>NW_024427107.1:75562442-75897828 GCF_017311325.1 Ursus maritimus
CATTTAGAAAGTCTGGTATGTCGGCAGCTTGGAGGGAAGAGAGAATGGGACAGCAAGACCTCTTAGGGGGCAAACCATTGCCTGGGCACAGGGAAGATATGAATAAGCCTGGAGTAGGGAGATGACAATAGGACTTCAGAGAAGAAGACCAATCTGAGAGATATTTCAGAAGCAGAAGACCTATCTTGTGGAGAGAAAATAAAGTAGGAGGCTGGAATGACTCCCAAGTTTCTGTTTGGGTGATGGATGAACAACAGTATCGTGCAAAATCTATCACACATGAGGAGATGATGTAGGGGAGGAAGAGCATGAGTGCCCAGGGAGCTATCAGACCGAAGGATTTTGTTCCGCAGGAAGGTGAAAAGCGCATGTGTGTGTACGCGCGGGCACACACGCAAGCGCTCATGCACACATATCCAGAAAAAGACAGAGATTGATTGACACCCCTTCTAGAACAGTGTTCTCAGCTCTCAACCAGCAGCAATTCTGTCCCTCAGGGGACATCAGGCAATGTCCAGGGATGTTTCATTTGAATGGAGTGCTGCTGACATCAAGTAGGAAGAGGCCAAGGATGCTACAAAACATCCCACGTTGCACAACACAGACTCACCAGCCCAAGTGTCCACAGTGCTGAGGCTGAGTACTGTTGTCCTACAGCACAAATCAGACAACTGAACGAATGCCAACTCTGGGGAGAGGCGTCCCTGAATTAGATTTCCCATCTACCACTCACTGGCTGTGTGACCTTAAGGATGTGATTTCTCTCCCGAGAGCCTCAGTTTCTGTATGTGGAACAATGGAGGTGATGTCACCATCAGAAATACTACATGAAATTATGTATTCAAACTTGTTAGATATTTATCAAATGTCTCCTTTCTTTTCCTTAAAAACCGTACATGGTTAATCAAACATCATTAATTTCTATTTTCTGTGCTTGGGCATTTGCCTGCAGAAACTAGTCCTGGCACAGAAGTCCTCAGTAAAGCTGGTGGAATTCCTCCAAAGTCTCATATGCTCTCCTAAATCCACCTTTTCCTGTCGGGGTGCCGACCATCGGTGCATTCCCTACATTGTGCAGCGTTCATTTCTCCACGTTCAGGTGGTAAGCCCCTTGTGGCCAGGATCCTGTCAAGTTCAGTTCGCATTCACTGTTCCTGACACCTTTCCTTTCTGGGTGTGTTTACTCCATCTCCTGGCTCACAGCCGTTCAGGGTACCAGCCCTAAGTGACCGAGATCCCCAATGATACATCCTAGACCTCCTCTCACACCACTTACCCTCCCCGCACGGCCCAGCCACATCAGAGTTTCTATGTGAGCTCTGCAAACTCTCACTGAGCAGGTGCCATGTATTCGTACTAGCCCTTCCCCCTTCCAGGAGCATTTCCATTTCTGATCTTTGCGTGCCCAGCTCCTACTTGTTAACCAGAACCAAACTGAGATGTTATCTCCTCCGTGAGGCCTCCCTGACCTCTTCTCTAACACAGCCACCAGTTCTTTCCTATCTCATTACCCTATTTTAATTTTCTGTCCAACACTCATTAATTTACATCTTTTGTGTTTATTTAGTTCAGCTTATGTAATATTTTTGTCTCCCTTGAATGGAAGCTCCATTGTATCAGGGACACTTTCTCCCCCATTTGCCCACGTACCCCTGGCTCCTAGAACGGGGCTATCACTCCGATGGCACCATACCCATAGCTTCGGGTTAAAGGCATGAGAGAATCGCCCATGACTTCAGCCCTCCTGTCTGAAATACCTCCCTCAGCCTCTCTGTACCCATAGTGACACGGGTTGGTCCCACAAGTTCCTTCTCCCCAGCTAGATCTCAAGCTTTTCAGGCCCGGCCAGTGCTCTGTGCCCCCTTGTGCCCTGAGAGCCCCACACGGTTCCCGGACCCCACCTGCTTCTACAGTCTGGCCACATGGGGCTCGCCACTGCTCAAACCCCAGCACGCCTGGCTGCCAGATACTCCTCTGGTCTTCACGCGCCGTCCTCAGTGCCGGCTGCCCTTCTCCTTCCACTCCACGTGAAGTCTTCCCACTCGTCCTTCAAAACTCATTTCCAGCTTCCGTGAAACCTCCCCTCATGCCTGGAGCAAGGCACTCACTGCCTCTTTAGAGCAAATGACACATTTCACGTCACAGTAATTATGCACCTTTTCCATACACCCAGCTACTTTTCTAGCCAGACTGTAAGCTCTGTGAGGGCAGAGCCCACGCCTCACCCATTCCTATAACCTTACCTTCTGGAACAGTCTTTGTCACATGGTCTTGATACCTCCTGTGGAATGTTCTCAGATACTGATGTTCTGGTTATCTTTATAGGTTTTCATGGAAATAATGGCAGTTTTTTTTCCCCTACACTAAATATATAGTCAATGATTATTTTAAGAGTGCCTTATTTACCCAAGTCTGTTTTTGCCCCCAAATTTATTTTTTACTCTGCTTGAGAGGCTCCATTTCCAGGTTAAGGACAGTGAGTAAGGAAGAAAGACAGCATTCCCCCTTGTTTCTTTCCTTTTTTTTTTATTAGCCATAAAACTCAGAATGAATTATGTTATGATTCCATGAGGTACAGATGAGAAAATGAATCACATACTTTTCACAGGAACTGACTTCATCATTTCCAGCAGGTGGACATTGCAGCAGAGCTGGCCATCCCTGCCTGAAAAGACGTCTGTCTCAAAAGAGAGAGCTGCACCCTCCAGGACCACAAAGGCCACCGAGCCACATCTCAGAGCCTCCTTTTCCCCGTACTTGAGAACCCCGCACTTCTGAGGCTAGACAACTTCGGGATCATACTAAGTCCCTCGTGAACAGAGGAGCTGCCCCCAGATGGGGAGAGGACCCTCTAAGGTGAGTTTGAACTGAAGTTATTTAGGATGACTGACCTGCTCGGTGCATTAGTAGTGAATTCTGAACCAGATCTCAGCCCGCTATGTCCTCCAGCACCCTTCCCACTGCACCTGCTACCTCCTCACGTTCCCATCACCACGTCGCTCCATGACTTCCTGCATTCCCTTCTCAGTGACCTCACCGAGCCTCTTTTAGAGTGTGGGTTACTCTCTCACTTTTCCTTCTTCCACGCTGGACTCTACGCTCTCCAAGAACAGAAATTGGATGTATTCTTCTCCTGTGTATCCTTCACTCCTTGGATGCTGTCTGTCTCATGAAGACATTCAATGACCACTTGTTGGAGGCATGCATAAATCATAAATAAGGCTTTTATTCTCTCACTCTCTTTTTTAATAGAGGACTCAAGTTTCCTACTTAAATCCCCGCATAGAAGAATATGTGAAAGCCTGCGCATCCCAGGGACTGTTCAAATCTCTCCAGTTATAACCTTATATTTAACTAGGACTGTTATTATTACCTATATACAGTTTGCCTGAGGACCTAAGAACAGAGAGATACTATTTGGAAATCAGAAGCCACCTGAGAAAAGAACCATTTTGATACTTTTCTCCAAATATACCCAGAGGCCTAGGCTCCTGTCATGTGATTTTTTTCTCCTCCTTCTTATGGGAAGAAAGAATATTAAGAAAGATCACTGTTCTTAAGCAAGGCGACCAAATTCTCAAGGCTCTTTCCCATAATACATCTGCGTATCTGAACAAAAAAAATAGTATTGCTATAATTTTTTAATTTGAAGTACATATTTATATATAGTTTGGGAAGAAATTTGTTCTTTGATTCCAAAGAAGGCAAAGGTAAGTAGAAGAAGGATTTCTCCGTGAACCCACAAATCCCACCCCGGGAAGAGGTGCTGTAGAAATACGGTGTCCCAGAGATGTCCAGGTCCTAATCCACAGCGCCCACGGGTATGTTCCTTTAGATCACAAAAGGGAGTCTGTAGATGTGATTAAAGGTATGGACCTTGAGACGGAGAGATGATCCTGGATTCTCCAGATGGGCCTGATGTAGTCACAATCCTCCTCCAAAGTGCATAACCTTTCTTGGATGTGGTCAGAGGCAGATATGACCACAAAATAATAATCGGAGGGCTGCAATGTCACTGGCTTGAGGATGGAGAAAGGGGACGTGAATGAAGGAATACAGGTGGCCTCTACATACCCTAAAAGGCAAAGAAAGGCATGCTCCCCTAGAGCACTGAGCAGGGCCTACAGTCCTCCAGCCACCATGCCAGTGAGACCCATGCTAGACTTCCAAACAGCAGTTGGATAATATGTCTATGTCATTTTACAATACTAAGTTTATGGTCATTTGTTAGGACAGAAAAATAGAAAACTAAGACAGGAAAGTAATAGAAAGAGTCAAGGAAGCCCTTCTCAGTGCTGGAGGGGTGGGGTAGCCTGTCTGAGTATGTCGTTCCTGGGCTGTTGGGCTGAGGACAAGGCCCTGGGCATTATCTGCCTCTGACCACCAAGCTTGGGCTAAGAACTTTGGCACTGTGTCCAGATGCTCCTTTTCGGGCAGTAGGCTGAATGTGGGGGGGTTCATCTGATTAAGGAGCACAGGGTAGGGATCTCACCCACCCCTCTCTCCTCTGCCTTGCTCAGTGCCTGTAGGCATAGAGAAATGTTCCTCCATGAAGGAAAGCTATTTGGACACTCCAGGTAACCTATAATAAGGGGAGTATAAAACTCTCAGATGGATCTTTGTCATATGATGTCCAGAAAAAAGAGAGGTTTTCTCACTAACCCAACTGGTCTCAGAAGTCAACAAATGGAAATTCTGGAAAGGTACATGATTTCCCTGGGGTCGCATAGTAAATCACAGAGAAAAAGAGACCAGGGGCATAATTCTTGACCCTTTCCCATCTGCATTCTACCAGCCTATCCTAAAAACGAAAACCCATTGAAGAGGCAGAAGGCAGACCCATAGTACCGATAACTTGGAGCCTAAACTAGTAACTTCTTCTTTTTTTTTTTTTTAAGATTTTATTTATTTAATTGACAGAGAGAGAGACAGCCAGCGAGAGAGGGAACATAGGCAAGGGGGGTGGGAGAGGAAGAAGCAGTCTCCCAGCAGAGGAGCCTGATGTGGGGTTCGATCCCAGGACTCCGGGATCATGCCCTGAGCTGAAGGCAGACGCTTAATGACTGAGCCACCCAGGCGCCCCTAAACTAGTAACTTCAACACCACGACCTATGCAGAAGTCTTATGCAATGATCATTTGCAGAAGTTTTAGACAAATTCACAGATGGCCACTCTAGCCCCCACTCCCTGTGGACACAGAGCCCCTCTCTGTGCAGAAGAAAACTATGCCCACGTCTGGATGAGTTACCCACCCAAGTTCATGCCATCATTCTCTGAAAAGCTATGGCACTGGAATTGAAAAGAATGGAGGCTTGACATTTGGAAGGAGCAGTATTCGGATCTTGACCTGGCAGCAGAGGAGTGCTGGAAGCAAGCCCTGGCCAGGACCTCGACCCTCGGAATCTTCAGTGTGCTCGTTATAAAACAGGGATAATAGTGCATGCTTTGCAAAGTGATTGTAAGGATTTAGTCGTTCAGTAAACTATGAAATGAAATTACATATATGCATGGAATGTCATACAGCCAGTATTCAATAAAAAGTTTCTCACCCGGCCCTTTATGAATTTTCCCCTAACATTGGAAAAGAAAGCTTGATAAAAATACATGTGGTCTGAGAGACGGCTTGCATGTGTACTGTGCAAATTCCAGGGATCAGCCGCCCTGGCCCCCAAAGGGATGAGCTCCATGCTGGTGTGTATGGGGTCTTAGCCAGATCCCCCTCCTTGCCTGGGTCCCTGTTTGTGCTGATCGTGGACTCACAGTGCCATCTCGTGGGCATCTGTGGACTTTCCTTTTCTTTTTCCAAACTAGAAAATCCAGCACCTCATCTCTGCCAGACAGAGAATACAAAGACCTAAAACACCTTTCCTGACTCTAGAAGCGGAATGCCTATTTGAGGAGACGTGCATGCCCACAACTAAGAGAAGGAAAAGGAGAAGCCCCTTTGGCCCACCAGGCCAGCTTCTAGAATGTGTTTCCAGTGGGCCAGGGAAAAGGAGCCCCGGGAGTGCCTGGAAAGGGTTCCTGGGGGAGGTGGCGGATCACAGGAATCACAGGTGACATGCACTGAGCATGCTCAGGCTGGATGTTGTTCTAAATGTTCCATGTGTACTGACACATTTAACCTTTGCAAAACGCTGCGAGCACAGGGGGAAAGCTAGTCTCCAAACCCAGGCGGTCTGGCTCCCAGATTCAAGTCCTTAACTACTCAGCGATAAATGCTGGTTACTACTAGCTACTAGTCAGCTGCAGTTCAAGTCAGAGACAGGCAGTGGCTGAGATGGGCTGAAGTCCACGTCCCCTGACTCCACAGTCCCTGCTTCTGTATCAAGAAAATGCCCTTCGCCGGGGTGACTCAGTCTGTTGACCATCCGACTCTTGGTTTCAGCACCGGTCATGATCTCAGGGTTGTGAGAGGGAGTCCCACGATGGTCATCCCTTTCCTTCTAATGTGTCCTTCAACCTTTGTTCCCCCTTTGTCTAGAATCCGTCTCCCTTCAGAGCCATGGTGAGCTTTCCAACGCAGAAGTACCCTCCCCTACTTAAAACCCTCCAGCAGCTTCCTGCCTGTGTCCCTGCTCTCCTCTCTCCTTCCCTCTCCTTACTCTGCTCCACTCACCCTGGAGTCATTGGCTCACCTGCCCTTCACCTTAGCTCTCCCTGCTCTTCAGAATGGTTTAGTGTTCTGATTCCTGTTCTGGAAGGCTGTCCCTCACTAGTTAGCCTACAGCCATTCTCTCCGCCCTTCCCTCACTCTGTATCACATTACCCTGTATTGCATACTTCATAGCACTCATTTCTGAAAATGCTTTTGCATTGTTTAATTGCCATCTTATCACCAAGAATATAAGCTCAAGAGAAGGGATTGTACTCTTCCCAGCATATCCACGAAGCCTAGAGTGCTGTATGCCTCATACTAACTGCTTGATAAATATTTGTCATGCACTTGGCCATGGGCTATAGGACAGTCCTGCGTGCTTTGGCTTCTGCCAAGCCCTCCGCCTTCATTTCTCATCACCTGTCCTTTGCCATCCTATTCCACACCCTGATTTTTCTGAGAGTTCCTCCATGCACCACTCTCTGTCTCTCTCCCGTGCCTTTGCCATCATCACCGGTCTGGCACACAGCCAGCCATGATTCTGGGTCAAGGGTCTCTCCCTCGGGAATGCCCCAAAGAAGAGCTGTCCCCTCTCCCTGCCCACTGTGAGCTGGCTCATGATGTCATGTGTCTTCCTTTAAGGGGCTGGGTCGTGCTGGTCTCGGAGTCTAGGAGGGGTAAGATGCAATGTGCAAAGACAGTAACGCGGCTATAAATGAGGCCCATATCCTGCGCTCCGAGAGGGATGAGGAAGATGAGTGCCATCACCTGGAGGGGCCCGGGTGCTCTAGAGAAGAGAAGGTGGCTGAGCAAGGTTCGGAGCAATGTGCAGGGCTCGAGTCTGTGTCCGCGGGAAAAGGGGGTTCTGGCGGGCTGTGTGGCTCGCACCGAGGCAGGAACAGGACTCAGCAGAGGCTGAGCGAGTCCTCCCCGCGGGCCTTTCCCTGGCGTCAGAACACTTCGCGTGGTGCGCGGAGCACCAAGTTCAAAGGCACAAAGAGGCATGCTGCCTCCGGTGACAGGATGACGAGTCTTTCTGTCTGGGCCGCATACCCTACACACAGCCCTGCTGACAGAAAATTGAAGAAATTCTTAAAACCTCTTCCCTACCCTTTATATGTCATTTCCGAGTATTTTAAAGTGTGAAGCTGAGGTCGCTGGAAATGAGACATCATTTTTCACAAACGAGCAGGAACTTGCAGAGATGCGTACGGGGCTGGAGAGCCATGTCCTTACGAATCACATCAGGGACTCGGGGCTGCAGACCACAGCTATTAGTTTGAACGAACACAGCCTACCTCTGAAAGTGTGTAGGCTCCTAATTAGTTCCTGGAAGCTGCCTGACCAACGCTCCGGGTTCAGAGGGTGGAAAGAAGGCCAGGCTGGCTGCGATGATTTGATTCGTTCATATGTTTATTGTTTTCTCTCCCACTCTTATTAACATATAGCCCTGCACACAGTAGGAATGCAGAATAGGTTCTCATTAGTCCAAATGAAATGAAGTATGTTCGGAAGAAGCGTCAGAAAGAGCCCCTGATTGAAGATCATCTATTATACAGATCACAGCCTCTCTACTCTTGTCAAGCGAATACGGCAAAAATAAAAATAGCCATCCAACTGTTCCTTTCAGGTCTGCCTTCGCAGAATCATGCAAGATCGATGGTTTGAGAAGTCATCTGTCTCAGCCACTGCATTCAAGCCAGAGATATCCAATCCAACTTTTCCCAAAGTCGGTTAAAAGGGTGTGTTGTGAGATGGACTCCAGTTGGAAAAATGCTGGATTAATAGAAATTAAAGTGGATCATGATTTCCAGGATGCTGTGGGTTAAGGAACATTCTGACTCTCCAAAGGGGGATGAAGGCTGTGGCCTGCCCAACCACGCTAACTCCAGGACCTCCAATCCTGTGTACAGCATCTTTCTGGGTTAATATTTTCTAGAACATTCTGGTGACAGACCTGAACTAAGGTGAAAGGCTAGGTTTCGTTAGGGACACAAGTCTCCACATTATATTAAAACCAAAGTCATCATAACCAAATGTGCTGGCCAATATCTAGTTCAGACGGCCTGAGATCCAAAGATGCTCGGGACTGTTGAATGTAAACATTTGCCTTTGCAGGTGAGGAATGAGCTCCGGACTGGTTTGAAGACCTGTCCGAGTTCAAAGCTGTTTGTAGCAGACCAGGCCAGACCTCCTGGCCCCCCAGCATTTCCTCTTTACCCCATTTCCCAGCTTTGGAGCATCCGTGAGTCGTTTCACATGGAAAGGGGCGATAATGCAGAAATAAGATTCTATACCCACATAGAACCTGAACGACAACTTGACTTGGTCACTCAACGGAGTAATATTAGGGAAAACACTTATCTCTAAATCTGAGTTTCTGCATCTATAACAATATTGAAAAAAGTATTAATCATCAATAAAAATAGCACAATATTAATAACTATTTCATGGAGTGGATATAAAAATATTCAGGTAAGGTATTTAGTACCAGCTGACAACAAGCAACTGAGATATTACTTCAGTGTAATAGAGGTAATATTTAAGGTAATAAATCACACGGATGGGCTGATAAAGGGACTTCATTTGTGGTAAGGTCTCTACACCCCGTTGGAAGTGGTAAAATGTTGGTACTAAGAGACTGTAATAAGTTTTGTATGTATGTGTCATCCCTAGAGGAACAACTGATACATAGATACAAATAGGGACTCCTGGGTGGCTCAATCAGTTAAGTGCCTGCCTTCAGCTCAGGTCATGATCCTGGAGTCCTGGGATCGAGTCCTGTATTGGGTTCCTGGCTTGGTAGGGAGCCTGCTTCTTCTTCTGCCTGCCTCTCCCCCTGCTTGTACACTCACTCTCTCTCTCTCTCTGACAAATAAATAAATAAAGTCTTTTTTTTTTTTAAGATAGATACAAATATACTCAAAAGCATTTTAGATAAACCAAAACAGAATATTTTTTAACGTGCCCTAAAGAATGGCAGGAAAGAGGAAACAGATTTAAAAATAAACAGGAAAGAAAGAGAAAGAGGACAGAAAGAGAAAGAAAGAGAAAACCTAATTTAAATCCTAACATATCAATATTTATGTTAAACAGACTAACTCAAGCTAAAGGTTGGCAATGTGAATAATAATTTTTAAAAAGCATGGCTCATTTGTAGGAGGTCTTCAAGAAATTTACTGTTACGTAATAATAGGCTAAAATTTAAAATATGGAAAAAGATTTGCCATGCAGATACTAGTAAAAAAAAAAAAGTCTGGAATTGCTATATTAATCTCAGATAAAATAGACTTCAGAGCAAAACAGATTATCAGGGGACATCACGTAACGATTCCATGGTCAAGACACAATGAAGACCCAACAATCTAGGTGTATATACCTACGGACAGAGCTTCAAATACATGAAACAAATCACACAAACTGAAAGGGAAACAGAAAAATATAAAATTACAGGGGTGCCTGGGTGGCTCAGTCAGTGAAGCGTCCAACTCTTGATTTCGGCTCAGGTCATGATCTCAGGGTCATGAGATCGAACCCCATGTCAGATTCCGTGTTCAGTGTGTGTGTGGGGGGGGTCTGCTTAAGATTCTCTCTCCCCCCTCTGCCCCTCGCCTCACACTCGTGCATGCTCTCTCTCTCAAATAAATGAATAAAATATTTAAGAAAGAGAAAAGTATAAAATTACAGTTGGAGATTTAATCCCTCTAATTTGATTAATCAAAAATGTAGTAGGTGGAAAACTGGCAAGGCTATAGAAAGACTGAACAAAACCAACCACCAGCGGGCTGTAACTAAAGTGTAGTCACTCCAGAGTGAGGGCGCACACATTACTCTCTAGCAGTGTTACTGAGTACAACCCATAAGCCATATAGTTCACCAATTTAAACAGTAGAACCCAATGGTTTTTAGTAGATCCGTGGTGTTGTGCAGCCATCAACAGCTTCTAATTTTAGGCCAAGTTCCCTAAACAGAAAGAACATGTTAAGAGAAGAAGGTTGGAACTAAAGAAAGAACATTGGAATGACTAAAGATGCATAGAAATGCAACTGACCATCCTTGCCCTCATGACTTTCTTAAGTCATATTTGACGGTTGAAGCTAAAATTATACCACCATTCAGCACAGTGCTCAATGCGTAGACAGGAAATACCTCTCATGGTTACATAAGGGTTGGGGATGTAAAAGGTCCCAAATGAAAGTAGGATCTATACCCAAAGTGGTAAAATACCAGCATATCAGTAGAATGTGGTTAGTATGTATATCTTAACGAGAAAACACACCAAGAAAACTATACCAAGTGACCCATCCCAAACGACAATAAATAAGTCAAGATGTAAAGAGTAGTTTGTGTGATCCACAGAAAGTAAGAAAGGACAACAGAGGAATGAGAAACTCAGGCAGGAGATCAAAACAAAAAATACAATGGCAGATTCAAACCCTACATGTCAATAATCAACTTCAAGTGAAAAGATCTCAACACAGCGGCACCTGGACAGGCACAGTCCACTAACGATCCAACTCTTGGTTTCGGCTCAGGTCGTGATCTCAGGAGTGTGAGATTGTGCCCATCACTGGGCTCCCTGCTCCGTGCAAAGTCGACTTGAGATTCTCTCTCCCTCTCCCTCTGCCTGCCCCTCCCACAAATGCTCTTTCTCTCTCTCAAATAAACAAATAATTTTTAAAAAGATCTCAATACACACATTAAAAGACACAGATTGACAGATATATAAGAACCAGTAAAGCTTAGTTAGAGGCAGGGCAGTCACGGATGGACTGTGAGATATGCAGGATCGAAAAAGTTGACACTGAGCATAAATGGGCCCAGATAGGAGGTGGAAGCCATGAATCTTGAGGTTAGTTTATATATTTTGAACTTTATTCTGAAGATGATGACAAGCCAGCCAAGGGATGTGAGAGAGACTTTATTGTATTTGTATTTTTAAAGCTAATGGAGAATGAATTGGAGGATGCAAGAATGGAAGGCCAACCAGGTAATATCATGGTAGTTCATTTTAAGCAAGTGTGAGGCTCAGAACAGGAGGTGGATGGGACTAGGGGAGACAGCAGGGAGATAGATAAAAGACACAATTCAAAAAACGCTCAAATGGACAGCGAGCGGAAATTGACAGTCATCCAATGTGGGCTCCGGAGGCAAACACCACTGACAGACTTTCAAATTAGGCTTTCTTTAATCTTCTCTATCTTTTAAGTCATGGATGGAGTCATCCATCTATCGTCTTAGCCTTCCAACTGATTGATCACAGCCCTCTGCCAGAATACATCGTACATCAGCACAATCCGGTCCACAGTGTGGGAGTTTACACACATGTGTGCATACACACACACACACACAGAGCACAGATTCGAAACAAAGATAGAGGGAACGACATTTCACCTTCTAACTCGGATGTGCTCTGATATTGCTTATTCGTATTTGCGTCCATCCGTTCCATTTCTTTCCATGTCAGGGCATCCTAGCATGTGGAATTAAAAGCCATCTCTGGAACCTATGTACATTTCACTAAATACCAAACACTAATGACTTTTTAGTCATAGTTTGAAATCTTGTGCTGGATGCGATGCCTACATGCTTTATGAACCTCCATCAGCGTGACAGATTAGAAACAACCTGCCAAGTGCTCTCCTGCTATTCCCCTCCTACTTTCAGAATGAATTGCTTCAGACCTTGAGAGTTTGGGCATATTTACAAGGTGGCAGAAGAAAACTGTTATCTAGCCTCCAATGGATTTAAGCATATTTTCCCTCCAACAAAGGTTTTTCACTAATTTCAGTGGGATGATCACAAAGAGACAAACTGTATAAGCAGTGATTCTACAAAGCTACCCCATACACGAACAAGGACAATTCTCTTCTTTTTTTAATTCATCAGTGAACTTTCAAGACATGTAATTATGAGGTCTCTGTTCTATGCTTTAGCCACCAGCATATCTCAAAATGTGTTCTGTGGGACACTCATTCCCCAGAACACATATACGTGTCATAAGAAAAAAAAGGTTTCTTAGTCAAATTGCTTTGGAAAATGCTGGGCTGAAAATGGATAAAGTGGTTTGTCTTACTACAGGACTTCCTATAGCTTTTAATAAACTACATATAAATGTATATGTATGATTTCTTCCCTAAATTCTTGATACTACATCTAACTTGAAATCTGTCTGAATATTTCACTAGCGTCTCGATGCCAACATGGACAAAACACACCTTTGAGTCTTACTTCCCTGATTTTTTATCTCCTCCTTGAATTCTTCCTGATTGGTAACACCACTTTCCAGGCACCCCGGCCAAAACCTTTAGTTTTATCTTTAACTCCTGAGATCTAAAACTAAAGCGACCATCCACTCCTGCCGTTTCATACATTCAAAATAAATCCCAAAAGCACCCGAAATGAACTGGTCCAAATCACCATCATTGCTAGCCAGCTTACAGGAACTTGTAAATGACTGCCCTCCTTCTGAGTCTTGATACACATCTGTCTGTGCTCTCTCTACTTGGGACTCAGAGACGATCATTTAAAAATGTAGTAGGTCAGCCCCTCCCCCTCCTTCTCTGATCAAAATCTTCCACTGACTTCTTTTCCTATTTGGAATAAAATTCAAAATCCTTACCATGGACCTCAAGGACCAACATCATCTGGACCCTAGCTACTTAATTTCTCACTTCATTTCCCACTAATTTCCTCCTCTCTCTCTCAAAGGTGCCAGGTTCCCTCCTGACCCAGGGAGGTTGTATCTGCTTCGTTCTGTGCCTACAACGCTGTTTTCCCTGTTGCTTTTGCGTCACTCCCTACAGTATCCCAGGGCTCACTGGTACACCAACTTTCCCACCCACCCCGCCTAGGGTTGCATCTTTGCTTGTTCTTTATCCCCTTCCACTGACTTTTCTTCTCTCTTGGGACTTATCACTACCTTATATTACGATTTCTTGTATATCTGCCCCCTTTCTGTTTGCCACATCTTCCCGAGTACATATGGAGCCCCATGAGGGCAAGGATTTTAATTTTACTACCAGCCACAACCTCCGTGCCTGTGAGTACACCCGGCAGACAGTGAGCATTCAGTAGACAAGTGCTGACAAATACATTAACGAATATGATCATTTGGAAGATTTAATACAGCATTTTCTCAAATGAAAGTTTTGTTTTTTCCCCGCGGAACAGCTCTCTGCCACCAGAGGTCCTCCTTTCCAACTCCTACCATGTCCTCAGCCTGCACTTCGGAGAGCTTGGTAGGGGAGCCAATGCATGACTTTCTCCGGAGTAACCACAGCCTCAGTCCAGCTCCGTCTGTCCTGCATCGACTCACACCACACATTTCTGTCTGTCGTCACCAAGCGAAGCACAGACTCTTGCTAAGAACCATCGCAGCAATCGGTTTTTGAAGGCCTTAGACAAGTGATGAAAATAAACACGGAGGAAGATGGTGGGTGTACCTTCTTTCCTGAGAGATAGTTTAGACCACCAGACAATATTTACCTCGAACAACGTCACCTGGAAATAAGTCCATGCTGAGACTTCTGTTCTGTCTCAGATTATGGACATGGTCACAGTAAACATTTCACGGTGTTAGAGGCTGGGCAGCGGTAGAAGTTGGAGAAGCAGGAGGAAAGGGAGAGAAGCAGGAGGAGGAAGAAAGGACTAGAGGAGAAGGAGGAGAAAGAAGAGGGGGGGAGGGAGGGAGGGAGGGAGGGAGGGAGGGAGGAAGGAAGGAAGGAAGGAAAGAAGGAGCGAGCCTGAGGGAGATGTGCGATGACTACAAGGCAGAAATTAAGGGAGATGAGGAAGGGAAAGGAAAGAGTGAATTCTATCTGGGAAAGGACAGGAGAAGACAGAAGTCACAAGATGAAGAACCACTTCTTATCCTACAAGGCCCAGCTTCCTGTAAAACCATCCCTGTGGTTGTAACAGACTCTCAAACACCTTTGAGAAGACCCATGAGGAGAAGAATCAGCTGATTATCCCCCTTTTGTGAGGGGAAAATCCGGCTCAGAGATATCGTTCCTCACAGCGCGTCTTGGCAGGAGGGAGCAGGGACAGGGGGTGAACTCAGATCTCTCCATCTGCACAGCCTCCACTCTCAGGACCCCGTTTGCCATCGTCCTTCCTGTTTCATGCACGACAGTATATCCCCTGAGTTTCCAGAGGCCAAATCTATTATATAATTAATAGGAAAAACAATAACCAAACAAAACAATCTTCCAGTGGGGAAAACAGAGCAGCGCCATGGCTGATATGGTGGAAGCAGAAGAGAAGCAGACAATTCCAGAACCACAGGAGGAAGTCTGCATAATGAGGGGTGTACACTGAGGGGCCAGGGACACCAGAGACCAAGCAAGCGTGGGGTTGTTTACGGAACCACTGCATTTCATCAAAATGATGCTAATAACTGCAGTATTTTCACTGCAAACAAGGATGGTGAGTCCCCCCCATGTGAGTTTTTAGGAAAGGCCATTTCTTCACGGACACCACCGGAGCTACCAATGCTCACCCTTGGGAAATCCTGGTCTTATGTGAGGTGGTCCATATCCAAGCCTTGGAGATAATTCTAGCTGCCTTTCCAGCTGGTCAGCCTCCTGCCTGGGAAGCTTTGAAAACACTGAGTGTGGACACCAAATGTTGGGGTGAGGAGGGGGTGTTCCTGTGTAGCCACAGGAAGAATGTGTGCAAGGATGTGGAAGAGAAAGTAGGCTTAGAGTCAGAAGAACCCATCAAGTCTTGTCCTCCTCTTAACATCTGGGGACAATTGAACACTAACACAATGAGTCCAGTTTTTCATCCTGAAAATGAGAATTACTTTTTCTTCAGACTGGAAAGGATAGCATAGACACTATTTTCCCTGCCCTTCCCTGCTAATTACAACTACAAACCCTGGAAGTCATGCAAGAGACGACCACGGGAGAATCGTGGAAGATGGCCAGGGAAACGAACAAGTGTAGGACCCCCGGATAAAATGAAACAGAAAGCTAGTTCTTCCAAAAACTACATACAATTGATAAACCTCTGTTAAGATTGACAAAAATAGAGAAAAGACACAAACACCAATGAAACAGGGTACATCACTTCACATCCCCGGCTATCGAGGGAATCATGGAACACTGTGGGAGTGGGTTGAATGTTGCGCCCCAGAAGATATGTCCAAGTTCTAACCCCCAGTTTTTACAAACACAACTTTAGTTGGAAATAAGGTCTTTGCAGGTGTAATTAAGTTAAGGATCTCCAAGTAAGTTCATGCTGCGTTTGGGGTGGGCCCTACATCCCAATGCCAGTGTTCTTGTAAGAGAACAGAGGGTGGTGTGTGAGACGCAGAGATGCACGGGAGGTGAGCCACGAGCTGATAGGGGCATGGACTGCAGTTACACAACCACCAGCCAACGAGCGCCAACGTTGCGCAATTCCAGGAAAGAGGCATGGAACACACATTTCCTCAACCTTCCAATGGAACCAACCCTACGGACACCCTGACGTTGGGCTTCTGTCCTCTGGAATTATTAGAGAACAAATTTCTGTTGTTTTAAGTCCACACATCTGTGATCGTTTGTTACGTCGACTTATAATTACGAACAAATCTATGCTTTTACCTTTGAAATAATTCCTCATAAACGACAACTGAAATTCAACCAAGATGAAATATGTAATCTTAATAGTCCCACAACAATTAAATAAACTGAGTGTTAATTCATGTAACATTGCATATAAAAAGAATCATTTGGGTGCCCCAATAGGGTTTATTCCAGATACGCGGGAGTGGTCTCACATTCAAACCCCAGTGTGATCCGCCATGTCAACAAGCTAAAGGCGAAAAAAAAACCTCATGATGATTTAAATTGACCCAGAAAGGCATCTGACAAGAGCCAATACCTCTTCATGGCAAAATCCATCAGCAAGTTGGGGACAGAGGTGGGTCGCCTCAACATAATACAGAGAATATACAAAAACGTACATTGGGAGTAATACTTAGCAAAAGACGGAACTGGTCCCACCCATATTGTGAACAAAGCAAGGACCTCCAGTCCCACAGCTTTTATTCAACATATCACTGGAAGTTCTAGCCACTGAGAAAAGGAAAAAGTCTCTAACCAGGCTAATTAAAACGAGAGAGAGAGAGAGAGAGAGAGAGGGAATGTGGATGCGAATTACTGGAATCAGAATGACACAGAATGACAGGGAGGACATCACTTCGCATCCCCTGGACATTAAAGGAAAAATGAACAGGTTCTGTGAACAAGTCTACACCCACAAATCTGACAACCTCGAAGTGAACCAATTCCGTGAAGGACAAAAGCTGTCAAAACTCACACAAGAAGGGTAAACAAGTGCACAGGTATGCATTTATTAAAGACGCCAGGGCCAGACTGTTCGTTGGTGAATTCTACCAAACATCCCAGGAAGAAATTACACCGAATCCCTGTTTAAGGCTGCTTGATCCAGGAGCTTTCAATTCTCTGTGTCATGGTTGCTTCATTAATTAAATGGGCATAATAATGCCTCACAACCCAGGCAGCCAGAATGAGATACTGTGCAGGGCACTTCCCAGAGCGTCTGGTTCATGGAAAACAGTCCAGAACATCAGCCAGTGTGTGCTGTTTCTATTTTCGGGACACAGTCCTGGAGTGCCCAGTGAACGCTAAGAAGTAATACAGGCTAATGACACCTGAGCGCTCGCGGGGAGGAACCGCCAGGCAGAAGAACTAAGTTCAGTCCAGTGGTTTACCGAGCACGGGCTCCCTGGCCTTGGACACCAGGACCTCACGGGACCACAGTTTCCATCCCTACCTGGAACCCGCAGTGACAGCTTCTTCACAGAGCTACGATGACAGCCAAGGGGAGCGTGCAGGTGCGAAGTTCTTTGTGAGTCTATAGGAGGGGACTCCACAATGTCATGACGAATGAGCCCTTGTCACACCCACATTCGCACTGGCCGCCTCTCAAACCCAGCAACTTTCCCAAAGGCCAGTGCACTTTGTCCTGTCAGTGCACCATCCACGTAGGTGGGGAAGCAAACAGGAGGGGCCTCCAGGACCCAGGGAAGTACTCCCTACAAGCTGTGGGGCAGGGGGAGGGTCTTCTGCTGGGGGGGCTGCAGGGACAGGAGGGTCTGGCCCTGAGCGTCCCATTCTGTGAAAGGGCATCTGTAGGCATCCTTGTGCTCCCTGGGGACTGTCCTTCCTAGTGACGCTGCTCAGGGGTGGCAGGTGACGTGTGCCCCACACAGAGGAGACCCCACACCACAGGTCTGAGGGCAGCGGCTGTGGACTAGATTTGGGCCAGAAGCTTCTGTGGCAGTCTGAATTTGGAAAAGCCACCCCTCCCCTTCTCCTCCATCCTCAGGCAATCTAGGCAGTGTTTGGTTATCTACTGGTGCTTACATTTCAAAGACGTGGAAAGATATACATCTTCAAGGGACAGAGAAACAATGGGGTTTTGGGGTACAAACATGCCCTCCTATAGGGCCGATACACCTTCCTCCTCTCTGGATTTCTCAGGGATTCCAGCCCTTAGCACCCCCCTCAGACTGTCACAGTGTGGCCAGCAGCCTGCACCCTCCTGGCTTCGCCCAAGGGCAGCCAAGGTCCTCACCTGCCTGTCCTGCTCTCCTGCTTGGCCTGCCAGCCCCATGTGTCTGCCCCACAGGCAGCAGTCACCCCGTCTTCACCTGCACCCCTGCTCCACAGCCGGCTAGGCCCAGGGCATCCACGGCATGTCCCCCAGCTCAGACACACTAGCCACCACCCTGCCCACGGAGCTAGCCACCAAGCCAGGGTCCCCAGGATGCCCCTGGCCCAGGGCCCAGGCTGACGGCCCCATTGTTGTCTCCAGCATCCTTGGTAGCTTCCTGGGAAATCCCAACAGGCCAGGGCTGTGCGAGGAGGACAGGGCGCGAGAATGAAGGGACAGGCGCTCCGGGAGGGGCAGCAGGTTAGAGGAGCAGGGGGACTTACTCAGGAAGCTCGTCTTGGCCGCAGGACCAGGAGTCTCCCACCTGCCCGCGGGATCTTCACAGTTTACAGAGAGGCCTCCGCGGGTCTGATCACTTCCACGTGGCTCTCTCAGGGCTGCGCCTTGTAAATGACCCAGATGGGGTCAGAGCGCATGTTCCAAGGACGGGGGAGGGGAGGAACTGCCCCTTGCTTGCTGGGGGAGGGGCAGCTCAAGGGTCAATCTGAGGTCACTGCCTCTGCATGACCTCCCCCGCCCATAGCAGAGGTGAGGAAGGGGGGGGATGTGGTGGCCAAGGGTGTTCCTGAGCCGCTGGGGTTCATGGACAGGGAAGCACGCTCCTCAGATGGCTTCTCCCTGATGAAGCTGACCGGTGTGTGTGTTTGCTGTCCCTTGTATCTCTCAGTTAAGTGAGCCACAGATCACCTGCCCCAAGCCCACCACCGCATGCAGAGATGAGTAGTCGTCCCGCCTGGGAGCTCCCACATCTCCCAGAAGCAGGAAAGGGGGACAACGGGGGGTGAAGCCCGGGGAATTGGGTGTAAAAAAATTCACTTTACCAGGCCAGTATGTCTAGGCGGCCTGTCTGGATGTTCCGCAATCTGAAATCTGTCCTTCCCGCAACTTGGACCTGTTCATTCGAGCTAATCAAATGCAGAATCTCAGCTATTCTTTCAAACTCCTTTTCTCCTGGGAGATGATTGTTTCCAGTTTCCCGGGATCATCCCTCTCTCCTCTGAGAAAGGATAAGGAGGATTGCAGAAACCGCAGAAGGGCCCCCAGTCTGCAACACCCGAGGTACACAGCCCCGTCCTCTTGCAGCGGGCACCCTGCTGCCAGCCCGCCACCATCCCTCATCTCGGAGTCCCGGTCCACCCGTGGGTCACTCTCTCCATTAGAAGGTGAGAAAACATACACATCACTTGGCTTATTAAGACAAACTCTGTCAAGGATCTGTTCCCTTCTTCTCTGTTCCATGTGATGCCCTAAGATGCTTGAACCAGAAACTGCCCTTTCTACGCAGGCTGGTTTGGTATGAGGCTTATTCCTTAGGATTACGTATACCCCCACGTAAATACCTCTCAGGTGGTTAAAAGGAGACTGTACATAACCACATGGCTTTTCCCTGTGTCCTTAGTAGAGAAAACGTAAGTTTTGATAGAGGAGAACAGCAAGAAGAAAGAAACATGTTCTGCCCTCCCTGCGATCTGTCCTTCTGGGCGCTGAGGCACAGGGGAAAGCATTTGCTAAATAAGGAAGAAAGACAGATTTGGGTAATGGAAGGCAGGTGGACTGTGGTGCCCAACAGATCGCCAGCCAAATAAGAGCTTTCATATTAATCAAACGGATGGCCCAGGACAAGTCACCGTGTCACCGTATCTTGATATTTGTGGTAGGGTAATACCTACCACTGCATCAGTTAAATTTAAAGAGTCTGGGGCATCTTGGTGGTTCAGTTGGTTGAACTCCCCGCTCAGTGGAGAGTCTGCAGGAGATTCTCTCCCTCTCCCTCTGCCCCTCCCCACCTGCTCTCTCGCTCTCTCTCTCTCTCAAATAAATCAGTAAGTCTTTAAAAATAACAAAAATTAAAAAATAAAAATAAATAAATTTGAAGAGTCTGCCATACATCATACTGATTCCAAGTTGACATCTGTCTCTTGGGTGCTTAGATCCCAAATACCAATTTTGCCACTTTTTAAAGTTTGCTCAAGTGGCATTTATATCCAGAAAGTGTGTAAGAACTGACTTGACACATACTCTCTTTGCTTCTCCTTTGTTTCAAGGATCCTAGGACTCAGATCATAGGTTGCTACTGAAGGGAGTTCGGCTACACCATGAATTAAAATGGCACGGCTGGGCTAGCCCAGAGCTGGCCCATTTTTGTTACATTATTTCTACTAGAGTATCTACTGGGAGCTTCAAATAACATGTTGCTGGAAGATAGTTCAGCTTTAGAGTGAGCACCGCCTGTCCCTGGGCCACCCAGAACCAGCCCAGGGGACACTAGGTGACTGTGTGTCTCAGACCTGTGGGGGGGTCTCCTCTGTGTGGGGCACATGTCATCTGCAACTCCCGAGCAGCGTCACTAGGAAGGACAGTCCCCGGGGAGCACAGAGATGCCTACAGATGCCCTTTCACAGAATGGGACGCTCAGGGGCAGACCCTCCTGTCCCTGCAGCCCCCCCAGCTGGAGACCCTCCCTCTGCCCCACAGCTTGTAGGGAGCACTTCCCTGGGTCCTGGAGGCCCCTCCTGTTTGCTTCCCCACCTACGTGGATGGTACACTGACAGGACAAAGTGCACTGGCCTTTGGGAAAGTTGCTGGGTTTGAGAGGTGGCCAGTGCGAATGTGGGTGTGACAAGGGCTCATTCATCATGACATTTGTGGAGTCCCCTTCTATAGACTCACAAAGAACCTGGACCTGCAGGGCTCCTGGGTGGCTCAGACGGTTAGGCATCTGCTTTCAGCTCAGGTCATGATTTCAGGGTCCTGGGATGGAGCCATGCATCCAGCTCCCTGCTCAACAGAGAGCCTGCTTTTCCTTTCCCTCTGCCTGCCATTCTGCCTGCTTGTGCTCTCTCGCTCTCTCTGTCAAACAAATAAATAAAATCCTTAAAAACAAAACAACAACAAAAAACTCGAACCTGCACGCTCCCCTTGGCTGTCATCGTAGCTCTGTGAAGAAGCTGTCACTGCGGGTTCCAGGTAGGGATGGAAGCTGTGGTCCCGTGAGGTCCTGGTGTCCAAGGCCAGGGAGCCCGTGCTCGGTAAACCACTGGACTGAACTTAGTTCTTCTGCCGGGCGGTTCCTCCCCGCGAGCGCTCAGGTGTCATTAGCCTGTATTACTTCTTAGCGTTCACTGGGCACTCCAGGACTGTGTCCCGAAAATAGAAACAGCACACACTGGCTGATGTTCTGGACTGTTTTCCATGAACCAGACGCTCTGGGAAGTGCCCTGCACAGTATCTCATTCTGGCTGCCTGGGTGGTGAGGCATTATTATGCCCATTTAATTAATGAAGCAACCATGACACAGAGAATTGAAAACTCCTGGATCAAGCAGCCTTAAACATTGGTGAAGGAGGGATTTCCATCTGCTCTGGTCTGTTTTTGAAACCCTTGCTTTCACCATCTCGACACAACCAGCTCCTGCCCACAACATCCCTCCGTAGTGCGGGGGGTGGGGGAAGAGTTGTGTAAATGCACAATTATAGAGGAGGGTTGTGTGCTAAAGTCGAGGTGTATGCTATGCCTTGGAGGCAGCCCCGTGTCTGTCGGGGATGTTGACTCGACATCTGGGTACATATTAAAAGTTAAAATGACAACCCAACAGCACCAGATTGAATCCAAACTTTTTGCCTCTGAAGCTCGTGAGTCTTGAAGGAAAGGAGCCAAGTGTTCTCAGTACTGTGGTTTCCTACCCACGGACGACCCGTGTGGTTCTCAACAGGGCATCTGCTGTTCAAAGCTGTTTTCTTTCTAAGCAGCTGGGCGCAGGGCATTGTTTATAGGGTAGCCTGGCTGCCGGCGTGTCTCTGAAGCAGGTGTCACTGTAGAACCTGGGGACTCTGTGGTCACTCCACATCACGACCCACGGCTACATGTGACTCTATAATACTCACCCTGTCCTCTCTCCTCTCTCTGAAGAGAAAACATCACACTCTCTCTTTGATTTGTTAAATAATCCAGAAAGCCCTTTTCCCATTCCCTGCCTGGCTCTCCTTAAAGCAGATAAAAGGCAGCTCATGCCAAGGGATCAGCCGTAGCCAAGAGTCTCTTAGGAAAGGGTACTGGGGACAAAGCAAGTGCTTTAGAAGTTTTGGGGCCTTTTTCTTGCACTAGTTTCCAAATGAGTCAACGGTATCGTATGGCTGCGCACACAGACCAGGCTCAGGCAGCATTAATAAGCTATAATGTCTAGACAAAGACTGATCATGTCAATCTTCCCCTACTTGGACTCCTGTGATCTGTTTTGAAGCCAGTTTTTCTATTTTTAAGCATATAAATTGAATGATATGTTAATCAGGGCTCTTTGGCAGAGCACAGAAGCCTGTCTAGCTAGTTTTAGGGGACTGATTAGAGGGTATTAAGGAGGTAATAGGATCGTTGGGGAGAAAGAGAGGACCAGCGTGGCTCCCAGGAAAGAGCCCCAGACCTCACTGCAGGTGACTCTGGGCCTCCAAGGATGGAAGGCTTTGAAAGAAGAACATTGGCTGCCCATCGGGAAAGCCACTTCCAGCCGTGGGATCCAGAACCAGGCCATGGTCAGCATCAGCTAAGCAGATGCTTTCCCCCTTAGCTCTATTCTGAGTCCAAGTGGATGCACTTAACTGAAATGCCCTAAATCACATTTGGAACTCTCGAAACAAGCAAAGATGGGAAAAGTGGCAAGTACTTAGGTTTCTGACCCTGGTAGGACAAGGCTGTGCCCAAGAAGGACGTGGGAGTGCGTATCGCCTGACCAAGCCACAAGATTCACGACAAGCAGCTTTTGTATTTGCCTCAAAAGCTCTCAAGTTAAAAAAAAAAAAAAAGAAAAAGAAAAGACTTGAGAATCTATTATTTACTTCTCTCTCTTTCTCCTCTTTTACATTTTCATTATTCAGCATGGAAAACATGTCATAATGTGTGCAGAATAAAGAAATGAGAACCTCATCTGTCTATTAAGGGACTTGTGTATGCTAATCCAGGAAAGGACAACAGCGTTTTATAGGGTACATGCACAGTGAGACAGTGGGGTTCTGGGGGGGAGAACGCAGAGGCTGTCCCTCCCTCCCTACCCCCCATGCACACCACATGCCAGGCTCTTCGCAGACGCCAGCTGAGAAGAAAGCAGGAGGCTGACGTTGGAAACAGGTGTTCTCCAGCAATTGGAGCTCCCGCGTGGAGTTCGGCGGCTGGGAGAGGGTCCTTGCGAGTGGTTGTTAATTACACCTTGGAAAGTGCTGACTCACTCCCGGACAGCTCCAGTATCTCACAGAGTGATGAGTTCTTGGGAAATGTCCCGGCAGCATCTAGGCACTCAGTGACTTCTCTCTCCCGTGCAATAAGATGGTGGGCTTCTCATGGGCACCGTTACGCTCCCCTGTGCCTGGAGCATTAAGTGGCTTACACACAAGTAATGTCTGGACTTCTCTGGGCGCCTCCAAGGTACCCTAATTCAGGGAGATCGAGAAAATTCAAGGGTACAAAAAAAACGTAAAGAAAGAAGAACCACTACATTGTTCTAGGGAATAATTCAGAAAAGGCCACTGCAGCCCAAGGAGAGAATTGTGAACTTGGTGTTGAAGCTACACCAGCAGCTTGACCGCTGGCCATGAGGTTGTCAGAAGAAACATGCTCCTGAACAGCTGGGGTATTTCTTCTCTTACAATCTTCTAGTTAGCGGAGAAACCTGCATTTCCCCTGCTCGTGATTCCATGTGGCGGGTCTCAGCATAACCCCCCTCTCCTGATCCCCTACTCACCTCTCCTAGAATCACTGCAAACTTGGCAATTTTTGGTGCCAGTCGTTGGTGACGCCAATGACCAGGGCAAGGAAAAATGCAACCCATAGGCCACAACTTAAGGTTTGAGAGAAGGCTGTAAGCAGGTGTCCTGGCCTCATTCAACAGACAGCTAGTTTTAGGTTTAGGACAATGGGACTATTTCAAGATAGCCCAGCTGGCAGACTGCAAGGTTCCAACGCACTCTGAGCCCTCACCAGGATTGGCTCGGGATTGGGCGCTGGCCAGCCCTACACTGAACAGGGCTGCAGAGGGCAGGAGGGACAGACAAACAGACATTGTGCTGTTCTGAGTCACCTCAATGCTACACTGGGTGTGGCAACTTCAGGACCTGTATGAGTTTACACTGTGGCTTTGAGCAAGTCACTGACCATTCTTGGGTTTCATCGTGCCCAGCAGAAATGACATCAGGCAGTGTGTACGTGGACGGCTCTCTAGAGTTGAAAAGTGCTTAGGAAGAGCTGGCATTCTTTATGTCAGAAATAAAAAAGAATTAATATGGTTTAGACAAGAAGGTTTTTGGGCTCACGGAACTGAACAGCCCAAGGCGTAGCTCTCCAGCTGCAGAGATGCTCTACTTTGAGTGATTATCTGGATTTAGTTCTTGGCTCTGTTTCCTCTGGTTGGTTTCATTCTCAGGATCTGCCTTGCAGCTTCTAGAAGTTTAGACAAAGTAGGATTGTTCAGATTGAATTCTACATTTTGCCGTGGTCATTGTACCTGATTGGGCGGGTTAGATTAAACCAAGGCTCACTCCTGACGATGTGGTGTCATTGGTCAGGTGTCCCACCATCCGGGCTGGGGTCAATCTATGAAACTGCCTGAAGAAGGACAGCGATGATTTCAAAGCAGCATGTCCAAAGGAAATAGAGTGTGCATCTCATAGGTAATTTAAAATTTTGTAGTAGTCTCATTAAAAAAGTAGGAAGAAGCAAGTAAAATTAATTTCAATAATATCTATGACTTAATATGCCACAAATATTGCCATTTTCAACAGGTAATCAATAAAAACTATAAATGAGATATGAGATATTCTACATTCTTTTTTTTTTTTTTTTTTTTTTTTGGTACCATGTTTTTGAAAGCCACTTACAGAGAAGCTCAATTACAGCGAGCGCATTTCAGGCGCTGGGAGGTCCTTGTTGCTGCCGTTTTGAACACTGTGGGCTGAGAGTAAGAAGATAATGATGGGTCCATCTTTTCCTAGACCTTACAACACTGGATTCCCCCAACCCTGTAGTTAGGATTCACACCGAATGTTTTATAAGTTGAATGACTTCCTTAAGAATAGAGAGATTGGGAATATAAACTAGATGTTTTTAATCCAAATGTAATTTTAAGTCAATTGAGAAATACCTGAGGCAGTCCAAAAAACAGGATGAAGAGGACTCATCACCCTGAGTGATGAGTTAACAGAGGCTTCTGGTGTCAAACCCAATACCCAGCTCGCAGCCCCCGTCCTACTTGGATCCACCGAACTTAGCCGAGGAGAGCTCTCACCAGTGTTTTCTAGAACTCAGTCTCCTGTCCCCGTGGCTCTTGGCCCAGGCCTGAGCCTGTGCTTCAATTCTAAGAGAACTCCTTATCCCAGATTTCACTTCCCTGACCCCAATTACAGCCTTTAGATTAGTCTCTTGTCTCTTATCCAAAAATACCCATCTGGATGTCTGTCTAACAAATATATCTCTCTAGACCTCGTTCCACATTTCTTCTCTTGCTTAGTCCCTGGAATCTTGCCCCTGGGTTACAGCTTTATGATATGGGCCCTGCCACCTGCCAGCAGCTAGCCACTCCCCTGTCCCTGCCTCCAGTTCTTTCTGCCTTAAAAGAAAAGTCTCAGAATCCAAGTATTTCCCATCAAAACAATCACTCAGTGGGTAACAAGGTATTTCTGCAGGATTTACCCTGCTTCCTTCTCTGGATGTTATCTGATCTGTGATGTCATCACATCTAGACATTGTGCCTGCCATTCTGGTCACCGCTGGGCACCTGCACTAACGTTACCTTCCACCTACCCTGGCTGTGAAAGGGGGTAATTTCTGTGCCATCCATTCCACCATCCCAACAGTGTGATTACCAGCCACATTTTTGGAGATGACATTCTGCATGTTAGAGGTCTCTGCGTCATAGGGGAAGGGCCGAGTGTGGGAGAAAGATCACTTATGAACACTCACTGCACGTCAAGGATTGTGCTGAACGCTCCACCTTGACTGGCTCCTTCAGTTTTCCCAAAATCTTTGACATCGGAACTATGATCCACGTTCTAAACATAAAGAAAACTGGGGCCGCAAAAGTCTAAGAAAACTGCCGCGTCTCAAGCTAGTAAGTGGCAACGGTACGTCAAAGCCCAGGTTAGTATAAAGACAGCCACGGGCCACTTGGTCACTCCATCCTGCTAAAACAGCCAATTAAAGAAAAAAAGAAAGAAAAAGAAAAAGCTGAGTTAGGACCAAGGATCGAAGGCAATTTGTGTTGGGCCAATTCCATCTTTCCTTATTCTTGTTT
The DNA here is from genome assembly GCF_017311325.1 of Ursus maritimus. Taxonomy (NCBI): domain Eukaryota; kingdom Metazoa; phylum Chordata; class Mammalia; order Carnivora; family Ursidae; genus Ursus; species Ursus maritimus. The sequence continues at coordinate 75,589,001 of NW_024427107.1, forward strand.
ACATACTGGGAGGGAAAACGGATAGATTTGGATAAAGAATTACGCTCCTTTTAAAATTTTTAATTGGCAAATTTTGAGTCTCATCTAACCAATTCATTTCGGTGTTTATATGGCAAATTATCTTTCTGTATCTATTTATCATTCCTTGCCACAGTGCTATAATACTGGCCCCAAGCAGTTTCTCTCCTTGGTTTCCATATTTCACACAAAATGTGGGTTTCTTTTCATATATCAAAACAGCAGAGAGCATCTGAACAAGATCCTTCAGGAACCAAGAACCAGACTTGTCTTTTTTCACTTTGAAATCCATTGTTTGTTCTTTTTTTCCCCACACAACATAGAATTTCAAGTACTTTTAATAAATAGAAGACCCAATTCTTTTGAAAAGCAGTGGCGACTGCCTTCTGACTGCCCCATCCTGCTACAGCATTCAACAAAACCAAATAATCTTGGTGCAGGAAGTGCTTGTTTCTAACCTCCAGCATCATTATGATTTGCAATTATAAGTGATGCAATGAAGTTATCTGTGAACGTTCCCAGCACACAGTAAGTCATAAATGAGTTCTACACTACTCCCTTTCTATTAACATTTATAAGGCATATACAAGTTCCCATTTTGGTAGAAAATAACCTCCATATTTTGGCCACACAATCTCAAATGTCTGTATTGATTACAGTATCTTGCAGATATCTGCTGTTTTCCAAGGGCATTGACATTCAGCATCTTGCTCTGACTTCACAGCCCAAAGAGACAGGCAGTACATGATTAAGATCTCACTTTAGACAGTAAGACAAAGGATGGAAGGGACCAAGAGATCTCTAAGAGATCTGTTAAAAACAAATCTGTTCATCAGAGTAGGAAGGATCAGTGGGTCAGCACATGTAATAATCATTGCAGTGCTCACTGGGTGTGCCAAGGAAAGAAAGCTAAAACTACATTTCCCAGACTCCCTTGCAGGTAGCTCGCAGGCTGAGATTTAGAATCCACCAATCGGAGACATTAACACCTGTGTGAGGCTCCATTTTGAATTGGTTCCTGAAGAAAGAGGTAGGGTATCAAGGCACCCATTTTGTTTGCATGACCAAAGTGGCATACTTTCAGATCTTGAAGTTGAGGCAGAGCTTTTTGAATTCTGACCTTGTTAGAGACAGCAGCTCCCCGGGAGGTCCACTTGTGCAGTGTGGCTTTGGAAGTCATTCCAGAAAGCCCAGAAAGCCTGCTTCTCCAGCCTACCCAGTGGTTCAGAGGTAGCCTTGCACCGGTTAAATCTCTTCCCAATTAATCATCTGGAGGGAATTCTGTTATCTGCAGAAGGAACTGTGGTGCTATGGTTAAGCCAATGCTCAAACTCAGGTCTTACTGACTCCAAGGAAAAAATAAAACATTTATATAATGGAAAATTGTAAAGAAATAGAATAATATAATTTTTAAAAAGACCTTTAATCTACAACTGTCTGGACTCAAATCTCAACTCTGCTACTCGTGCACATGGCTCGGGGTTAATGATACGGTAGTAAGGTTATGGAGAGGTTTCGAAAATGAGTCAGAGAGGTTAATGCTGGCAGGTTTGGAGGTTGACATTATGCAACGGGGACATAAATATTGACATGAGCTAGGCACATGGTCTTGGTGATAATAAAACTGCAAAGGCAACCTTCTGTATGTCCTAGGAAATGCTTTTATAGTACTTACGATGGAAATAAGAAGAGCTAAAATGGCACACATAAGGTAACAAAAGGGTAAGGCTTGGAGGACGTGCAGCTGTAACTCGCAGGCACTGGGGGCTCTCTCCAAGCCTGCTGCTGACGTGTTGGGGCTCGGTCCATTCGTCTAAGTCCGTTCCGGCTGCTGTATCAAAATACCACACCCTGGGGGCTTATAAACAACAGAAACCTATTTCTCATGATTCTGGAGGCTGGAAGGCTGAGATCAGGGGGCAGCATAATAGGTGAGAGGCCTCTTCCAGGTTGCAGACCACTTGCGGTGTCCTCCCCCTGTGGAGAAGGGGTGGGGGGGTCCCTAGGGTCTCTCTGATCAGGGCACTAATTCCATCTATGAGGGCTCCACCCTCATGACCTCATCACACACACCCCCTCCCGCCAAAGGTTCCGTCTCCTAATACCATCACTGCAAGCTTTAGTCTCCTGGCCCATGAATTTGATGGGAGGTGGATAAAAACACGGAGACCACAGCACCGTTCTTCCTGGGGAGAGGCTGTGGCTCCTAGAAGCGATACAGTAAAGAGCAGCAGGAGCAGGTGCCGGACAAAACACAGAGAGGGCTCAGCAGCATCTAGTAGCTTCCACGCTGCACATCTTTCTTCCAGCAAAGAGAATAACGTGAGTTAGGAGAAATTCCTTTTGGATACTTTTTCCATGATATCAAATCAGAACATTCTTGCACATGAGAACTGTTCAAAAAATTGGAGATGGTCTATTTCACCATTAAAAATTATCTTTCTTGGGGCTCCTGGGTGGTTCAGTGGGTTAAGTGTCTTCCTTCAGCTCAGGTCATGATCTCAGGGTCCTGGGATGGAGCCCTGCATCAGGCTCCCTGCTCAGCGGGGAGTCTGCTTCTCCCTCTCCCTCTGCCCTCTCCCTGATCATGCTCTCTCTCTCTCTCTGTCTCTCTCTCTCAAATAAATAAATAAAAATCTTTAAAAAAATTATCTTTCTTGGTGCACCTGGGTGGCTCAGTCGGCTGAGCATCCAACTCTTGATCTTGGCTCAGGTCTTGATCTCAGGGTCATGAGTTCAGGCCCCATGTTGGATTCCATGCTGGGTATGGAGCCTATTTAAAAAAGAAAATAAAAACAAAAATTATCTTTCTTTTCCTAAAACTTTCACAATTCCTTTAAGAGTTTGCTATGTGATAGCATATCTAGAAATGGCTCCACTTTTCTCCCCTCTGAATGCTGTCCATGTGTAGCTTTTTCCTCAAAGCAGATTCTGTGAATTTCTCTAATCCACACCATCACATTTCTCTTAATCCTCCCCCGGTAGGAAGCATTTCAGCCCTGTCCAAGCAATATGCTTTCCAGCCAGGTCTGCTGTATTCTGCTCTTCATACTCTTTCTCCAGAGCTGCCTGGTTCCTGAAATTTTTCTTAGCCTCCAGTTCCAAAGACATTTTTATCCATAAGATAAGTGACCATTTGGCTTATCTGGATTCTGAAAATTTATCTCCATTTGCATGATAACATTTCTTGCAAGGCTGTTGGAGGAGAAAGTAAGGTAACATTTAACGTGTGTGCAGGCCATATCTCTTTAAGAAGACTACTAGCTTTCGTCTAAAACCATGTCCTTCTCTTTCTGAACACGAAGCTCTATTGCACTTCTCAGCCTCCCCTGTAGTTCAGTATCACCATGAGTGTGGGTTTTAGCTGTTGGATGGCTGGCAGAAGCAAGGATGTTACTTCCAGCCTTCCTCACACAGAAAAACCGTCCACATCCTCCATGCTCTTGTCCTCCTGGCTGCCTGTTATCGATACGTACGGCAATGTCAGAAGTCAGGCACTGAAGATGGGAAAGAGGCCATTTCTCAGGTGCGGCATGCCGAGTACAGGAGGACCTTCCTTGCCAGTATAAACCCTTGTCCGGAACTGTTACATGAGGAACAATATTATGTTAACATTGGATTCCATTTGTTTGGCTCGACTTCTTTGCCCTGACTGATACAAGTTGTTTCTGTCAAGCAAAAAATAACATGATACAAAAATTGGATTTGCACAAGGAAATTTAAAGGATCTGGAAAAAAGACAAATACAAATATATACATGCATTCCTCTTTAAAAAGGGATTCTAAAAGAGAATGTTCTAAAGCAAAAATAGCAGCAATGTACTGTGGCTTATGCAAAATAAAAAATGCATGACAAAAATAAAAGCGATAGATTGACTTGATGTTGTTGCAAGGCTATGAGCTTATAACACGTTACATGAAGTGGTAGGTCATTGTTCAAAGGTAGGCTGTGATGAATTACAGATATATATTGAAATCGGAAGGTAACCGTTAAAAACTTAAAAAGAGATATAAAACATGCGAATGGAGGTGATAAAATAAAATCACAAATACATCTAGTTAATCCAAAAACAGGCAGAAAAAAACAAAAAAGAACAAAAACAGGTAGAACAAATGGAAAACAACTAACAAGATGATATGTGTAAGCCCCCAGATAGAACTAATTATACTAAATATAAATCCAGCTCTCTGCTCAGCTGGGAGTCCGCTTCTCCCTCTCCCTCTGATCATGCTCCCCGCTCCTGCTCTCTCTCTCTCTCTGTCTCAAATAAATAAATAAAATCTTTTTTGAAAAGAGGGGGGAGATATTCTCAGTTCTGAGAGCAAAAAAGAAAGGCCAAACCTTATAATATCTATTTTTTTTTAAAAAGCCGCACATATATACGCAACAACAAACAATAAGCGTTAATATACACATAGATCACCAGGAAAGCATGGAAGAAGATGTACACTGCAAACGCTCATTAACACAAGCTGTTGCAGCAGCATGAATACGCTACGTATAAGACTCGAGGACAAGGAATGGTACTGAGAATAAAGAGGGGCACTACAAAATGACAGAGGAGTTATTTTCCAAGAAGACATAACGAACCTAATTTTATATCCATCTACCAACACAGCTTCAAAATACATGAAGCAAAGCCAATAGCTCTAAAACAAAAAAAATAGACAAATTCACAATTATCATTAGAGATTTCAATACTCCTCTCTTGATAATCAGAAGAACAAAACAGAGACATTCAATAAGGATATAAAAGAACTTAACACATTGTCAACCAACTTGATCCATTTGAAATTCATAGAACATCCAGCAACAAACGGATTTTTTTTCCTAGTGCAGTGGAATCGTTCGCGCAGTTAGGCCATATTCTGGGGGGATAGAGAGGGCGGGATTATGAGGGATAAATTGTATATTCTCTGGCCGCATGGATTTAAACAAGAAACTGACAGAGGTACCTGGGAGTAAAACCCTCAAATACTTTGGAAATTGAACAACACACTTATAAATAATTTAAAAACATTTTAAATCGAATGGAAATGAAAATATGACATAGTTTAACTTGTGGATACAGCTACACAGGCTTCAAGAGACATTTATAGAATTAAATGTTTCTATTAGAAAAGAACAAAGCCCTCACAGCAGTGATCTAAGCTTCCACGTTAAGAAAGTGAAAAAAAGCGATTGAAACCACATCAAGCAAAAGAAAGGAAAAAGTAAAGAGCAGAAATCAATGAGATTGTAAAGAGAAGAAAATAGAAAATCAATGGAAAACAATGGTTCTTTAAGAAGATCAATAAAAGTGATAAACCACTATAGCCTGAATAAGGAGGAAGGACAGAAGACACAAGTTGCCAATATCAGGAATGAAAGAGGGGCCAGCTCTATAGATTCTTTAGACATTGATGGGATAATAAAAAATATGAACAAAGTTATACCATATGTTCACAAATCTAGGTGAAATAGACAAATTCCTGGGTCACCTGGGTGGCTCAGTTGGTTAAGCATCTGCCTTCAGCTGAGGTCATGATCCCAGGGTCCTGGGGTGGAGCCCCTGTGTCTTTGGGCTCCCTGCTCAGCAAGGAGTCTGATTCTCCCTCTCCCTCTGCCCCTCCCCCCACTTGTGCTCTCTATCTCTCTCTTTCATAAATAAATAAAATATTTAAAAAAAAGAAATAGACAAATTCCTTAAAAGACATAAACTACAAAAGGTCAATCAAAAAGAAACAGATTACTGGGGCGCCTGGGTGGCGCAGTCGTTAAGCATCTGCCTTCGGCTCAGGGCGTGATCCCGGCATTCTGGGATCCAGCCCCGCATCAGGCTCCTCCGCTGGGAGCCTGCTTCTTCCTCTCCCACTCCCCTCCTGTGTTCCCTCTCTCGCTGGCTGTCTCTCTGTCAAATAAATGGGTAAAATCTTAAAAGAAAAGAAAAGAAAAAGAAACATTACTGAATACCCCAATTATAAAATAATTGAATTTATAATTAAAGGTGTGTATACAAAATAAGGAAACATTCAAAATCAATAATCTGAATGTATGTTTGCAGAATTTAGGAAAAAAAAGATTAAACTCAAAGGGAATCCGCAAAAGGAAATGATCAACACAAGAATACAATTTGATGACACAGAAACTTCCTCAGATAAAAATCAACAAAGCCCTTTGGTTCTGCGAGGAAACCAACAGAACTGCAAATCCGCTAGCAAGAGTGACATAAGAGACGGGGGATTACAAGGAAATAACAAGAATGATCAAACAGGACAGCATTCTAAGTCCTGTAGACATGAAAATTATATAATAAATATCAACACCTGCGTTTGAAAATGCAGATAAAATGGAAAAATTCCTACAAAAATACATCTTCTCAAAAACTGAAACAAAGTGAAATAGAATCTGAATAATCATACATACTAAAAACAACAAATACGTACATGAAAATATCTTCAGGAACTGAGGTCCAGACCAATAAGCCCTCCCGAGCGTTTGAAAGAAGAAGTGACACTGTTATCGTGATTCCTTCTTCCTCCTCAGAAAATGGGAAAATAAAGAAAATTATCTGACTTGTTTGATGAAGGCCCAGCATAACTTTGATATGGAAACTTGAGATGGAAGTTACGAAAACGGAAAAACTGTTGACCAATCTTTCTTACAGGCACAAATGCAAAAATCTTAAAATCTGTGTAATGGATAGCTAATAGATATAAGATAAAACGCACACAAAATACTTTTCCATCAAGTTGAGTTATCTTAAAAATGTAAAGGTGGCTTCATAATTGCAACATAATATAATTTTACAATATTAACAGAATAAAGGAGAGGCCATCATGTGATCATCACAGGAGACGGAAGGTTAGCATTTTATTAATGTCAACATTACTACACAATGTAAAAGAAAAAACTTAGCAGAGAATAGAAGCAAACTTCCTTAATCCGTACTATCCACAGACACTTCTGTAACTAGTGCAATGAAACCCAATATTTAAAAAGAAGTTATATGGATTGGAAAGAAAGAAAAAAAGTGTTATTATTTGCAGATGCTATAACTGCAAAAGTAGAAAATAGAACAAAGTTGACCAGTCGTCTTTGAGAATTAATAAATGAATTTAGAAAATTGTTGGATGCAGGTCAAAACACAAAACTCAATTACCATTTCTATATTTCGTCAAAAACTTTAAAATATGTATTTTTAAATGCCATTTAAAGTAACAGGGGAATGTCAAATCTCTAGCAGTAAATCTAATCAAGGACAACCAAGACCTATATTCACAACACTACAAAACACAAGGAGAGAAATTAAATAAATCCTAGATGAAAGTGGAGATGCATCCTGATACATTGGAAGAATCACTCTGATAAATACGTCAATTTCATTTTAATTGAACCATAGATTTACGGTTATTCTAATCAAATACCAAAAGTTTTTAAAATGGGAATTGATTAACTGATTCCAAAAGATATATGGTGTTACAAAATGACAGTAAAAGCCAAGGCAAACTTAAATGAGAACAGAATTGGATGGCATCGGCAGATAATACCACTTATCACAAAGCTACAATACCTATGACATTGTGGTACTGGTGTAAGTGTAAACTACAGAGCAGAACAGAGACCAGAAACAGACTTACATATGTATGATTTCTTCATTCACGAAAAAGAGAACACTCCCAGGGCCTGGAGACAGGATAGATTTTCCATTAAATTGTGCTGTCAATGGATACCCAAATGGAGGAAAAGAAGGAATTTTGATTTCCACCTCATGACTGGCATAAATCAATTTAAGACAAATTAAAAAGTTCTCTGTGAAAGTGGAAACGGCCATGCTGCTGGAAGAACACAGTACAGTATCTTCATGATGCTGGAATTGGATAAAGAATTCTCACATAGGGCGCAATAAGCTCAAGCCATAAAACAGAACTCTGGCAAACCATCCTTAATCAAAGCACACAGCTAAGACAATGAAAAGACAAACCTTGGGGTGGATACAAACCATCCTACCAAGAGTATACACAGCAAATATAATGCTCTGCGAAATCAATGAGAAAAATATGTTAACACAAGTATTAAAGGCAGAAATACACGTGAGACTATCAGAATAACCTGTACGTACATGGAAGGATGCTCACCACTGTTAGCCAGCTGAGAAATAAAAATTCAAACCATAATGAGATTTCATTACCCAGTCGCCTAATGTCTAAAATTGCCAAATAATGACAATCTCAAGCATCGGTGATTTAACATAGTAACTGGACGCTATCTATACTAGTAGAAAGAGTGAGAATCATACAACCACTTTGCAAAACTGTTGGCAGTATCTATGGAACCTAAAACATGCCTCCTTTTTCCCCAGCCACCCCACCCCTAGTACGTCCCTACAGAAACATGGGCATAGGTGCACAAAACACACGGGCAACTGCACAGTCTTCATATTCAAAATATGATATTCTTCGTATTCAATAATACTTTTAATGCTCAAAAATGGAAAAAAATCTCAAGGTCCATCTAAAATTAAATGGATAAGTAAAATTGCCATATAATCATGTGGTGGAATAGAGTGACGATGACTGTGTTCCAAAACGCCATAAAAATGAAATTCACATACATAACGCGGAGCGAAGGAAGCCAGAGACAAGGGAGTAATGAAGTCTGACTCCATTTATGTAAAGTATAATATCAAGCAAAGCTCGTTCATGGTGGCAGGCTTCGGGACCGTGATTGCCTTGGGAGTATATAGTTACAAAAAGAGTAAGAGTTTCTGTTGTATTTAAAGATCTGTGTTGAGTCTATGAGTGTAAAAATTATTTTAAAAAATATAAAACAGGGGCGCCTGGGTGGCGCAGTCATTAAGCGTCTGCCTTCGGCTCAGGGCGTGATCCCAGCGTTCTGGGTTCGAGCCCCACATCAGGCTCCTCCACTATGAGCCTGCTGCTTCCTCTCCCACTCCCCCTGCTTGTGTTCCCTCTCTCGCTGGCTGTCTCTCTCTGTCTCATAAATAAATAAATAAATCTTTATAAAAAATATATATATATAAAACAAAATTGTAAAATTGATTGAACCATCCACTCTTGACTTGTGCACCGTTTTGTACATATGTTTAACTTAGTATAAGTTAAAGTATACTGCTTCCACACACAGTCACCCCCAGCGAGCTTCCCAAGGTGAGCAACCAGTTTGCAGCCAAAAGGCCAGACCTTGAATTTTTACCCTTCGTCTTTATTGTTGTGACTTTGGATAAGTCATTTAGTCTCCAAACCTGTATCTCATTGGTACAGAGGGTGTGCAAATAATATTCACATCATAGAATCATTATCAGGATGAAATTAAGGGATAGATTTAATGTGCACAACATTTAACACAGTGCCTGACACCAAGTATACCCCCAAAATGTTCAGTGCACTTGTCAATGTGTATGAGCTCGTTATTACAGCATCTGGCACGTAGGAAGCACTCCATGCTAACAGCCGTCATGACATTAATAGTATTAACAGAACTAACACAGGCGTCATTTTAGCCCAATGCCCATCACATATTATGGGCTCCCTAAAGAGTTTCTATATGAATATTCAGGAGCGACACTAGCATTCCGAAGGCAAGCAGGCTGGCTTCTCCTTGGTCTTGAAGCCGGAGACTGTGCCAGATCACCTAGGTCTCCTGGAGACGGAGTAGAAAAAGTGAGAACAGCTCTCTGGCACTTATCCCTGAAGTATGGGGACCGTGTCGGTAATAACTAAAAGTTGCAATTAGAGGAACTTCCTCACGGTGCCTCTGGGTACCATCGCCCTGGTTTCACTACAAGTCTTCAGCCGTTTTCAATCTGTGCCTCATTAGACAGTTAGCAACATGCGCATCCTGCCAAGACATTTGGAAAATAAGCTTTGTAAAAAGGGGTCCTCCTTCTCCCTCCCAACCTTTTCCACTCTGCGAGTGTCTGTTCTGCAGATGCTGGGGACACCAAAGGGTGCTTGGGACAGAGCCATCCCACACCTCCACCATCCCGTGTAATTCCTCTCCCTCAATTTACGTGTGAGCCAAAACCAGGAGAGATGGTTGCCATTTTATCATGTCCTAAATTATTTAGCTCTTACGGAGTCTCCTTGCTTTCTTGCCACCTGACCAGACATCTGGCTGATCCAAGACCACAATTGCTCCAGTGAATGCCACCATTTTGTTCCTGGAAGGAAGAGACATAAGGGAATCCCACTCCTACCTTCATGGCCTTGGGATAGCCACTCTGCATACTTTGGTTTACTGTCCTGGAATTGGGAAAATAAAAACTGTTATCTGGCCAGCTTTGAACGAAACCTAGAGTCCATCGGCAACTTTGCCTTTCAACTTCGTCACATTTGGACCCGAGGGATTTCCTCAGCCAGAACATTGCCCCATCCAGCCACACCAGACGCCGAGATACTTCCCCAAATCAACTCTCCTGGTCTTTGCTCAATAAACGACCCCCCTCCACACACCCCATGTGCTCTTTCCTTCCTGTTGTGCCCCTGGGAACAAAACACCACTTTCTAGGGCAAGCTTTTTATCCCAGTTAGAATTAATCTCATCTGAGTCCAGCGTTTCTCAGCTGGGATGACTCCCCGCCTGCTCCAGGGCCATTTAGCAAGGTCTGGGGACATGTCTGATTGTCACTACTGGGACGTATTACCTTGTGGATAAAGGCCAGCGTCTGTGCTAGCATCCGATAGCATGTAGGGCAGTCCCACACGGCAAGAATGATCCAGCCCAAAACGCCAGTTGTGCTGAGGTCGAGAAGCCCCGTCTGGATCCGTTGGCTGAGATTTAACCAGAGACTGCGTTTCGCCCCACCCCCACCTCCTTTCCCAGAGCAGTTTCCTGTGCAACCTTCTCTACTGTGACTAGTGAGTTCCCAAGAAGGAAAGGGGCTCTAGGCGGGATAACTAAAGTTTTGGTGGAAGCAGGAGGCTTGGGTGAGCTCCAGTTGCCTCTTTTCCGAGGAGATTCGCCGGCCCAGGTTATTAAGGAGCTGTAGACTCTGGGGCTACCAACAAAGCGGGCAGGGTGCTCGATGCAACAATGAGGCTGATTGGCATTCGCTGACCTCAGAGGAAGAAGGGGCCTAAGGAACGTCTCGCCCATCCCTCGCCATGTCATTAGGAGAACTTGAAAGCCAGGGGTCATTTTGAACCATTTTAAACATCTACCTTTTAGCCCTTCAGACTGATGCTATATTTGGCCTTTTGTGAAGAGAAAGCCCTATGATGAGTGACACTGTAGCTTTTATGGACCTTTGAAAGCATCATGATGGAATTGAGGCTTTGAAATCCCACGAATGAGTCTGCAAAGTGTCTCTGCTTTCCATTTTTCTCTTAAATTTTCTGCTTCACCGGTGAAAGGCCATCCAGAAGGGCAATGAGGAGCACTGGTCTCTGGCCTGGGGCCCAAACTTGTATCTTTCGCTTTTACTTGGGGCAGAGGATGTGGGTGTCTTGGTCGTATCTCAATAAATGGTATGACTTTCAAAGGGGCACCTGGGTGCCTCAGTCGTTAAGCGTCTGCCTTCCGCTTAGGGCGTGATCCCAGAGTCCTGGGATCCAGACCTGCATTGGGCTCCCTGCTCCACTGGGAGCCTGCTTCTTCCTCTCCCACTCTCCCTGCTTGTGCTCCCTCTCTCACTGGCTGTCTCTCTCTCTGTGTCAAATAAATAAATAAAATCTTTAAAAACAACAACAACAACAAAAACAAATGGTATGACTTTCAAAGGAAAAGCAAGTCCTGGGCCTGAAGACATTTGCCTGTGAGAGCTGGCATTTTTGCTGTGGCCAGTGTGGGACTCCTAGCATGCATGTTAGCCTGCTCAAAGGTGTGCATGGAAGGTTTGGAAGTCTCCACGTCACACACTCGTCTGTTTCCAAGTAAAGGCACGGATGTGTGCATGCAGCGGTATCACTAAGCCCACGTGCATAAGCACAGAGCTGCTCCTTCGATATTAGAACGTCTCACTGATTTACCCCGAAGCGGCTGTTCCCACCTGGGAGCAATGCTGTTCCCCAGACGACCTTTAGCAATGTCCGGAGATGTTCTGGTTGTCACAGCCGAGGGACAGGATGTCCCTCTTGGGTAGAGGCCTGGGATGTTGCCAAGCACCCTGCAGTCACGGGACGCAGCTCGCGACCAAGGTTATCTGGGTACCTACGTCAGTAGTGCTGAGTCCGAGGAAGCCTGTCCTTCAGCCCCTTCTGCGGTCTGGCCCTTGACAGGCTCTCGCCAGCCACTCCCTGTCCCCTCACATGCCCTTCGAGGCTCTCCATCTGTAATGTCTGAAACAGGAGGCTGTGTGAATTCTATTGTCACCGCCGCGCCCGCAGGGGCTCAGGGAGTGACTCCTGGGTGAGTGAGCAGAGAACAGAGTGCAGCGTGTGCCTGCAAGGCGTGCAGGAAGGACCCCTGCTGCTACAGTGTCTCCGCTCTCCCGTCTGAGTTGGCCGAACCCCTGTTATCACTGAGCGCTCAAGCATCTCCTCTCCAAGATGATGCCCTTCGGCCCAAAGCCCTCCCTCCTCCTGTGCCCTCTCTTGCCTTTGATCCTCTCTGCTTTGTTCCTGACACCCCTGCTGGAATCTGTCCTCCCCCACCTGTGTCTTCCTGCCAGGACCCCAAGAGCCTCCAAGGCAGGCCTATGGCTTAATTGTTTGAGTATCCCCAGCACGCCTGGCACGGAAGAGGTTCTTAGGAAAGATGTTCTGAATTAATGAACGAAATAAAAATGAGTCCATTGTCTCTGTGGGGCGGGCCACGTAGCCAGCAGGAAGCCAGGACATGGGGGACAGTCACTCTTGCTCCTTCACGCGCACCGCCTGGCCCTGGGTGCCCTCCTTCCCCCCAGGAGGGGGTGCAGAACTCTTGTGGGGCACACCTGCTGTGTCCTTGGAGCTGTCATGCATGGGAGCTGGGGTTTGTGAGAACAGAAATGGGCTATTATGTAGATGCATAAGAATAAGAGAAACCGGGCAAGATGAGAAAGATGTGGGGTATAAGTCGGACATTCTAGGCCATTTCTTCATGTTTCGTAGAGAAGTCAGCAGAGAGACAGGAGAGGAATTGATGTTTTAGGCAGATACTCAAGGACTGGGCAGGCGTCACACTTCCACTGCTCTTGGGGACAAGGGAGGCCGAGTCCACGCAGGCCCAGGTGGGCTGGGGGCTGGGAGGGGCTGTGGAAAAAGGAGGGAGGAGCAAGGGTGGGGAGCTAGACCCTGGCAGGGTACACAGTTAGCAGGGGAAAAGGCTCCTCGTCTTGAGCCCCTTGGGAGCAGCAGCCGTGCGAAGCCCTCTGCCCTGAGCCAGACTCCACAGTGGAGGCCAGCAGAGCTGCCTCCGCAGAGTGGCCTTCCACCTGTCAGCCTTGGCATGCGTCTAGAGAACGGGGAAGACCGGGGCCCGGGGAAGTTACAGGAAACCGTTCACTAAAGAACAAAACAAATTTGGCAGCTGTCTGCACTCCCCTGCGGAATAAATCCACAAATACGGTTTGTGAAACTCTTCAAGTAAACATTTCAGACAGAGAAAAAAACAGTTTCTTAAGTGACAAAATCCAGAAAGCGGTTAACCTGAGATGTGCCCCACCATACACAGACGGCCCTTCAGTGTCTACGGGGAGAGATTTGTGAGGAAGTCAGGACATTTCCGTGGACCAAAGGAGAAGGGGTGTTCTCGAATACTAGGACACTGTCCACGTTGGGTGGAGAGCCCTTCCTGTGGGTCCAGGGAGCTCATCAAGGAGAGTGTTGGAAGCCAAAACAAACAGTTTTGGTCATTTCTATAAGGATGCAATGTTGCGTTTGGCTAACTTAGTGACAACGTTTATTCTGATTTTCCAAACTAGTTCTGAGCCCTTCATAGGGTTTAGCAGTCCCACAGACCAAAGAGTAAGTATACAGAATGGTGATCCACTGGCCCGAAGTATTTTTGCTGTAGTATATTTAATTTTCAAAAATCTGTACCAATTGTTGGAAAATGGAAGATTTCACGAAGAAATCCATGTTTTTCAATTCTTCAAAGCAAAAATCTGAAGATGTGGCTACATTGGATTTTCTTTTCCTCATGGCAACACTTGGCATTTCCACCTTGCTCTCCGCAGCGGATCTTTCTTTGGGAGTCTTGAGGCCTCTGACTGCTACCTCTTGGCTTTATCACTGTCTTTAATGGATGACTTGGGAGGGCTTCATACTTGGATTGAGTCTGGCTTCCCCAGGTCACACTCTTGCAATGGCCTCTTGGCCCAGTTAAGCCCCACCATGGTCCCCATTCACAGAGCCAAAAGCATCTCCAACCCATTCAGGAGGTGTCTCCAGACCCCAATACCCCTTAATTAATAGGATCATCAGAGGGTTTGAATAGATCACTCTTTCTCAGTTGTACTTTATGGTATTGTCTGGGGCGCATGGTATGCTGTCTTGATATCAGCAAATTTGAGCACATCGTGGGACATTCTCCCTGTGAATGTCGGGTTGACCATCACCACAGAACTTATCCCAGCACCTGGCAATATACGTTTTATAGAATAAATGAATAATCTAACACCCACAATTTACTGAACACCTACTATTTACTGACGGCTTCTCATGTATTATCTCAATTAAGCCTCGCAACAATCTATCGATGTAGGTAAGTGCCTCTGTCTCGGAGCACACAGGAGACACCTCAAGTTCAAGAGCTAAGATCACTTTCAAAAAATAAATAAATAAAAATAAATAAATGAAAGGTGTGCCTGGGTGTCTCAGTCGGTGAAGCATCCAATTCTTGATCATGCACCCCCACCTCTCCTCGCCCCACCATGTCAGGCTCTGCCCTGAGCGTGGAGCCTGCTTAAGATTCTCTCTCTCTCCTCCTCTGCTCTCTCTCTCAAAAAAAAAAAAAAAAAAAAATAGCGACGGAGTGAAAGAATGTGTGAAACACCGAGTTACCAGGCTTGGCCATCACATCAGGGTCAAACATAGTGATTCTCAGCCCAGGCTGCACACTCATGTGACTGTAGATACGTAAAAACATCCATCCCTATGCTCAGCCCCAGAGACTCTGACTGAACTCCAGGGGGGAGCGGGCATTAGGATTTTTAAAAGCTCCCAGGTGATACTAAGGGACAATCACTTTAAGAGCCACTTAGTTAGGGAGAAGGGCAGTCTTCATTGGACCTAACTGCTGGATGATGGGATTAAAGCTCTGGGCTCCTGCGGGATATTTACAGAGGCCAAGAATGTGTGTCTGTACCAACCACGACTGGTGATTCCCACCTCCCAGCAAGTTTGGACACCACTGCAGTAAAGGTGAAGCAGCTGGTTAAGTATCTCCCGCCCTAGCATTAGAAAGACGCCTGGGCGGGGCAATGGGCCTGATTCTGCAAGGGGGGGAGGGGAGAGAAGACCCCAGGGCCCCACCTACTCGGGCAGGAGGGAGTCAGCTGGCTGGAGTAGAGCAGATGCCCCAAGGAAGCCAATAATGCCTCACCCTTCAAACTGACGGTCTCTAAATATTTGTTTAACATTTATTTAATAAGGGCTTGGAGTGACTGATTTGCAATTAATGCAAAATGTAGGCATAACAATGTGTTTATTTGGTTTGAACATTTCATTGCTGTGACAGCGTTTGGTAAGAAGAAAAATCACTTAGTAGAAAATGTAAGTTTTCATTTTGATTTTTGTTTTCAATCGCTTTGACTTCCAACTTTGGCAGACAAGACTCCAAATTATATTAAGCAGTTGGCTCTGTGGGTATTGAGAGCCCTTTATGTATTATTGCTTACAGACCAAAAACCCGTCCTGAAACTGTTTGCGACAGACAGTATGGCAGGCCCTTTTGTGAAGGACAAATCTTTAAAAAGCAGTGAACTCTGCCCTCTAGTGGAGAAGAGTTTAGTTGCAGAGACTTACACACAAAACACAAATCTTGGAGATGAGCCTTGTTCAGAAAGCGTCTACAGGAATTAATAAGGGGATGAGCGCTGCCCAGGGAGGAAGGAGAAGGTACAGAGGGCGATGTGATGCCTGATTGGGACTTGAGTGTGAAGTCTGTGGTGCTTCCTCTCCTGCAGCGGTGAGTCCTTGTTGGGGAAGCAACTCTGAGCACGGAGACCCCAAATTCTGATTGGTAGAAGAAGGTATAGAAGGAACAAAATGAATGCTGACCAGGAACATCAGTTTACTAACTACTGTGCTAGATAAAGGAGTATTTAGTTCCACCCAATAACATTTACTGGGTAGCAAGCATCTCGTGGGAACTTCTCTGCCTGTCCCCTGTCGTGGATCCTGGTCTCATTTTCTGGCCGAGGCCACTTCCCGCAGTGTTGGGGCCAGCGTGTGGTGTGCCCCCGGGGTCTCTCTTCTTACAGAGCTGGACCGCTTTCCTCTCCCTGGGCGGACTCAGGAATCAGAGAGGGAGCACGCAGAGCTTACACCAGCCTCTCTCTTTGTGTCCTTGGGGTTCCGTCACCTCCGTCTCTGCAAGTGTATCCAGTCAGCGAGGTGCAACATCTCTTTGCCTTTTTGAATTCCTTTTGCTGCAAGCACTGGCAGGAGCAGAGGAACACACCATAGTTCCTCAGACCACACGCAGGACAAATCAGTAGCTCAGAAAATCTAAATTAAGTACGTGCCTTAATTATCGTGAGCATTTTATTTTTTATTTTTGACAGAGATAGACAGCCAGCGAGAGAGGGAACACAGCAGGGGGAGTGGGAGAGGGAGAAGCAGGCTCCCAGTGGAGGAGCCCGATGTGGGAATCGATCCCAGAACGCCGGGATCACGCCCTGAGCCGAAGGCAGACGCTTAACGACTGCGCTACCCAGGCGCCCCATATTGTGAGCATTTTATTTTTCTTCTTCAGCTTCTTTTTTTAAGAGTAATCAAGGAGGCATTGACAGCATTTGTATAAGAGATTAAGGAGGAATTTTTTCTTTAATATTCCAGATGTAGAAATCTATTATCTTCCTATCCCAAATTGGTTTAGGCCATCATTGCCCACAGTGGTGATGCCCATGGCTTCAAGAGAGTCAAGACTTGACACATTCCCAAGCCTGGTTTCTTATGCTCAATCTGGGCCTGGCCTCTCAAATCCCAAGCAAAGAACTGTGGCATGGAAGCCAGCGATGGGCGATGATACGGGATCCAGCTACATGGCCTCAGACAAGTCCCCAAACCTCTGGGGTCTTACTTCCTCCAGCTACTGAATGGGAGCAGCCACTCCCGCTCTGCCACCGGTGACATTTCTACAGGAATCCGAGGAAGAAAGCACTCAGCTGGGGGGCAGCTGGGTCCATCGGGAAATCCCTAAGCCGGAGGAGAAAGAACACTCATTCTTCCGTCTTGGCGGCCCTTCTGAGCTGTGTGACTCTGGCAAGTTCCCTCTCTGCGTGGCAGATTCTTGATCTATAAATGGACATACAAGAGAATGTGGTATAGGGGCGCCTGGGTGGTTCGGTCCATGAAGTGTCTGCCTTCGGCTCAGGTCCTGGGATCGAGCCCCGCCTCGGGCTCCTCTGCCCCGCCCGCTGCCCCTCCCCCTGCTCCTGAGTGCGCTCTCTCTGTCTCTCTCTAGAACATGGTATACATGTGCCACAACATCCTAAGGGTTCCTTCTGCGTGTGTATTAGTTTCCCACACTGCAGAACAAATTGCCACAAACTTAGGGACTTAAACCAACTCACGTTTGGTTTTTCATGGTTTCTATGATCAGCAGCTGGGTGAGGCTTCACAGCTCGGGCTGCAATCACGGTGCTGCGTGGTCTGTATTCTTCTTCGGAGCCTCCTAACCCTCTTCCAAGCTCACGTATTACTGGCAGAACTCAGCTTTTTGTGGTTGCAGGACTGAGGTCCCTGTTCTCTTGATGGTCACCAGCAACTACCGGGATCCCCAAGACCTGCACCGTGTCCAACATCCCTGAATGTGGCGAGCTCTGCTCTGTGTTCCAAACACAGCCAGTCCTTTGGGCCACCAGAGCAACAGGGCTCTTTCTTCATCTGACCTGCTTTCCTTCTGAGAAGATCCCCTGCACCAAAGCACCAGAGGTGGGGACGAGGACACATGTCCTGTATGAGTGGGCAGTATGCGCGTGTGGGGCAGTTATCGTGGCGGCCCCTGGTCTTCTTGACTCGCCCTTCCTAGCATACCGCCTTCACACAGCGAGCTGGGAGCAAGCTGACACCAGCCTCCGTGGGCTTCCGCACCGAGTAGAGCTTCCACACACAAGTGGGGGCTGGGTGGGAGAAGAGACACCCAGTCCCCCCAGCCGTGTCTGCCTGGGATAGAGTTTCTGCATCATGGAGCCGAAGGGGTAGAGACAAAAAAGGCCAGCAGCCTGTCCCGCACCCCAGCTTAGCCCCAGGCTGGGAGCTGGGGCAGAAGGAGTCCCCGTATTCCTGGCCGCATGTGCCCAGGACAGAGCTTCTGTAACATGGAGCTGGGGGGAGGCAGCAGATCAGACCGTGTCTCAAAGGCTACAGATGTCCTCTGTTCTTCCTGAGATGCAGGACATTTTCTTGAACCAGTGCTTCTCCATTTCTGTTTGCCCTGAGAACAATTTCCAGAAACCCAAGAAGACCTTCACATTCCCCTCAGCTTGGCCGAACTTGAGACAGACTTCCCAGCTCTGGGCCCCTGACCTGCCTTTTCTTAGATCATTTTTTTTTTAAACATGCAATTATAGATTCTGTCTCTGCCCCTTTGAGATGCACATCTTCTTAAAAGACTTTTGCCAGTTTCATAGCCCAAGAAAGTCTTTCTTGGGACCTGGGAATTTCCCCTTGGAATGTAATCATCAGAGGAGATAGTGACCAGAGTTTAGGAGCCTAACTCTGTGAACACCTGGCTCCAAGCTCTAAAACTTCCTCCTGTCCTAACATAGGGGAAGCCTTACTTTCCTTTGGACAAAACCAGTCAGCAAACACAGACGGCCCAACGTCCTCTGTCCTAGCATCAGCTCAGCTGAGCTCTGGTCTCTCTCCCCTTTGCAGTAGGAAGGAAGGCTAACTTGCCTGTTTCACTTGACCCAGGGCAGATTTGGCTTTGACACTTTGAATGATTGTTTTCTGTCTTATTTTTACCAGTTACAGTGTTGTCGTGCTGGGAAGAGTGTCCACTGAGCTCCCTTCTAGAAGTCTCAACCCCTCATCCACAAGGTGTACAGTAGACCGAGGCAAGACCCAGCTTCCGATGCCCCGTCTACATCCTTGGGGCCCACCCCAAAGCAGGTTCTCTGAACACGGCGGATGAGTGAAGCGTAGGGAGCTGCTACGAAGCTCGGGGATCTGGGCCCTGAGCTGGGTTCTGGAGACTGAATGATGAGTAAAGGAGGCGGAGTTCAGAGCAGGCTGGATCAGGTCAGGTCTTGTAAGAAATTTAGCTTTTGCCCTAAGAGCAGTGGGGAACCACCGAAAGGTGTTAGACATATCACATTTGTATTTTTAAAAGATGAATCTGTGAAATGAACTTTTTACAAATGCAAGGGCTGATTCTTTTTTTTCCTACGGTGCTCTGAGTCCAATATCCATTTTCAATTACTCTGATTCATTTCTAATTATCGTCCCTTCATCCAAGAGGACAGGCCACTATGGGCCCTGTCGCCACGGTGACTGGAAAAAGGCGTGAAGAAGAGAACATGGCCCAAAGCCTTTTCCATTTAATTTATTGGAAAGTTCCAATTAATTTATTGAAAAATATATTATTGGAAGGATTTAAGATAATATGAAACCAGAAAGCAAATATTGATGTTCAACCTACAAGCCCAGGACTTAATGAAAACTCGTCCAACAACCAGTCTCACAGTAAAGGGGCTCAGAGCACCCTCGTGATTGAAATGAGCAAAACCACTCTTCGTTTTTCAACCATATGAACATTTTTTAAGGGACAGGGTAGAGGCAAGGGCATTTGGGACCAGGAAGCTTTGCAGATGCAACCCTCTGTCCAACCTCAGCATCGTCCACCAACGGAGAAGCAACTGGAGTGAGCATGCCTTCAGCCTTGGTAGGGTTGGTACGTACCCCCCACAGACACGCAGGAACTTGGGTGGCCGTGGGGCCAGCATGGGGCTGGGGTACAGGCCTCCTGGCCACTGGCACCCAGGCCAAGAGGACCCACTGTGTGGCCTGGAGCAAATGAGGTGCTCTTTTGGTGTCTCAATGTTCTTGGCTGTAAAATAAGGTAACTGAACAGATGCTTTTAAGGGAAACTCTTGGTTCTAAAGGCACTGATGTGTCTGTATCATAAGGAAAGAGGAACTGGGTTCAGTGTGGCCAAGAGCTCCGGGAGCACCTTAGCTGATTCTTACCACTCGCGGAGACACTAGCCAGCAGGTGCTGCAGCCAACAGTCCTTCCATCCCTACCCACCATCTGACAGGTGTCAGAGCCTTTAATAAAGTCTCTGGAGTAAGCTTATTCGTTTAGCATAAAAGAGGGACAAGAAAAAGAGAGGTTGAAATGATTCCAGCAGTGAGGTTTTTAAGAGCATAGACTCTGCTCCCAGACACCCTGAGGTGGATTCCTGGTGCCCTCGCTCCGCTGACCAGCTGTGTGTTGCTGGCAAGTTACACTCTGAGTTTATGTTTCATCATCAATAAAATGGGAATAATATCTATTCATATTTCATGGAGTTTTGAGGATTAAATGGCATAATGCCTGCGTTTAGTTTAAAAAAAAAAAAAAGACAAAGAGAGCAGCAAGCAGGTGCCACAGAAAGTTCTACTGCCCACAGGGACCTGCCGAGCACAGAAGCAAAGGTCTGTGGTATGAGGGTCAGCGGGGGAGAAGTGGGGTAGGTCCTTGAAAACCAATGACCTCGCGCACTACCTGTGTCCCTTTAACTGATAGTGCCTGAGTCTCTGCCTTTAAAAGAGTATGGGGGCCGACTGGCCAGGAGGCGCTCGGCCAGCAATTGCAGGCAACGAGCTTCCCTCTTGGGACAGTGGCATCCAGCTGCCTTTGCCTGGCCAGTCAGCCTAAGGCCATTGTCAGCCAGCCAGATGTGCAGTGAACCGTACTGCATCCCATGCAAGGTATTTGGCAGAATTCTTGGCTTATAATGCTATCCATTAGTACAATTAATATCACTTAAAAATACGCATGTAAGAAAAATACTACAAACTAGATTACAGCTGTTCTTAGAGACATGCCAAGTTTTCTGGCAATCCACCTGCCCCGGGGGCCACCAGCACTGATCCAACACCTGTCAGCTTGCTGGATTGCTCTCTTTGGGGAGCACTGGTCTATATCGTGTAGCTTGTGTTCAACTTTCTGCTTCTCTTTGCTGGGCTACTTAGAGCATAATTGAATATCAAGCATTTTTTTAAAAGATTTATTTATTTTTGAGAGAGAGAGAGAGCATTAAAGAGAGAGAACATAAGCAGGGAGGAGGGGTAGAGGGAGAAGCAGACTTCCTGGTGAGCAGGGAGCCCATTGCGGAACTCGATTCCAGGACCCTGGGATCATGACCTGAGCCAAAGGCAGAAGCTTAACTGAATGAACCACCCAGGCGTCCAGATATCAAGCATTTTTTTCCCACAAGCTCGGTTCCTCTGTTGAGCATTGTACGCATGCACTCCCACATTCCAGTTCAGAACACTGTATTCCAGTGCTCTTCAGGTCTCACGTCCAGCCAGCACCTGCCCCAAGCCGTCCCCTCTTCTTGTTGCACAGCGGCCCTCATCAATCCCCGGACATGGGTCCCCACACACCTGTGCCTTTGCACAGACCATTTTCTGTGACTACACACCGTCCTCCACATCCCCTATCTGCAGAACTCTGCATCTTCGTTCACGACCCAGACATACCTCACCCTCGCTGCCCTTGGCATCATTGATCGTTTTTGCCTCTGTGTCCCTAGAGCACTTTGCATATCATATCACCTTAGATTATCTTTGGGTCTAAGTTCATCCCTCTACGTGAATCATGGGACAGTAAAGCGGAAGCACTAATATTTACAGACTCCCTCAAGAGGCAAGAATGTCAGCAGTACTTTACATGTGCAAAGATTCTAGAAATGTGCATGAGTAGGGGATGGCAGTGGACGGAGTTTAGGAAGTGTCCTTGCAAAGCATAGCAGTCCTAGCCCTGCAGATGGAGCCTGATTTACCTGGGGTAGGACACAGGGGGATGGGGTCAGGGAAGGGATTACCATATGTCTTTCTTTTACAGCGTTGCACGAGCATAGAGCCGGTGCCCCTTCTGCCTTGGCAGAGAGAGAATGTTGAGCCAAGAGGTCTTGCTCAGCTCTTATTCAGCCAGGTTGGCCTGAAGTTGTGTCTGAAATTTAAATGATATTTTGTTTAGTATTTTTAATAGGAGAGAAAATAGAGGTGTAAAGTGGTTAGATTTAGGGGGATGAATTTGCTTTAAATTAAATGCTTGTTTCAATGGAAAAGAAAATGGTGCCAGTTGCTCGTAGGAGCTAAGGTCCAGGAAGGAGACAGGAGGGAGCTGCTTCAGGCAGGGCATTTGTCCCCTGAGCCCAGCTCAGTGCCTGGGGAGAAGGCTCCCCCCTCTGTCCCACCCCTGCTCTGGCATCTTGGGAGCAGCAGGACTGGGCAGCCTTGACTCCTTATCTGGGCTTTCATGGGGCCCTAGAGAGAAAACTGAAGGACATAGGGCCAAGAAGTGGTGACCTGGTTTCCCTGCAAACTTTGGACGTATGTGGCAAAGGCAGGTTACTGCTACTGTTTTACAGATGAGGTGCTCGAAACCTAGAAAGGTCCATCCATGCTTTACTTCTCATTGATATGTCCAATGGCCATTCCTTCTAGAAGTTTCCAATCTGACAGGGGAAGGGGAGCCAAACTCCCAATAATATAAGCAGGCTTTAATAATATTATTAACTATTATTAGCTATAATATTTATAAATGATCAATAATATTATTCTATGACATGATGTGCACTCAGAGAGAGGCCAAAAAAAAAAAAAAAAAGGAAAGGAGAGGAAAAATAATTCTATCTCTGGGACGCGGGGAAAAGTTTCTGAAGAAAGCAGTAATATGAATACTATCTTTCCTCGTCTATTCTGTCCCCTGTCATCGTTAGCTTCCTCGGTAGGACGTAAGCGTCAGGAAGGCAGGCGTCTTGCCGGCTTTGGGACATGATTCTCTCAGGTGCTTCAACAGCCTAGACCATGGTTGGTGTCAATAAATATTTGCGAAATCAGAGCATGACTGGCTCCTGCCATTCCCCTAAGGATTGCTTTTGCCCTGCAGGAGGCAGGGGGCTCCTTCGAAATGAAAGTAGCAAACACCATGTTTCAGGGGGCATTTGGGGTGCCCCCTGAGAAGGCGACTTTCTGCCTCATTGCAGCTAGCTGGGTCCACTAGGGGAGCAGCCTGTCCTCACATGGATGTCTTTGCCTGGCGCCCCGGCCTGCACCCCAACATCTCTATTACTTGTGGATTGGACTGGGATAAATTCATTCACCATATTAATCCTAGCCAAAAATCCTAAAAAGTCATGCTGCTCTCCCTGATTCTAGCTTCCTGACTTCCATGCGCCTCTCTTGTGCCCCAAAATAAATTCCATTCTTCCTTTTCCAAGCCAGCTTGCTCAACCAGGAGCAGACCCTCCAAGCCTCCGTGGGCGCCCCATTTGCTGGTCATTGGGTGCCCTCTGCAGGCCGTGCCACCGGCCAGCCTCAGGTGTGTGAGCCAGGTGGGGGTCTCCCCACAGCCCAGCCCTGCAGCCTCAGGCTATTTCCCCAGTGGAGGAGAGGGAAATAATGAGGAAACGCTGGAGAGGACCCAGGTGCTGGGGGACACAGCTGGTGAAAGGCGCCCAGGGAGGCAACCGGCTGTAGCAGAAAGGGCTGCAGCTTAGGCCTTGGTTAGCCCAAGGTTAGGTGTTCAAATGCTCATTCATTCATCCATTCATTCATCACATTTTTTTATTAAAGCCGCACCGTGTGCCAGGGTACTGGGATCAGACGTTGGAAGCAGGGCAGAAAGCAAAAACGAATCCCTCCTTCATGGAGCTCACATTCCAGTGAGGAAAGACAATAAATAAGATGAGTAAGTAGGATGGGGAGCACCTTTGATGGTGGTTAAGTGCCCAGGAGAAAATGTGGGGCTGGAAGTGGACTGTGAAGGGTCTGGGTCCACGTGGGGAGACGGGAGACTGCCGAGCAGGTGAACAGGGAAAGCGTCACTAACAGTGACTTTGCCCTAAAGGCCAGAGGGAAGGGAAGGATGAGCAGCCAGGGCCGAGCCTCCAGCAGTGTGTCTGCTGGTGTCCTGAAGCAACAGCAAAGCGGCCCGAGAGCCTGGGCAGGAGAAAACAAGCCTCGAAGAAGGAGGTGCGCAGAGGTGGGAAGCAGATGAGGCAGGAGAAGCACCAGGGGCCAGATGTAGCGAGGTCTTGTAGGTTACTACGAGGAGGAGACGAAGCCCCTCAGAGACCAATTCCAATTCCCAGTGTGAACCCAAGCAGGTCGCTCAACCAGTCTCCCCAGCCGTGAGACACGGACAGTAACGCTGGCTCGGAGGGTTAAGAAAGTGCCCAGCCTGCTGTCTGACACCAGTGGACGCTCCTGTCCCTGGCTGCCCATGCATGTTCCCCTATAATCACACTTGTACAGTGACTTAGGATCTCTGAAATCGAAGCCTGGAGCAGGTGGAGAAATTGGTTCAAACTGTCCTCCGCTCCTGCGTCTCGTTCATCCTGCATCCGTGTGCCCTCCTGCCTCCCCTTTGAGACTCACTGCCCCCCGGCCCCCCACGAGGGGCTCTTCCCAGACAGCAGCCACCACCGAAATGGTCTTCAGCTGCATCTCTACTGAAATGTGATGCAAAGCACGAGCAGACCTGGGAGGGGAGATGGGAACGGAGTGCTGTGCTTTGCATTTATTAGTGACATAGTTTTGGTCAAACACTTGAACTCTCTGTGCCATGGAATCTGCACCCTCCCAGCCCTGCCTTCCAGAGCCTGGTGAGGGTCCTCTAGGATCACGTGAGCAACACTGGAACCTGTAATAACCCTTTCCCGACATGTTCGGGTTCCAGAGACTCTTAAAATGTTTGCATCAAATCAGAGCTGGATGGAAGTCTTACCATCAGTACTGACGGTTAATTAAAAACTGAGGGTTAATTTCATCAGCCTTCTGGCATCTCAGTTTCTTTCTGCCTAATTTGGGGCCAATCCTATCTGCTCTCCCTATTGCATGGGCTTGACTGGAACCACGATGTAAAGAACCTGTAAAAACACACAGAACATAAACTTGGGAAGAGTGTTTAAGCTGAGACCATTTTTACCTTCACTCACATGTGTTTGAACTGCACTCCTCCGGGGGTCCTGACCTTTGCTTGGATGTAGAATCCTCCGTGCCGCATGGGAATCCCAGGACCCTGGGTTCTTCTCCTGACCCCACAGAAACTGGAGTTACGGATCCAGGCAGGTGCAGGGGCTGGTCACCTTGCCGCGCTCTCCGCGATTTGCTGCCTCCCGTTCATGCCCTGCTGTGCGGTCACTCAGCCCGAGCAGGTGGCTTTCCTCTCCTGCTGCAAAAGCCTGATGCTCACACCATCCTCCAGTTCAGGTTCCAGAGATATCCTTATTGGTCTGGCTCATTTTCTCCACCCCTATTCTGCCTGTCTGCCGGTCTACGGAAGCTCCATCCTTGCTCCATCGTCCATTCCTGGTCCTACGAGCTGTGGCCAGTGGGGTAGGGTCAAGTGGTGTGGACACTGGGCTGCACCAACCATAGAACCGCCAGGGGCCCCTTTTCTGGCAGGAGCTGTAGTCAGGGGCTGCTCTCTACGGGAACCGGGTCTGGGGCGTGACACTCATCATGGCCAACCCTTCAGTACCGCAGGAAACAATGGGTCCTCCCTCCCATGGCGTGTGCCTCTGGTCCTCCAGACGGCTCAACCAAGCCGTGTGCAGAGACTGAGGATATGTCCCTCCAGAGGCATTCTGAATGAGCAGTTCTGTTAGAAAGTCCAAGTAATTGGGGTGCCTTGAATATAGGGATGAAGACCTGGGTCACAGAATGACCCTCCCATTCCCCAACCCCATCCTCCCAGGGTTCCATTTGGAGTTCCCTCCCTGCTCTGTTCAGCCACCCAGGATATCCCAGGCCCTCGCTACAGGGTGGATCCCAGAAATAACCATCATGCTCCAAAGCCCTCTCAACACGCGTAGAAATAATGCCTTCAGCCCTCAGTACATTCCTGGGGAGTGGCGTGCAGCCCATAAACACAAGGTCCTGGCAAAAGAAAGTCAAAGGATTTTATTATTGTTGTTGTCGATCATTTATACACATCACAAGCTACACAAAATGCCAACCAAAGAGCAGATGTAGAAAAATAGTAGAATTCTATTGGCACTATCGACTTGGTTATTACTAGTGTTGCTTCGCAGACAGTGTGCAAGGCTGTGCGGGAGGTGGTGACCATTGTATACAGATATCGTCACCAGAAGAGATACACATGAGGAATTCACAGTGGCATCAAGCTGTACATTCAAGTTCTTTTTCAGAGAAAGGGACCATGCGAAAGACCCTGCCTCTCTTCCCCTTCTACAGTGTAGAAGGTCACATTTGAAAACCAAAGACAACTGGGATAAAATAAAATAAATTCCAGAACCCTGTGCTGTCTGATAATGGACGCAAGCCACAGGCTAGCTCTCGGGGTCGGATCTGAGCGTGGCAATGCTTACCGACACCTACCGCCGTGCCTTTTATTTATTTGATCCTCTACGTTGGTCTATCAATTTGAAAAGGAGTAGTTAAGACTAGTCACGGAGCATCCGAAGGCTGCGGGCTACAGGCAAGTACTATGCCCCTCAGGTGGTGGTGTTTCTTGATGGATTGGGCTGTAATAGGCACCATTAGGCTTCTCCTTTTGTAACTTTCCTAACCTGACACTGATCTGGGGAGGGTAGCCCCAGAGAAAATTTGAGGTCCTGTCTGGGCTGACATCACTGTGGGCTCTCCCCTGGCTGGTTTTCTGCTTCCAGACCCTGAAGGGATGTCTACGCCCTGATGCCAGGGGTGCTTTGTTTTCAGGGGCACTGGGATGATGATATTCTCCATGTTTCCTGCCTGTTCTCTTGACTCACTATTCTATTTATGTGAACATCCTTCTAGTTATGTGGGTCTCCTCTCCCCCTACTAGATTATACATTCTTGAAGGGCAGGGTCTGGTGTGATACATTTCTGTGGCCACCTGTGCTTCACATAGAACGGGCAGAGCCTAAACACTGTTTAAAAAGGAATGCATTCAAGAGTAAGTTACAGGAATTGGTGAATGATGCTAAAATCACAGACTTTCATATTAAGTTACATATAGACAAGACAGTAGGTGGGACAAAGTGAGGTTCTCTCGTTAAAAGAAAAAAAAAAGGAAAGACATATGCTTAGGTTATTGGACATACCTGGATGATTACTAAACTTTCTGGAACAAGAAGCATGAAGCAGGGTATTTTTCCCATATGCAGTAAGTTCAACCTTGGGCTGAAAGACATTTCACGATGTCTTTTCGGTTCCATGCAATAAAATAATTCTGAATGACATTTACAGAATTCAAACTTCCAAACTCCTTAAATGAGCTGTAATGTTGTTCTCAGCTGTGTGTCAAGTCCCTGCCTTTTCTTAACTCTCAACTTAACAACTATATCCTGAGCAAGAAAACAGCTTTACTCCATAGATCATCCAAATATGCACTGAATTGAGCTGCAAAACTCCAGTTTGGTGGATCCTGGAATCACCACGGACTGTTCTGAATGCTGGAGGCTTAAGCCTGAAGTTTCATACAAGGTGATCCCCCTCAAGCCATCATGTACGAATCTCTTTGAGGCCATGTAGATAATTTCTCAGTTTATTACAAAGAAAATTCCCTACAGCCAAATTTTTCCTATAAAGTATTCCTAGGCTACACACCCCCCAAATTTTGAAACACCTACTGTACAAAAGCACTGCTCCAGACCCTCTGTTTTCCCCTCTTTTATCTGTACGTACCCCCAACAACCTCTCAAAGTACTTTCAAGTCTATTTTACAGCTAATGAAACTTGACCCTAACCCCACTGGTTTCAAAGCACACCCCGGAGATATCATGGCTCTTCCCATTTAAAAACCTACCAGTATGATCTCTGATCTCATGAAACTACTTTCCTCTGGCAGATTCAGAAAGTTATAGAGGAAACATGGACTGAGGTCAAACCCTTCCCGCATCAGAATCGGCTACAATGGGGAAGAAAATGCGAGCTCTCAAAGAGGAACTGACCCTCCCAGAAAATACTTCCTGAGCCCCAACTCTGTGCCAGGCCCTGGGGAGAGCAGCAGGGAACCCTGATCATGTACACATGGTTCCTGCTCTCAAAAACTACACGTACGCATGTGGGAGACCTACGAGGACACACACAACATTGTTACAGTGAGAAAGGACTGGTTCCCAGAACCCTAAGAAGACTTGTCTCTGATGGCAGGACAAGGAGCCCAGACTCATCCCGAAGTCAGAATGAATGGTCCACAGGCATTTAGTGCATGCTCAGAGCCCACAGCACCGGGGATTGCTTCCTGCATGGATTTTCCAACACGGGAGGAGCAGACAGAGGCAGGAGGTGTGCATGGAAGTAGTCTAGGGCAGCTGTGGATGGGGAGGCATCGTGGTTGGGGAAAGTGGCTTCAGGCCAGGAGGACTAAGAGACTGTTAGACACAATGATTGAGGAGCACAGACTGCCAGCCAACCGCCAGACCGTGCTTCTTGACCATGGTTTCCAAAACCACCTTTTATTTTTTTTTATTTTGATTTATTTGAAAGAAAGAGAGAGAGAGAAAGAAAGAGAGCAGAAGCAATGGGGAGGGGCAGAGGGAGAGGGAGAAGTAGACTCCCCACTGAGCATGGAGCCTGACATGGGGCTCGATCCCGGGACCCTGAGATCGTGACCTGAGCTGAAGGCAGACGCTTCACTGACGGAGCCCCCCAAGCACTGCTCTGAATGAAACCACCTTTGTCATGGAATTATGTTGTCTGCCATCTGATTGCTGCTTATGAAGATGTCTCTGGTACAGCAATACGTTCAACTAGAAAGTGCACGAGATTGTGGTTTAGATGATGATGATAACCTGGCATGGATTTGAGCAAGATGTGTGACTTTCACAATTTACGAACTTCTCTAGGTTGGAGGAATCAGAGTCTAACAGATAAAGTGAAGGCTCGGGGATCGAACTTGGACTCCACCTTGCGGAACCGTGTGACCTTCCTCAAGTTACTTGCCTTGTACCAGCATCGTTTGTAGGTTGTGTGGCTTCTTTGTTTTCAAGATTTATTTATTTATTTGAAAGAGAGAGGGAGAGAGAGCGGGTATGTGCGAGTGGGGGGAGGGGCAGAGGGCGAGAGAGAATGTTAAGCAGACTGCTGAGCGAGGAGCCCGATGCAGGGCTAGATCTCACGACCCTGAGATCACGACCTGAGCCGAAACCAAGAGTCCGACTCTTAACCAACTGAGCCACCCAGGCGCCCCTGCTGTGCGGCTTTTACAAAATGAAATCATACATAAAGACCTCGCCAACCGAGACTGAGCACTGTGTGCTGTTTCTATCCCTTTGCTCCTTCATTTGTTAAAAAGGAGGCAAGCGAGAGCCGAGGTTTGTTTTACCTCCAAAATCTCTGAGTCTGTGATGAACCATAAAAGCTTGAGTCTGAGCACTGTTTCAGAGCCCTATAATCATAACCACGAAAACAAATCACATTCTGCGCTCTGCAAATATGGGAAACGACCTGTTTTAAAGAGATTAATAAAGCATGACCCAGAACATCCACACATTCCCATCTGGTCCAGAAGTCCAGCTCTACGTACTGGGGGACGTTCTCTTGTGTGACAGAAGGCACTGGGGCCCTCGACCCTCAAACTGAAATTGGCACACGGAGTTGAGCGCACTGGAAAGGAGAACGATTACCACCATTCCATGTGAAAAGACGTGGGAAGAGCTCAGCTCTGCTTACAGAGGTTTTCAATGGTGCTCTCTACTGAGACATCGCTAGCATTATGCGTAATGCTGAGGTACCATGGAAAAAGCCAAAAACGGGTAAAGAAAAAGTAATGGAAGTAAAAAAATAAAAATTAAAAAATAAATTTAAGAAAAAGAAAGAAAAGAAAAGAAAAAAGGAAAGGAGGAAGGGACGCAGAAAGGCTTGGAAGGTCACTGCAGTGCACTCCTGCTTTGCGATAGGTGAATGGAGCCCTGCGTGGACAAGCAGAGGTGGAAGGGCAAAGCTCAACTGCTAACCCTCAGAGTCTGGATTAAACATACGCTGTTCCTCTTAGATGCTGAGGTCCCATGGCTTTCATTTCACAACGAACAGTTAAAAATAAAACATTAAATGCTATTATCCCTCCGATCCTTTTAGTGTTTAGGATTATGTGATTTATGTTAATAGTTCTTTAGTCTAGTACCAAGCACAAAATAGGCGCTCAATAAAGCATGGGAAGAATAAGCAAAGAAAAAAATAGGAAACAAAGACATGAAACTGGTCCAGATGCGAGCGTATGGTGCTTGGCTCTATCCGTGAAAGACTGACACACATCCTCCCTAAGGATGTTGGAATGGATACCTTGCAATAACAACGGAAGCAAGCACAACTCTTCCTCTACGTGCCATCGCCATGCTTTTTTATACAACCTGTGCAACTGTACGCCCTCCCTGGTTATTGCCAATGCTCCGAAGGATACTCTACGAAACCCAAACAAGCCGCACAGCAAAAGAGAAGTGACAATTACGTCTGCAAATACCTAAGGGCAGGCTTTCAACTCAATGGGTGTGTCTTGGAGAAGTGCCACCATCTCACACAAATGAGGGCTCACTGACGACTCTGTCCTGTCCCCGCACTTTTAAATGTTTTTATGCTTCACGGGAAAACCTGGGTCACATGCTACCATTTCTAGTTTGTTCCTTCCCATTTGCACACTGTATTGGGGTCCCCCCGAATCCCATGGGCTCCTCTCAGGGCTCCTTCCGAAACTGGCCTTTGCCATCTCACCGGGCCTGTGACTTTCTGAGAGCTCCCCTCCTCTCTTCTGCGTTCTCCATCAGGGCGGGCTGCTGTGTTTCTGTCTGCCCCTTTGCTTTTGCCTCGTGTCCCATCCGCGGCTCGTGGCGGGCTGTGAGGGAATGTCCGTGACTGAATGAGGGACTGTAGCTTTGAGCACGTGACTTCAACCTGCTGGGGCTGCAGACTGCCCAGCTGTCTACAGAAGAGAGGGTTCTCACCCACATACACACATGATCAAGAGCAGCTGGTGTGGTCACCCCCCAAACACCCCTGCCGGCATCTCACCTGATGACTTCCGCGCACAGAAGGGGATGCCGTTTGCTCCAGCTTTTCTCCGTGAGAAGCCGGGAAGACATGTCTACGGTGTCGTCAAAGGTGAGTGGGGGTGGCATGAGTGGCCCTGGGCTTCCCACCAGACGAAGGGCT
This sequence comes from Ursus maritimus, assembly GCF_017311325.1. NCBI lineage: Eukaryota > Metazoa > Chordata > Mammalia > Carnivora > Ursidae > Ursus > Ursus maritimus. Next base: position 75,620,418 of record NW_024427107.1, read on the forward strand.
GGGTCTGTCCTATGAGCTAACCCGGAAGAAGGATGTGAACACAAGGGGTTGGCAGAGCCCCTGCTGCTGAGAGGACATTCTCCTACTAGTGTGAATGATGGGAATCTCCTCCTGAAAGGGAAGAGAGTCCCGCGCGGCGGCTGACCTCTCACACCCCTGCCCTGTCGCTCTGGACCCCAGCACGATCTCCATCAGCCTGTCCAGTGTGCTGGAGGTCCCGGATGTCCCTCCTTGAGCCTCTCAGACATTCTGTTTCCTGTCCGGGGGTTCCCTGCCACCCACCTTCATGCCAACACTGACTTGGCCTGGTGTCTGGGCGTAGACATCCTCTCTGGCCGAGGCCCTCTCCTGACCCCGCACATCTCCAGGGCAGGCTGGGTGTCCCTCCTCTGAGCACACTTTGATCCCTACCCCTGGGTGGCTGCCGACCTCCTTCACCTTCCCATTTGACCAGACTTCGAGCTGCTCAATCTGACCTGTACATTCTTGCAACAGCAGGCCCTCCATACGGATTTGCTGAATGAGTGAATGAATGAATGAACGAATGAACTGCCTCGCCGAAGCCCTCCTTCATACAAGGTTGCCTCTCCCTTGTGCTCTTTGAGGGCGGGGTCTGCGCCTCGGGTCCCCGTGCTCCCATCAGGCATGGAGGGAAGTCGCTCAGCAAACTCCTGTGCCCTGTGGGTGCCAGCAGGAGCCTCTCCTCTCTCCCACCTCTCCCTGGGCTCAGAGCACTCCAGTGCCTTCAACCTGCCATCCAGGCAGGAGTTTGGCCCCCAGGGGACTTTTGGTTCCCATCTACTTCTTGGCTACATTTGGCTTGTGAACAACGGATTCCAATGAATCCCAGGAGTAGCAATCTTTATTTCTAACTACTTCTGAGAAACTTAACCAACCGTAAAAACAAAGAACAGAAATGATGCTAAGAATGAAAACATACTAGACCATTATCTTGGCAGGCATTTTGTTTATGATTTTTATAATAAATAATATAATGTCCCTGTTTTACATTATATATATATTTATGTGTATATATATATATTAGATATCTATACTCCATTAGAAAGAGACATAAAAAAGCCTTTTCAAATGAGGCATGACACGTAACACTGGACCCTCTTATTTACAATATAGAGATATACTTTCTACACAATAGAATAGATGCTCAGAGGCCAGAGAGGGTACAAAGACAGCACATCACCCCTATAAACAAGGGGTGCATGCAGCTGGACTTTTATTGCCATGAGTTCTCACTATGTCCAGACAGCATATTGAAGTTAAACATGGCATCTGGTTTTTGGAAAAGACGATGGTCATTGGATTCACCTTGCTCCACAACCGCTGGCTGCACGGTCTTGCAAGTGACCAGGGAATGACAAACTTTGCTGATGGGTAGGAAACACAAAATGAAATGCTCTCATTGGAGGGGCAGGGCTCCTCATTTGGCCAAAAAGGAGAAGTTGCTACTAACGTATGGTCCTACACGGAGCATGAGCACGCGTCTAGACCGGGAAACACATCGTGGGCTCCACCGCAGGAACCGGTTCCTCCGGGTTACACTGCGGATCCGTGCTGCTCACGAGGAGCCCGTCTCCGTACAGCGGGAACTTGGAAAAATACCCACAGGACTCCTTGATCCCATACGGGTGAAGCCTAGGATATAAGGAAAGTTCACGGGAGACCCACAGAGAAACCCTAACTGCACTGTGGGGGAGTCGGCCCTTGCGGCTCATTCAACTCCACCCCCACCTTCTTTCACGAGGAACCCACGGGTCTCCCGTCCTGCAAAGCCGCCTTCCCGGCCTGGTTTCTCGCGGTCTGCATTTGTTTCGCCAAGCCACACTGTTAACATTGAGGACTACAGTTCTCAGATGAGCCAAGATTTACTTGGTTTTATGACCACGGCCCTGGGGAGCGAAGGTCACGGTCCAGGCGCTGGGACCAAGAACCTGGCCGCACGAAACACGTGAGAAGGGGATTTTGCAGAAACGAGGGCTTCTGTCTCCTGAAGGTGGGTCTCCTGTTTAGCCATCCCTACGGTCCTGGCTTGCGCCTTCCTTCAGTGTGACTAGGGGATTCTCCAGGCTGCCTTTAGGCCAAGAGTGGGCTCAGTCTTTGGGACCCTATCAAACATCCTGGCAATTTTCAAAACTTCCCTTAAGTGACTTACCAGTAACAGTTTAAGCTGGGTCCTCGATCTGGCTGCTGTCCTCATCTCTGATCTCACTGTTGTCCCTGCTGTTTATTGGTTTGTATCAATGGTGACCTCTCCTAGCCCTTTATTTTCCTAAGGCAAGAAGACATTTCTATTGAAAGATAGCCAGCACCTTCTTGGAGCTCCCCTGAGGTTTGATCCAGCACTCCTCCGCTTAGATGTTTCTCCTTCCACGGAGAGGAGAAGCAGCTGGCCATGTTAATGGTTTTTTGTTTTTTTATTTATTTTTATTTTTTGCAACTGCATCAAATGCTAACATAGCATTTCTTTGGAACAGTATCACCAGGAGCTTCACGCCTGTGCGACCATCTCAGTGCCCCTTCTGCTAGGCTTAATCCAAGTTCGTGTTCCCCGACTACAGACAGAGATTTAAGCATTCACAAACATAATTTGTGGGCCAGGGCTCTGCATGGACAGTCTGCAGGACGAGGTGAAGCCACGGAGCTCCCCACGTTCCCTCTAGTTGTTTTTCTTTGTAACAAACCTGCATTTACCAAGAGCATCGCCTTTTCCCCCCATACCTTAAATCACCCCACCCGCGGCTGTTCGTGAAATAGGACTGGAGCTTATAAAGCCTTCCTTTGCCCCTTGTGGAGAAAACATGAGAGAGAATGATCGTGTGGGCATCGCGCTGTCTTGGAACAAGCGGTCCATTTGAATCTATCCAGGGTTATATTTACACCAATAGGTACCACGTCCACACAGAGGTTCACCTGAGTTCTGAAATGCTTGTGTGCACTGAATTTAATCAGGATGATAAAGCTATGAGCTAGGAACATACCGGACAGATCTAGGGAAACTGGAGCGGACTCTGTGAGCCAGCGGTGGGTAAAAAGGTGGGCTCACCAACTCCAAGTGTTCTGTTTCTTTATTTTCTCATATTTCTCCTAGAAAGCATCTTGAAAGAGGCTCCAGGTGGCTGGACAGGTTCGGGCAACGTCTTGTCAGGTGACACGACGGTGGACTGGTTCAGCTTTTCCCCCATCTCCGAAATCGAAGCACCTGGAATGGCCGCTCCCACCCCACCCTCCTGGCCTCGGCGCGGTCCTCCCCGCGCTCCGCCCCGAGGGGCAGAGGGCTGCGAAGGATGTCTCAGCGAAAGCGCTCACGGGTCGCAAAGCCTCGGGCGGGCCCCCGGCCGCTACTTGAAGTAGTTGAGCCCGGCCACCAGGAAGAACTTCTCGAGGAAGAGCTCGGAGTCCAGCACGGCGATGTGCGCGGCGCGGCCGATCAGGGCGTTGGCAGTGTTGGGCAGGGCGTGGAACACGTTGTGCCGGATTAACGTGCAGTCCTTGGCGTCCACCAGGGGGCGCAGAAGGTTGTCGATCATCTCCGCGTACACGGGCCCTGGGGGGAGGGGAGCGGCGGTGAAGGCGGGGCGGAAGGGGGCCAGCAGCGGGAGCCAGAGAAAGGCATGGGCTGTGCGGGGCGGACCAGCCCATGTGCCCTCTTGGCATTGGCAATTTCACGAATTTACTTGTGCTTTTTAAATCAGAAGGTCGGTTAAAAAAAAAAAAACACCCAAAACACTAAACGTGGCTTACCTGTGTGTCTGTCTTTGAGGGCAGTTTTACACATTTCGATCCTGGCGGAATGAAATGGCACGTAGCGGTCTTGGGGCGAAGCCACCAGCACGACGTTTTTGAAATACTGCAGACCTGCAAGGAGCCAGGAGGGTGCTTGTTACCGGTCCTAACGAGGGCAGCCCCTGCTCTGCACACGGAGCACAGAGAGGGGGACGGCGGGAAGCCGGGCTAGCTGCGACATTGTTGCCGCCTCACTCTAGCTTCTGTGCCTCAGACAGAGGGTGCCGCCTGTCCTCCTCCGCCCGAAGCTAAAGAGACAAGAGCAAGCTTCTCCCGACTGGGGGAGGGGAGCAGCAAGCAGGTGACAAAGGGGGCTTTCTGGGTGGCCAGCGCTACGGAGTCCAAAAGGAACAAAGCAAGGACTCTGCTCCTCCTTCTCAACAACGGGGACAGCTCCCACTGCGGTGCTCATTGTGTCGCCGCTGGAGGGAAAAGGACTCTGGACCTGCCTTCCTGCCCGCAGCTGGAGACAGAGGGGCTGGATAACACGGCGTGTTCCTGCGTCCTCGCCCCAGCACAGGCCTGCAGACAGACACTGCAGGTGCCCCCCAGGCCCTCTGCCTGCACAGCCCTCAGCCCAGTGCCCCTGCACCGCAGTGGGACCTCTGGCATCCCAAGACCACCTGCTAGGAGCCAGCCTGCCTTGGTGACTGGCGGATGCAGGGCCGGGCTATGAAGACCAGCCCCTCGCCCTCCTCTGCGGGGTCGCCCCAGCTCCCGAGCTCTCTGTGGTGACCACGCTGCCCTCCAGCTTCCCCTCTGCCCAATCCTCCTCCCTCCTTTCCTCCTGGGGGGAATCCTGAAAGCTCAACTTGGCACAGAGACCCACTGGGGAAGGACTTGCCTGGGGTGTCACGTTCAGAGAGGTGCAGAGACGTCACCAGGGGCGGTGTTCACAGGGTGACATGGGACAGAGGCTGGACACACAAGCCACAGCTGCCCTCTGCTCGTTCCCACAACACAGGCAGGGTCTTCCAACACTCCTGTGCACTTCCCATCACAGTGTGGGTGAAGGTGTGACTTCAGCCCTGCTTGGTAAGGACCCCTGTCTCCCCCTGCACGATCAACCTAGATGGATGGTGCTCACCTGCCTTTTTGTGGGTGGATCTGTGCCTGGGAAGGAGCAGGGAGTGGGCACGCAGACCCAGGGCTTGCGATCAGGGCAGTGAAAGCTGGGCAGGAACGAGAGGCTCCAGCTTCTGTGTGTCGAGACGACCTCGACACACACACTTTGGTGCATCTGGGACGCGCTTCTCGGGAGCAGCGGAGTCCGTGGGCAGCTGGCGGCCCCCCTGTTTGCGCGAGAGCCTGTGCAGGCTGTCCCTCCTGGCTATACCCTTCCCTGAGTGCGTCCACTCAGTGCTGGAGCAATTCTGGGCCTCAGGGCTGGACCGCCAGCTCTCACTCGTGGCCACAACAGCAGCCGCGGAGCAAGGCGCTCACCTGTTTTCTGGCTTAGTTGGTAGAGGAAACATTTGCGCAGGTCAGCATTATCCCTGAAGGTCAGCTGCAGAAGGGACCCGGATTTCTTTAATTTCTGCATGAGCCACAAGCCTAGAAAGACCAAAATGAAACAAAACAAAAATCAAAAATATACTATAAAGAGAGCAAAAATAATTGGGGAGAGATGACTATGAAACTGTGATTTTTTAAATTTTCAAATAAGAGAGTAGTAGGCACTTCGACAAATTCTTGGGAAGTTAGAGGAAAATTCTTCTTATGCACTTGTGGCAGGGATATAAAATCATCCTGCAAAACGATACAGCGACTGGTGTCTGGAGTCCTGACACTTCTGCGCCCTTTGACCCATTCGACCTCCTCTCATGAATCTAGCCCAAGGAAACCATCCCAAATACAAAGCCATATATATGAGTGCTCCTTACAGATCCACGTAGCACACAGAAATCTGAAAGCAGCCTCCCACGTCAGGGTCCGTCCCTGACCCTGGTTATGCCAGTCTTGACGCTGACGAGTATTGCGTCCCCACGACAAAAGTGAGAGTGATAAAAATGCAAGGAAATGAATACGATACAGTTCTTTTTGTCATGTCACTAGATTTTAAGTGTGAAAAAAGTTAAAGGTGATTTCGATCATTGTTTCTGTCCAATGATGACTTCCCTGGTTTGTGGAGACAGAGAGAATGGCAAATGATCAACGTTTCAAATAATGTCCTTAAAATAACATAAAGGTGGACACACAGATCTGACCCACGTCAGTGAGGAAGGCAAGCAGCCCAGTCTGCCCTGAGTGTCAGGCAAGGTTCAGGGCAGCAGTGGCAGGGGGCTGGGAGATGGGCAGGGAGTGGGAGCTTACTGGGATGGCCCAGATGCCACTTAATGGATTGGGGGCAATTGGGGACCACTGAAGTCTTTGTCAGGAGTATAATTCAATAAACTAGTTATTATTACATGAGACCCGATGCCCTCCTCGGTATGCCATCTGCCAGCCGTGGTGCTCCCACAGACACCAGCATGACATGGGAGGTCCTTCATCATCAGGCTTTGGCTAAGAGCGTCACGTCTTCTCCTGCCCCTCTAGCTCACCCTGTATTCCTGTCACAAAGAGCCACCTGTCGTCTGCTTCTATGTTATTATACATACTACTTTCTTCTGCACAGAAAACTTGTCCCACCATTCACTGCCTTGGAAAATCTGCTCATTGTCCAAGATTCATTGAGCCTTGCTTCTTTACTCTCCATAGTGTCCCTAACCTGACAGAGGAAATTTTGAGAACCTCAAAGCTGCAGGCCGTGTCATTCCATTCCAGCAAGAAGTGTAGAATCTGGCTATGGCTGACCTCCTGTACGTTTTAGTCAACGTCTTCCATCCTTCCTGCTTAGTCGTCAGCAATTCTGATACACACACGCACACACACACACACAGATAAGACACACACCTGGAGACGGGCATATGCACACACATACATAAAGATCATAAATGTGTCCGTACACACACACGAGCAGACACACACACACTGGCTCCATCAGGAAGAGCCCTCTGCCCCGAGCGGACCGGGAGGACTTACCTGTACTGACCAGCGCGCTGTTGTTGTACAGTGTCCCCAGGTGCGGCCCGGACAGCGACAGGAACGTGTGCAGTTTGCTGAGGTAATAGCGAAACCGGGGCCGCGTGAGGACCGACCGGATGATGATGTTGCCAAGGGAATGGCCGATGAAGCTGTCAGGACAGAACCGCATGTGAGTGTTGGGGGGGGAGGACAGCAGCTGTGCCGGGAGCACCGAGGGGGCCCCCGTCCCCCACTCCAACTCAGGGCATCTGGCAAAGAGAATGGGGGCTGCCATCCCACCCTCCCTGGCTTTCCAGACTCTGGCCACAGTGAGCTTGAGACGGAGACCTTGGGCACGAGGCCTCTGCCGCCCAGTGCGGCCCGAAGACAAGTGCAGACGTGTGGCTGGTGCCTCTTGAGAGCAGCCCCGCCTGTGCTCTGTCTCGTCTCTGGCTGCCGGGGGGTCCTGGCCATTCACAGGATGAGACCCCACTGCCTTGGCCTGGCTGATGAGGCCGCTCCCGACCTGACTTCTGACTCCCTCTGCGATTTTATTCCCTGCCCATCGTCATTACAAATGTAAGGAGTCGCCCGCTGGCGGCCCGCGCCGTCGGACACCCCCGCTGCGTGCTCTGCTCCAGTCACACTGCGACTCACACGTCTGACGACCCAGCGCAGCATTATTTCCAAATTGAACACCTGTTTATGGAAACCCTGTCACAGGAGGGGTCCCTGGCTCTGCTCATGGTGAGCACAAAACAGGCCAAGAAAGGAAATGAACGTTTGCCTATGAAATGGCTTTACCTAGCCCTTCACCTCATCTCCATAGACTTCTGCCTTCTCCTCTGTGAAAGAAAGAACTGATATTTTATCTCTGGGGCCTCAGATGACTGATGCATGTGGACTCACCACTCTGTCCACATACTGCAAGCACACAAAACACACAAGCCATTGACCCTCGCCTCAGTGAGGAAACATTTCGGCCAAGCTCATGTCGGAGTGGAAGGACCAAATGAGCGTGGACTGCCGTCCTCTCACGGGGCGGGCCATACATTCCGCTGTTCCCCACTGATGTCGGTGCTCGTCCCACCTAGCAGGTGGGAAAGTGGAGGCTCCGATGTTTGGAAAGCCTGAGATGTGCTGCATGGTAGGGTCGGTCCTCGGACACGGGAGTGTTAGGACGGCAATTCCAACCTGGGGGTTAGTGTTGAAGTCCAGTTCCCTTTCTACCGAGCTATGAAATGCTCCTTCTTCCCCACTCACTTCTGCTCTGACGCCGGTAAGGCACCAGTTAGCTTCTGAAGGTGGTAGAGAGAGGGCAGGATGCTGAACTTGTCCACAGCCAACACCCAGAAACGTCTCCCCTCTTCCCCCAGCATTAACTACCTGTGGTTTCCTTTACCTAATTCGGGATATGGAGAGGTTGTACAACTGGATGTGCTGAATGATTTCATCCAACAGCCGATCCGTCATGGTATCAAAATCTGCAAATGTGTCCATCTGGAAGGAGAGTGAGGGGACGGGCGTTAGGCATTGGGTGGGGTCGCAGCAAGGCCAGGCTCTGTGCACAAGCCCGCCATCTTCCATGGGGGCGCATTCTGGGAGTGTGCCTGAGTCTGACCTTGGGGTAACAGGTGGGGGGTTCAGCACCAAGGAAAGGGGCCCATACACTGGGGCTCTCAGGAGGAGACTCGGGGCGCTGGAGAATCCTCAGTCAGGAAGCTTGCGGGAGACCGATGGGAGAAGCTGGTGGGCAAGAGCAGCAGGCATGTGGCACCCACGGACACGTCCTCAGGCACCAGGGGCCGCACCCGCCTGCTGCCTGCTGGCCCCACGGTACCAGGAGAAGCCAGGCTCTAAGGGTGAGCCCATGCCCCCAGGACTCACACCCAAGCCCCCCGGCCCTGAAACTCTGCTCTCTTCCCAGCACAGCCTTGGCCATGTCCAGAGCAGGGTCTGACGCCATCCGTGACAAAGCGGGGATGGTCAGAGGATATGCACAGATAAGGAAGAGGAGAAACGTCAGACCTGACTTTGAGAGTCCGAAAGGGCAGACGTGAGGAAGACGTACTAGATTGTTGGCTATCCTTCAAGGATGAACTTGTGGAAACCGATGGGAACCACAGGCAGAGAGATTTGGGGACAATCTAAAAAGTACTTTGTCGTAAGTGGAGTTGTCCTCCAGCGTCGTGGGCTCCCTGGAACTGCTCTGACCACCAAGCTACACAGATGGACAAGGGGTCTTGTGAGCGTTCATCAGGGTGGGGAAGAAGGGTGAGGAGGAGGCCTGTGGCTCAGGTCACCTGCCACTCAACGGCCCTAGAGGAGTAAGAGAGAGCCGTGCTTGCTGGCCAGCAGGCTCTCCTGTCCTCCTGCGCCTGGGGCTGCTCTTCCCAGGGCGAGCCTGTCTCCTCCTGAGTCCTGCAGGGGGTAAGGCCGCCTACTCCTCACACCAGTGTCAGGCTTAGGTAATAAACCATTTACAACACAGCGAGGACAGATAGCGACTCTGTTCCTTATGCTCCAGCGTCTCAGACCCTGTCTCCTCAGCTACACACTGAATTTAACGTGAACTTATTGAATCAATGGTAGTAATTATAAGGCCTGAGTTGACCTTGATGAGAAATGTTCTGGAAGACACCGCAGGTTTAAAAAATGGTACCAGGAGCTCACCAGGCAGGGTGCTTTTAAAGGGATGTGCTGGAAATCCACATGCTTATGAAATTTACAACTTTCAAGCAGTAATGATAATAGGTGGTGGGACATAATCCTTCCTGAGTGACCACTGCCCCCCACACCAGCTCCTTACTTCTGTCTAGACCCGGTCCAGTAGTCCCCGGGGTGTTCCAGGCAAATCCCTCTGCCAGGTGGCTGCCTCACAGGGGCTGCCTTTGGCCTGTGACACCCACTTCACCCAGGAGCAACCCATGGACACCCGAACCATTTACGCTCCAAGCTGTCACCCACCCTCGTGCCCTGGTCACCTGACCCACATGTCCCCACTTCTTACTCTTTCTTGACCCTCCCAAAAGGAAATAATGAGTCTTTTCTTTCCAGACCTTCCAGGCTTGGCAGGGTCCCCTTCTATGGGAGTGTCCACAGACTACCAGGGTGACTTTACGAGGCTCTTCCAGACACACCTCAGAGGTTCTCTCAGTCCTGATGTTTCTGGTTTCATACCTGATTCTTTTCGGACATTAGGAAGTCCAGTTTTCCTCCAGGAAGCCCCAATTCTATGAATGTCTTTACCAGGCGGAGGTCCGCACTGTTCCCTAAAAACGACAGATAACCCCACCCCAGACCCACGGTCACTCATATCGAAATGGACACACAAGGGATTTAGGTCCCCCCTTCTTCCATTCCCCCAATTTCCTTTTTTTTTTTTTTTTTTTTTTTGTTAAGCAGGTAATAAAAACAATGAAAGTGAGCCCATCCTAGTGGTCCTAGGCTCCCCCCGCCTCCCCAACACCAGGTCAGGACCTTTCTAGCAGTGCGACCTCGGTGGACTTCCACCCTGATCTACAAACATGTGGCTCTTGAACATTCCATGCACAGCACAGCTGCAAGCACACCGCCTCCTCCTCTTCCACAGCCAATGATGTTTAGTGGGGACACTCTGCATGGGGGGCCACATGATGGCTGATGTCCCACAATCTTCACGTCCCCTCTTCAAGTTCCCGCCTCATACGGAGACCAGCTGTGCCATCCACAGGCAGCCAGCGAGGCCCCCGGCTGGGCCGGGCAGGGCACAGTTATGTGCAATAGGATAAGGATCACCCCTGGGAACAGGAGGCATGATGGTGCCAGCTCCATGGATGCCATCTGCCCCACCGTGGCCACAGGACAGAGCCGTGACAGCTAAGGACTCTGAGGCCACTGCTAACGGCAGATCATCCTTGTCGCACCTGCAGTCAAGACCACGCGGAGGGAGTTCAATGCCATCCTGATCAAAATACTGAGGACATTTTTCAAAGAACTGGAACAAATAGTCCTTAAATTTGTATGGAAACAGAAAAGGCCCCGAATCTCCAAGGAACAGTTGAAAAGGAAAAACAAAGCTGGGGGCATCACAATGCCGGATTTCGAGCTGTACTACAAAGCTGTGATCACAAAGACAGCATGGTACTGGCACAAAAACAGACACATATGCCAATGGAACAGAATAGAGAACCCAGAAATGGACCCTCGGCTCTTTGGGCAACTAATATTTGATAAAGCAGGAAAAAACATCCGGTGGGAAAAAGACAGTCTCTTCAATAAATGGTGCTGGGAAAATTGGACAGCTACATGCAAAAGAATGAAACTTGACCACTATCTCACACCATACACAAAAATAAACTCCAAACGGATGAAAGACCTCAATGTGAGACAGGAATCCATCAAAATTCTAGAGGAGAACATAGGCAGCAACCTCTATGACATCGGCCAAAGCAACCTTTTTCATGACACATCCCCAAAGGCAAGAGAAACAAAAGATAAAATGAATTTATGGGACTTCATCAAGATTAAAAGTTTCTGCACAGCCAAGGAAACAGTCAGAAAAACTAAGAGGCAGCCCACGGAATGGGAGAAGATATTTGCAAATGACACTACAGATAAAGGACTGGTATCCAAGATCTACAAAGAACTTCTCAAACTCAATACACGAGAAACAAATAAACAAATCAAAAAATGGGCAGAAGATATGAACAGACACTTTTCTAATGAAGACATACAAATGGCTAACAGACACATGAAAAAATGTTCAAAATCATTAGCCATCAAGGAAATTCAAATCAAAACCACACTGAGATGCCACCTTACACCAGTTAGAATGGCAAAAATAGACAAGGCAAGAAACAACAATTGTTGGAGAGGATGTGGAGAAAGGGGATCCCTCCTACATTGTTGGTGGGAATGCAAGTTGGTACAGCCACTCTGGAAAACAGTGTGGAGGTCCCTTAAAAAGTTAAAAATTGAGCTACCCTGTGATCCAGCCATTGCACTACTGGGTGTTTACCCCAAAGATACAGACGTAGTAAAGAGAAGGGCCATATGCACCCCAATGTTCATAGCAGCATTGTCCACAATAGCTAAATCGTGGAAGGAGCCAAGATGCCCTTCAACAGATGACTGGATTAAGAAGTTGTGGTCCATATATACAATGGAATATTACTCAGCTATCAGAAAGAACGAATTCTCAACATTTGCTACAACATGGACGGCACTGGAGGAGATAATGCTAAGTGAAATAAGTCAAGCAGAGAAAGACAACTATCATATGATTTCTCTCATCTATGGAACATAAGAACTAGGATAATCAGTAGGGGAAGAAAGGGATAAAGAAAGGGGGGGTAATCAGAAGGGGGAATGAAACATGAGAGACTATGGACTCTGAGAAACAAACTGAAGGCCTCAGAGGGGAGGGGGGTGGGGGAATGGGATAGACCGGTGATGGGTAGTAAGGAGTGCACGTATTGCATGGTGCACTGGGTGTTATACGCAACTAATGAATCATCGAGCCTTGCATCGGAAACCGGGGATGTACTGTATGGTGACTAACATAATATAATAAAAAATCATTAAAAAAAAAAAAAGACCACGTGGAGGGAGGGTCTGCTATGACCCACCGAGCTTCAGAGTCAAGGACTGTTAGGTGTGGATTTCATGCAGGCTCTGGGGGTCACTGCACTGTACTGAATTTTTGACCTCTTCCTTGAATGGATCCCTGTAGAGTCGAAAGTTAGAAGCTAGTCAGAGGATAGACAGGGGAACTTTCCCATACTACCAGAATTTCAAAGTAGTTTGTGAACCGTGAGTGATATAGTTTCCAAACAACATATATCCTTCTTCATGAAACCACCTACTGACTCAAAGGATGGTGGGAGTGCCACATGGAACTGGGGAAAACTACAGGTGTGCAAGGGTGTCCCTAACCATTAAGGATGACCCGAAATCCCCACACGCCACCCATGATGGCGGGGTCACCATCACAAAATGCTCTTTTAGGAAAGGTATCTAGTTTGTGTTATTAAGTTAAAGTTTATTCTTTCTGTTCATTTCTGGGGATCAGACCAGGCTCTTTGGTCCTGTTGTGGTTCGTATTTAAATGGACCTACTGATCTTCCAGGACCTGGCCCTAAAAGAAAAGCAGCAACTGTTTATATTTAGCATAACGAATCTAAGTAAGGGCCTGTCCTTCAGCTACTGAGAGAGAGAGTGAGAGAGAACTCTCTGCACCTTGAAACTTTCTCAGAAAATATGATTGGATAGGGTGTAACATTGGGAACATTTGCAAGGATACAAATCTTGGGCCTTCGGCTCATCAGGAAGAGTTGTGTGAATATTCGTAACTCTTATCAACTTCTTCAGTTCTCTGTTAATATAAATTTATCCTTGTAACTGAAATTTGAACAAATGGGTCCTGTATAACCCTGGAGCGTCTGGACATCAATACCTTGAACCGGAGAAGTAACCTCCAAGAGAAACCTGTGCGAAGGGTCGGCTGTGTTTTTGGTGACTGTGTGCCCAGGTGATAACACTGTAACTGACAGCTCCGCCGTCTGATGTAGTCCAGACACCGATGAAGCTACCCTGTCTTCATGACCTCCTCGTCCAACATGCATGGTGGACAAAAATAGAAGTCTGTGGCCTGACGAGATTTCTCATCTTAACGAAGTCACTGAGAGTCTTTCTCATTTAATTTAATATCAGGTATGTAAGAGGGGCACGCTGGTCATGCATGATATGATGCTAAGTTTTCCCTAGCAACTGTGTTAAGAGGGCATCATTTTGAGGAGTCAGAAAGTCATTCTTTGTCTTCCTTGCAGGCCTTCCCATTGGAAGTCCCAGTTAAAAACAAGGATGTTTTCAGGGGTGTCTGGGGGGCTCAGTCGGTTGAGCGTCCAACTCTTGATTTCAGCTCAGGTCATGATCTCAAGGTCGTGAGACGGCACTCCACATCGGGCTTCACGCTTAGCACGGAATCTGCTTGAGATTCTTTCCCTCTGCCCCTCCCCCTGTGCTCTCTCTCTCTCATAAATAAATAAATCTAAAACAAAATAAATAAAAAACAAACAAACAAAAACCCTCAAGTATGTCTTCAGTAGCTTCTTACTTTTTAAGAGAGAAAAGTGAGTCTCTGGCCCAGTCTTCTGACAGTGGGGCCAAACTTCAGTAAGATTATTTTTGTATCATTGTGATTATTTTTAGTATTACTCTTTATGTGTGGAAGCTGATTCTCATATTTTACTTGTGGTGCTGATTTGAAGTTTCTTTTTTTTTTAAGTCTATATATTCAAAAAGTATGCCAATTTCAATATAAAATTTGAAATCCCAGTACAAGGTACCTGGGTGGAGTAAAATTGGGAAAGGTATGTGAACCGCTGGGACCTGGGGAGCACGGACATTGACGCCGTGCAGGGACAGCTCACCAGAGCGCGAGCCCAGGGTGACGAGACACAGCAGTGTGGGAAGGCGCGCATCCCTGGGAAAGGCGTGGCGTTGACGCAACCGCAGGAGGGAAAGGGTGGGACGTGATAGTTAGGAGGGTCAGAACACAGGAGCTTTCTAAGACAGAAGTTGTTTTATTTTCTGAGAGCTACAAAGAAAGATTTTTGGTAATGGACTGGGACGACCAGATCTGGTAAGATTTTTAAAAGAGGACTCTAACAGCGATGGGGACGGCAGTTTGGATGGGGGAAGAGTGGCATACGCCAGGATGAAACCATGGGCTCTGGAGCCTGACAGCTGGGTTTTAACCTTGGCTCAAGTGCATTAACTGTGGGAACTTGCACGAGTTGCTTAGCTGGCCTCTTACTCAGTTTCCCCGGTTATAAAGGGAAAATGACACCACCTAGTCTGCAGGGCTATTGTGAGCATCAATGAAGGACATTAATAGATGTTAAGCATCTAGAAGGGTGCCCGGCCCCTAGTGAGTGACAGACCAATGCTGCTGCTTCTCCCCCTCCTCCCCTTCCTCCTCATCTAGAATGTATCATTTACCACTGCATTATGGGACACTTCACCAAACAGACCTGTTGACCGAGTGTCCCGGTATCCACGGCATACAGCCAGACATTTAAATGCACGGGCCCCTGGATTGGGAATTAAGGTATAAAGAATGGCGTGTCCCAGAAGCATGGCACACCACCGCTCCCTATTACGTGATCACCAGAAGACGGTGAGCACAGGCTTGCCACTCGTCACCTGTGAAGCCCTAGAGAGGTCCTTTCTCTTCTGTGACGTTAGTTACACACTGGAGTCCATATAAAGTGGATGTCAAGATTCTCCCAGAAATCATGTTCCACATTCCAGTTTTCAGATCAATTATGATGTAAACTTGAGTTTGAGGAGAACTCCGACGCCCTGCACCTGCGGCTGATCTATCACTTCCTTCAGCCGGTGAGGGAGGGGCTGGAATTCACAAGGGCGAGCAGGACCAAGTGCTCGCCTTTGGTCCAGGCTGAACTGAGACCTCAAGATCTTCCAGCAGAGCTGGTAAGTTCTGTATCTTACAGAGCCTTTGGACTGACTGAGAAACCCAAAGAAAGCTGACACTGGGGCCTAGGACATTTGGGAGGCAGGGTGGGGAGAAGGAACCCTTCCCACTCCCCTCTCTCTTCCCCTGGATCTCTGGTGCACTGGTAGAGAGTTCTTTGGTAGCATTCCGCTCTTGGTCCATATTTGCTGATCTCATGAAATTAAGAAATTTTTAAAGTCAGGAACCATGTTGGGTGTCTGCAATCCCAGAATTTGGTACAGTATCTGATATACAAAAATTGCCCCATAAGTGAGGAATGAATAAAAATAAGCAACAAAACAGTTTGGGCCACTAGCCTGAGCCCATCCCAAATCAATCCACACATTCATTCCACTCCATCTCTTCCCTTGTGCTTGTGGCTCATGGCTTCCGTTAGCCCATATATTCTAATTACTCATACGTCCCCTGACATTTTCACTCCAATAATCCACCCCCCCATCCACCCACCCATTTGCTCCATTCTTTCATTTCTGCTTGTTAGTTTTATTAATTATTCCCTCCATTTCTTCATTCGTTCCATTATTTATTTATTCCATTTATTCCTTCACTGCATTATTGCATTCATTTATGAATGCCATTTACTCGACAGATTTCTGTGCCAGAGAGATCTCTTCCTTGGGACCACGGCCAGACCATTTCCCTAGACCCAGCACGCCGCCATCCCCTGGCTGCTAATAACACTGTTGAACAACTACCTGACTTAAATTCATTCATAAGTGTTATAAACTGTCTATAGTACAGAACTTTGAGGACGAAACCTTTTTGGGACTCACCGTCTAGGCCATGGACACAGACTACCAGGTGAATCCCATCTTCCAAATTTTCTTCCTCTTCCTCTGGTGGGAAATACGGTATATCAGAAGCTAGTACAGATAAGTCACTGTACAGAAATCCATCAATCTTCAGTTCTTTTTTAAATTTTTCTTTGGCCTGATAAAAACTGGAGAATACACTAATTAATCAGAAGCCGCACCGCGCATGCTGCGTTGAGCAGGAGATGAGCTGAGCTGGTTGGGACGTGGGAGTGATGAACATCTAACAGGGAAGTACTGGCGAGCAGCAAAGGCAGAATACGAGGCCTCAGGAGATGCTGGCGAGGGAAGATTTTTCTCAACCTCCTGGTTGAGAAAAAGCAAAAGTTTTGTGTGGTTTAGGTTCTGCAGATTGCTATGTGCTTCCTGCGTGCAATCGGACTTCGAAGATGCCCATCAGCTCCAAAGATCCGTGCCATCCTAGAAAAGATCTCCCCAGAATGAAAGCTGCTTAGAGTGGCCCACAGGGCTACCAAGACTTGGCCTTCACCTGCTTCCTTCCAGAGAGAACACAGTTCTCAGGATTCCCCTACCAAGGAAGTTTGCTTACTTCTGTGCCTTGATGCATTCAGGTCTGTCTGAAATGCGCTTCCCACCGGGTTATCACAATCTTTGCCCGATTATCAGACAAGGTGGTGATTAAGAGCATGGACTCAGGAGTCTGACTGCTAATGTCAGAATCTCAGCTTTGACACTTACTAGCTGTGGGCCAACCACTTAACCTCTCTGCATGGGGTCCTCAATTGTAAAAGGGGAATACACCATTATCTAATTCATAAAGTTATTTTACGTGTTAAGTGACATAGTCTACGCAAAATGCTTAGAACAGTACTCAAAACTGATTAAATAGTAAAAAATATGATCTATTACCAGCTTTATCACCATCATCACCACCATCATCATCACCATCATCACCACCGTTACCATCCCCATCATCTCCATCACTACTGTGTCTCATATTTGCTCTGCAGTCACATCTAAAAGGTTTCCCCGGGGCCCCCGTCTCTATGTATGCTTGCTATCCCCAGTCAGATCGGGTCCTCCTGATTCGGCTGTGTGCACACAGGAACCCTCCTGTTTACCCAACTACCCTTGTTCACTCCTCTCATCTTTCCGTCTCCCTATTAGGCTGTAAGGACCATAACAGCCAAGACATCACAGCCAGGCATTGGACAGTGCGTGTCTATTTATTAAACTGATGCCATGAGCTTACTAGGTACTTAATGTTCTTTATAAAGCGAGGGGTCCAAGGTTGGCCTGCCTGTGAATCTCTTTCGTGGGTGTCATTAATATGTAACTTCAGCATCTTGCAGAAGAGTAATGAAAGGATTCTGTAATACACTTAACCAAACATACAGTTTATAGATGAGGGAGCAATCTGAATACAAACCTAACACAAGGATGAAGGGATGGATTCCTGCATTGCAGACAGAATGACAGGGCGTAAGAACCACACTAAGGGACTGAGGAGGCAAATCTGATGAAGATTCCTTGCAAAGGCCCTTAAAGAACCGCCCTCTCAAAACAGGCAAAGACAGAGGTATAGCGACATTCATAACAGAGTTGTTGATCATAATACAAGCTCAAAGAAATCTCAAATGTCCCTCTCTAAAGGAGTTTGTTCATAAATCATGGTACACCTATACAATGGAATATGGTTTAAACTTCAAAATAATAATGCAAAAATAAATTAAAAAGTATAGAAACATTCCCAATATATTACGTTGAAAAAAACCTTAGTTTGTACAGAATTATCCTATTTTTGCAAAAGAAAAATAGAATAGAGATGCGTACAAAAAGACTGCAGAAGAACTTATGCAGTGGCTGCATTTGAGAGATGGGCTTGCTGATAGTTTTTACTTCTACTATTCTGTATCTCTGACTTGTAGGACATAAATGTAATAACTTTATCACAATCGGGAAATAACTCTTATCTCAATGTTGAAATAGTATGCATGACCCTGAGCAGTATGTGGGGAATCTAAGACCATGCTGGGGTGGGTAAGCCAGCGGTCAGCTTACCTGTACATCCTTTCACTGACTTCTTCCTCCAACTTGCTGGAATGGGTGGAGACAACTCCAAAGGAACCCAAGGGCTGATGAGTGATGGGCAATGGGGTCTGCTTAGCAGAGAATCCAGCCCGGGCAGGGGTCTCCTTGGGCACAGACGAGAAAGGGAGACACGTGGCAGTGCAAGACACAGACAGGTTGACAACCTCCACGGCTTTCAGACTGTCCAGAGTGAAGTTCTCCGCAGGGCTCAGGTGGGACGCCATGACGGAAGTGCCTGTCCTTGGCTCTTGGTTTCCTAAAACCTGGGAGTGAATGGAGTGAGTCACAGTGGAGCACACGGTGCCTGCTTCGCATCCAGCCTCCAGAGGAGCATGAGCTCCTTTGCTAAATGTTGCATCATCAATGATGCACGGTGAGCTTCTCTGCTCGCTCACTGAACCCAGCTCGCTGGCATCAGCAGCTGCCCTACAGCTCCATTCAGGCACCTTATGGTGGGCGATCGTCTCATCATCTGAGATGCTGCTGTCAGAAAGAGCATCTTTCCCCACATTCAAGTCTTCAGGCATGCCCTCTGGGGTCTCCATTAGTACTCTAGGACAAGATCCATGCCTAGGGTTTTCAAGTGCTATGATACGTGGTATTTTTAAATTAAGACCTTTGGTTTCAACACCCAGAGGGTTCTCAGTCCTGCCATCAAGACAAGGTCCTTGAGGATCAAACTGACTCTCTGTACCTTTGGGGATGTCTATGTAACCAGGGCCCTGCTGGCTGTCGGCACCCGAAACCACCTGCGTAAGGGAATGGTCTTCCCCAGCATCCTGGATTCTGGATCCCGGGGAGTCTAGGCTCTCCATGGGTACGGCTGGACTTTCAGCAAGACCTCCACCTTGCTGCATGGTGTCCGTGTCTTCAGCAGACTCCTCTGGGCTACTGATTTGGGGTGCAGACACAGACTTGGTCAACTTGGTGAGTGCCAACTCCCGTTCTTCCTCCTCAAAAGGCAATGAGCTAATGGAGGTGAGAGACGCCTGGATCCCACTCGGCAAACTCGTATTGCTCTCTGTGTGTCCACCCTCTAAGGAGTTCCTGTGCAGGGCATGTCTTCGAACCAGATGGTGCAAGACTTCCCGGTCACTGGGTAACTCCAGGGCCCTGCTTCGCGCCTCGGACCAGGCAACAGAGCTTGGCTCGCTCTCAATGCCTGAATCAGAGATGATGGAAGAAGATCTCTTGATGACCCCAGAGAGCACCGACACTTCCTCCTGCTCCTCGGTGTGAGGGTCCTTTGGGGAAGCCCTAACATCCAAGGGATCCCTCAAAGTCAAGTTCAGTGGATCGCAGGGCTCCGAGGGGATGAGCTTCAGACTTAGCAGCACTACCTTGCCCTCCTGGTCTGCAACCTTTCCTAGAGTACTTAACTCATGCAGCATTGTTTTCTCTGAAAGGATGGTATTTTGACGACCTCCACCTGCTTGGCCTGGCACAGCTCTGTCTAAGTCATAGTTATCCGGAGAGTGCCCACTCTCCTGCTGAGCACTAATGACCACTGTGGGTTCAGCACTGCAAGGCCTCTTATTGCTAGATTTCACATCAATGTAGGTGAGTGCCAGGGCCTGGCCATCCTCTGGAACTGGACTCCTTCGGGGCAGGTCCTCATCTGCCGATGGATGTGTTCCAACATCAGGCCTCTGGCCAGTCCAACATTCCTCTTCAGGCAAACCTGCTTTGTTCTGGGATTCACCAATTGTCAGGTACACCTGAGATTCGGAGCACATGTCTGCATGTTTTGGTGTGGTTATGTTGTCATCTGGCTCTCGACAGCTAATAACATCCTCATCAGAGTCCACTTGGGGTGGTTTCATGGTGGGCAATGCAAGGTCTTCCCTAAAAGGTGATTTTCTATTTACAATAGGGTTCTCTTCTCTGTCTTTTAGATCCATTATTGCAGGATTTGTCATTGGAACATCAAAATTAGGGTAAACGCTCAAATTGTGCCCTATGAAAAGAAGAAAGAAAAATGTATTGTACTTTAAGAACTTATGTCCACAAACTATCCAAAAGCCTGACTGTATAATAAATAAAAGAATTGGCTGAACTTTGTTCCTGGTTCCTGGGGAACAACCTCTGAATTCATGGAATTTCCCAAGTGATGGAATGGTCTTTTGTTATTGGTGGTGGGCCTTGAAAGCTTGTACTACCCAGGTGACTCATGATGAGTCCTTTAATAGTTTATGCTAAGGCGATGACTCAGGATGGGGGTTGGCCATGCCAGAAAGACCAACTGTTTGGTCGGGACTTTGAGCCACGTAGTACCAGTGTGAACTCTGTAGAGAGTTGTTCAATCATGTGGCCAATGATTCAACCAACCATGCCTAGATAATGAAACTCCAGTAAAACCTGTGGACCCTGGGGCTTGAGTAATCTTCCCTGGTGGGCAATACACATTGATTTGCCAGGATGACCAGTCCTGGGGGCATGGGAGCTTCATGTTTGGGACCCTTCCAGACCTTGCTCTACAGGTGTCTTCTTTTGGCTGGTCTTTATTTATATCCTTTATATTAAAATGGTAATAACAGGCATAGCACTTTCCTGAGTTCTGTGAATTGTTCCAGCAAATCATCAAACTGGAGGGGGTGGTAGGAACCCAAATTGGTAGCCAGTTGGTCGGGAGGGGAGGTGGCCTAGGAACCCCGAAGCTTGTGTCTGACATGAGGGCAGTCTTATCAGAGGCTGTGCCCTTAACCTGTTTGACCTAACACCAGGTAATTCATGTCAGAATCAACTTGCACTAATGCAAAACTGTCAAATATTATAATTCATGATTTGCCTTTTACTTATCAAAACAGTTTTAACAATTACTACTTATAAATACTAAAGCATTTCTCTATATCGTGTATTGTATTTACACTGCAGAGCGAGCTTTGGAGCCAGGAGACCTTCTTTCCGGTCCTGACACCAGCAGCCACCAGCAGTGAGGCCTTGGACAATGAAAGAACTTATAAGTTGGTTTTTTTCCCATTCAAGCTCACTTTCCTCAACTCTAGTGTGGGCAGATTCATAGCAAAACCAGCAGGCCTCATAGACACAGCTCACAGGACAGTCATGATATGAACTGTCACACGTGGGGAGGACGGATTCCTGCCTTCAGCAGAGAGACCCTCCAAGCTTGAGCTCTGTCACCAGGGCAATTATCCTGCATGGCATTCAGACCACAGAGGTTCCCAGGTCACTCTGCTCTTCCCGGCAGGATGGCGGGGTCAAAGCATGACCTTCTTTCTCTTATTTTTCTTCAGGGTAAACTATTCTCTCTCTCATCCTATGTCTCTGTCTGTTCTCTCTTTTCTTTTGTCTTCTCTTCTCTCTTCCTCCTGCTCCTGTCCCTCCTCCCTATCCCTTTCTCTTTCTTTCTCTCCCTTCTAATAAAGCATAAGTGGAAGAAAACACCTGTCTCCCATGTCTGTCTGTACCACAGCTCTCTTAGAAAAGCCATCTGATACATTATTCAATTTCTACATACACCAGGCAAAGAAAGAGGGGACTGGGCTTTTATTTTATTTACAACTTTTAAATCCTTCAAATGGCTTTCATAGAAGTTAAAGGAATATAAGCACTATTGGAGGTTATGAAGTGAGCCACCGAGACACTTACAAACCACATCACCAGCTCACACCTTGGGGTGAAATTCACGACTGGGTCAAAGATTAGAACAAAGATCAGGAAAGAATGGGTCTCTTCCTTACGTGGATATGTTCTTTGGATCTTGAGAGACTGAGCAAATGTCCCTCCCTCTGGGGGAATTTTCCCATAGCCAACAGCAGGTTAGATGTTCTCTGAGCAAATTCCCAGTGTCCCCTCTACACACACATACTCTAACACCACCACCACCATACAACAATCCACCTGTGCTTTTCCCATCCCCAGTGGAGAGAAGAGTTGTGCTGTGTGAGTATCCCAGTGTGCCCACGGCTAATACCACAGCGGCCGCATAGGGAATTGTGTTTATAAAATGAATTGAGAATAGAACAGAAACACAGCAGAACAAAGACTTACTCTCACGAACTGTTTATATTGGTTGGAAAAAACCACAACATCAATGTTCTTTAATCCATGAATAATGCATTGGCAGAGCCTGGGCCCAAAGCCCTGCACTAGGCCACGGGTTAGGGAGAGGGGAAGTGGGGATCAGTTATAATAATGAACTAGTCTCTGTCTCTAAGGGATTTCCAAAATATTGGGAAGCATACAAAGTCCAGTACAGTTGGCTCTCCTACCTAAAGCATGTGGGCTGTATGCTGGGGAATATGGACTGGGTTCTTCAGAGATGGAGATAACAAGTCATATGAGGCCAAGAGAACAGCAAGGGCCAAGGCCCAGAAGCCTGGGGTGCACAGTCTGGCCAGGTATCAGTTAGATCCCGAGGAGATGGAGCAACAGTGAACCGGGGGTGTGAGGCTGGCATGGGGTTAGACAGGCAGAGGGAAGCCACAATATGGGTGGACCTGAACGCCCTGTATGAATGCGGAGTCTGGTCTTTATATTACAGGCAACAGGGGGATTGGCAGGTTCTTGGAACAAAAATGAAAGATGCCTCTGATTTATCATGGACAGCTTAAGACAGGACACAGAAAGCCCAGGGAGGAGGTAGACTGTCAAAATAGCAACGCTAGCTTCACTACCACAGCTACGGAAAAATGAGAGTAGCAGAAGATCTAATTCTGAGAGAATGGATTTAGTCCTAATGACTGGTATCAGCTGACATAAATTCATAACTTCCTTTGTGCTGTTCATTCCTACGTCTTCTGTGGATGGAACCATCCACTGCTCACAGGAGGTCTATGGAATATAAATTACAATTCCTTTTGCCCGATTTCATGGTCACTAATGGCTGGAGCAAAGATTCCAACTGAGGCAGTCGGGCCAACTGCTAAAGCTCTTCGGTAAAAGGTTCAATTGCCTTGGGACAGAGGAGTGAGGGGTACCTGGGAGGAGGGATCGCAGACAATACAGACAGAATTTGCAAGGGTCTGGCACACAATAGTTATCTAGCCATGTAATGTAGCAGACCATGAATAAATATTACTATTTTAATATGGAAATGGGACTCTTTTCTTTCCCTTTCTTCACTACGCTAAAACAAGGGAATGCGAATCTGATGACCTCATTGCAAATTACATTAAGGCCACTAACTCCTGGGGGAAAAGGAAATAGTTCTTTATTTGCTGATGCTTTTGCTCTGGGATTAAAGAATCATCAGAGCACATTGTGAAGGAACAAAAAGGTCAAGAAAAGTTTTGAGTGGGGAAGTAGTCTTGGGAAAAGGGAAGGGATGGGTGAGAGGTCTGTAGAGAGAAGCCTTGGGGAGACAGCCAACCCTCTGAGAGCAACTGCCTTGAGGTCCTTCTGGGAAGATGGGATCCTTTGTGCAGGGGGCACAGACTCAGTCAAGTTCCCTGTCCCAAGCACCTTCCAGAAGCTGCAAAGAGATGCTGCTTCTGAAACACAAGCAGAGATGGACAAAACATGGCTTCGAGGACCCTGCAGGGGAAGATGGCCCCAGAAAGATGGCCACCAGCCACGTCTAAGTCCAGAGCACTGACTTGGAGGGCAGCAGAGTAGGGCCAGCTGGGAAGAACGTGAAAGCCCAAGGCTGACTTCCCAGCAGGTGTGGCAGAATGGATGGGCTGAGCAGATATGAAGATTTATAAAAAGTAAAGATATGCAATATGATTGTATGCACGAGTTGTACAACTGAAATTTGCATCCATTAGGGTGTCTATTCATATGGAAAGGAAAAAAGACGCACAAGGCAGCCTAGTAGTAACATCCTAGGGTCTGATCTCGGGTGCTTATTGTAAATTTCTTCCCCACCTGTTCAAGTGTTCTGTAGCTACAGTATATAACTATAATAAAGATGTCCACACGCATGCGCGCAGCCTCAGTGCAAAGTATTAAGCTTTTTTTGACCAGCTGGGTGGGCAGCCATCTCTGGTGCTCGTCCCTGTCGCTGTCATACTCAGTGTTGACGCTAGATGTCAGGGCACAGCTGAGACTCCAGCAGCACTCCTCCATCACAAAGTTGTGCTGTCCTTGGAAGTCGCCTTGACTTTCAAATCTCTGCTGCGGAAATTCTGCAATTTCAGTGGCCCATGATTTAAATGATGGCCATCCCAGCATCACGGCTTGAAACGCCCCACAAAGAGACGGCAGGGCAGACTTGGGCCTTGGAGCTGGAGGGACCTGCTTTGAACGTTGGCTTTCATAAGCTGCGTGCTCTTTAATATGGACTTCTGCTCACTGTGCCTCAGTTTCTCTCTGTGAAATTGGGCTTATGAGGTGTTTTGTTTTGTTTTTAGTAAGGTTCAAAAGATAAAACACGTCACACTTCCCGCCGGCTCTTTTCTGGCTCTTTAAGGGATCATGGGTCTACTTCAGCTGTGATAGCTTCTGGGTTTCCATGAGCGGGGCTGTGGGAGGGACAGAGGACTAACGTGTACAGAATGCCCCGCGGGCACCAGGCTCTCTCCAGCTGACCACACTGTGCAGCCCAGCAAGACAGACCGCGATGTGAATACAAACACACAGATAGGCACAAGCGTGCTGTCTTTTCTCCCCACGCTAAGCTGCTCAGGCACGAATCCCATCACGGACGTAACCCACTTTCTCCAGTACCTTGCCTGGTGCGAGGCATGAAGTAAGTGCTCCACAGGAGTCCGAACGGGATGCCACCGAAGTTCAGTGAGAAATGACTTTGTATTCGAGTTGTGCATTAAGGTAAGAAAGGGTGACCATCCTCTGCTCATGGTAAGGGGAGAATCTGGTTCCCATTTCGTAGGTGAAAACACGGAGGCACTTGGTAGGACTTTACCCAGAAGGAGTCAGGAAGGGGATCCCTACATAGCTGCCCTTCTGTTACGTTGATTTGTCGACTGCACTGACACAGGTCACCTCAAATAACTAGCTTAGCTGGAGGTTTTGCGTCTCCTCCGTGAGCTGCCAAATTACTTCCTTGATCTGGTTCCACTGCTGTTGGAACATAAGTAGGGCAACTGACCGGGACTCACTGATACGTCTCAGTCTTGAGTCTTTCTAGAACAAAGACCAACCTGTTGCAGGGCAGTCCACGTATCTGTCCTCAAAGATAACTGGCAAGGTGTTCCAGTCGCCATCGATGTCCAGGCACTCCGCGGGCAGCGGGGGCATGGTGGTGAGGTACTCCGAGTTTCGGATGTCCAGAGACAGCTGGCTGTGCATCTGTATCCTGGGGACACACGCACTGGGTGAGTATCAGAGCGTTTTAAAGGTAAGAATCGTTGCCCCATCCCCTGGTCCCAAGAAAACATACAGAAAACGTCCAGCAGGCTCTGACAATACACCATCTGTCTGTCCATCCTCTCTTCCTTTCTCCCAGCCACCTACCCAGCCCCACTAGTCTGGGCACTGAGCTTAGAGGTCGTGAGTCGTATGATCGGGGCATGTGTCATGTTCTATTTTAGTGGGATATTATGAATATCATCCCAGCGGAGCAGGAGCTGAGCTTCTAAATGGCTAGGAATCTTAAATTAGTACTTTGGAAGAACAACTTCAAGCTCTGTATCCTTTACTCTTGCTTTTCTAACCTCCTGTAGTACTTAGGGTCTGAATCTTAGGTTGTGGCATTTGTATTAAGAACCATCTCAGATTGCTACTTATTTTTCCTGTCTTATTGCTTACTCTGTGGACACCAGCAACCTGGATTTGCACATAGGTGCCCCTCGCTCAGGAGCCATGAGTTTTGGTTCCTTCATGTAGGATAAAAAACGCCCCGTATTCTTTGTCTGTGAACCAAACACCCTTCCACCAGCAGGAGTTAGATTTCAGAGTTTGAAATCATCGATACTCCTCATTCAAAAGATGGGATGGTAGGAAATGTTTATTCCCTTCTCAAGTCCTTGCAGAAAGGAGTGAGTTTGTTTCCTCCCACGAAGGAAGAGTATTAACATTCCATCATTCCCCATGCCCCCTCAGTCACTCTTACACCAGAGGAGGAGAGGGCCTTATCGGGCTGGTGATTCTGGGAGAAGAATTAACACACACATAGCCAGCTTCTGTCTGCCTGACTGTTGCTTTTTTCAGAGCAGCCTGACCTCTGGAAGCCCCCATGTCATCCTCAGCCATACAGAAAGGTCACCTGCTCCCACAGAACAGCTCATAGCGGCAGAACTCCACACAAGCCCAGGGAACATTCTCTCATTCTCCACTCCCGGGAACAAATATACTGAATGTATATGCATATAGGATATTTTATACTTGTATTTTTAATACGCATAGGAAATATGAATTTTTATTTCTTTCTTATTTCTCAATTGGATTTTAACCTATGATCAAAAAGGAAAAGCAACGTGGGGCATGTGGGCGGCTCAGTCAGTTAAGTGTCCAACTCTTAGTTTTGGCTCAGATCATAATCTCAGGTGCGGAGGGCTAGCTGCAAGCTGGGCTCTGTGGTCAGTGAGGAGTCTGCTTGGGATTCTCTCTCCCTCTCCCCCTCCCCCTTACCTTCCCCCCTCCCTGTCTCTAAAAAAAAAAAGGAAAAGCAACGCATTTCTTCTCTTCCTCAAAGCCATGAAGCCTGCAGCAACTCCCTAATATTGTGAACCTTTCTCTGAATATTTAAGTGGAATTTTATTGCAATCAATCCTGCACTTTTTAGTTATCATCTGAACCCAGAACTTCTGGTCCAGTTTTTAGTTTATTAAAAAAGTACCCTGATCGGACACCCACGTGCGGAGGACCGAGTCCCCAGGCGAGGGCGTATATCTCCAGGATGGAAACCTGATTCTGGACCTACAGAGCTCACAGCCATGAATGAATCAGGTGACTAATCAAGTGGCCATCACGCAGCAGGAGAGGTCCTGGAGAGGTGGGTCTGGGTTACTTTATGCAGGCAATTCCCTCCTGCCGGAAGGTGGCTTTTTGACTTTGTAACTTTGGGAATGTGACCGAGTACTTTAAACACATGTGAGCATGTGTTTAAACAAATGACTAAAAATTCTACAGCACACGCACAATTCTGTCACCTCGCACCTAGGATGGCTATTCTTAACACCAACAAAAAAGCAAGCGCTGGAGAGGATGTGGGGACGCTGGAGGCCCCGGACCCTGTTGGTGAGGACGTGAAACGTCACAGCTGCTGCGGCAAACAGTATGGAATTTCTTCAGAAAATTAAAAATAGAAGCGCCATATGATCTGGCAATCCTGCTTCTGGGTATTTATCCCAAAGCATGGAAATCAGGGTCTCCAAGAGTTCCGTGCACTCCCACGGGCAAAGCAGCACTAGTCACAGCAGCCCGGCTATGGACGAGCTGAGTGCCCGTGCACGGAAAAAGGATAAAGAAAACGCAGGACGATGGCATATTATTCAGCCTTAAAAAAGCAGGAAACCTTGTCCTATGTGACAACGTGGACAAGCCTTGGGGACACTGTGCAAGTGAAAGAAGTCAGCCTCACGAGGACAAATGCTGTGTGATTCCACTTACAGGAGGAATTGAAAATAGTCAGATTCAGAGTCAAAGAAATAAAGGAGTGGTGGCCAGGAGCTGGGTGGGAAATGGGGAGATGCTAGTCAACGGGCATGAAGTTCCAAGGGAGGAAGACAAGTTCGAGAGACCTGCTCTCTGCCGCATCCGGGGCCCAGTTCATCACCTGCGTCTCCCTGACTCCAGGAGTATAGCCAACAGCACACAGATGCTTTATTTTGGATGCTGAGGAATCCACATTCAGCTCCTTAGGACAACGGCTCTCCACTCTATAGTGGAGCCATAGCAAAGACGCTAGGAGTGTGCGATCTGGATTCCAGCAGATCTGTGTGTGTATCACATGCTTGCTGTGTGGCCTAAGACAAGTTAACTAACCTCTCTGAGCCCAGGTGTTCCCAGTTTCTTCTTCGGTGAAGTAAGGATACAGACAGTTCCTAGCTCATAGTGTTAGCGCGGGCATTCAATGAGCCAACGCAGGGAGAGCACTTAGCTGGGCTTCTTACCCGAGGCATCTCATAGACAAAGCACCAGGAAGGGAGAGAGCCTCTTGTGTTCAACACTATAGACACAGCGTCTTGTAAATGAATGAGTTCGTAAAATTAGCATTATAGTTATTACTACAGAAAAACCTAGAAGGCAGAGTGATCAATCAGTTGTCCTTGTTATAGGGGTTAAATCCCCAGGACAGGTCTTCCTTCCCATCAACACTTCTGCATGCATGCATTCATTCATTCATTCATTCATTCATTCAAGAAGCTCTCAACTGAGCCCCTCCTCACTGTGTAAAAAGCACAGGCCAGACACCGGTAAAGCAGAAGAGAGAAACAATAAAACACACGCTTGCTACGAGCCAGTTCTAAACCATTTTCAAACACTGCAACATTGCATTTTCAAACACTGCAACCCATGGCAAGAAGCAGTCTCCATTTCACAGGGTGACCCAGTATAATCGCACGCTCCTGGAAACACGCACTGAAGCAAATACGTTTCAGAAATACGTCTTACTGGTACTCCCTACTCCATCTTGGCCTATCCTATCCTATTTCAGGTAAAAGTGCTGTCCCAAACCCACAATGTGGATGTCACAGCATACTAAATGACTGTCCCCCTCAGTCTGAGAAACAATGTAGTTTGAGCTTGGACAAGATGGGGCTTGAACTGGATGGGTCTTGACAGATGAGTGTCACCAGGGCCACTTTATCTGTCCACTTGTCCATGCTGACTTGGGGGGATGGTCCTGTCTCCTATGCACACCCGCCCTCTCCAGCTCGGACCTCCCAGGAGGGTACACCCATGCGGGCCCACGCTTGCCGGCCCGGCCTCATATCTGCCCGCTGCCTCAATCTGAGATGAAACTCTGTTCATAGCACTCTGTACCTTTCCTCCAGTAACTTTCTCAATCTGGCATAAAATGCCCCTTTCGGTTCCATACCTCTTATCCTCAATGACCTAATAAAAAGTTTACTTCTTCCTGAATAATATTGCTTCTAGCCTTGTATAGGCCTTAACTCACAGGTTAATAGTGTGAGTAGTACTAGTGACTAGTACTCCGTTCCTCTACAACTGCTCTATGAGACAGATACTCTGGTCTCCTGGGTGTTTGCAGGGCTCGGTCCGTACCTCTGGCCCAATGTCGTCTTCTCAGGGACCCTTCGGGGGCAACTCAAAGGAAAAGCACCCTCCGTTCTCGCCACACTGATAGCTTTCTCACTGGCACTTACTGCGCTTGCATACTGTATTCATTCATATGCTTTCCGCCATTAAAATACAAGCCCCATGAGAGGGGGGATTTGTCTGTTTTGGTCACTGCTGACTATTCAATGCCCACAAGAGTGCCAGGCCCATAGTCCGCACAAAGTGGATATCTGTTGAAGGATGGACTCTCCTTTTTACCTCTAAGCAGAAACCTAAGAGAGCCTCAGTAACTGGTCTGGTGTCACAAATCTTATAAGTTCCAGGACCAAGATTTCAAACCATGTATGTAAGTTTGAGATAAGGTCTGTCCACCATACTATTTGCCAGCCTTTAAGAAAGGCCTTAATCGTAATTATTGTGGTACGAAGTCTGAATTCTTCGTCCTGGTCCATAAGGTCCCACGTGGGCTGGTCCCTACCCACCTCGCTGGTCCTGCCTCCCTCCCCTCTCGTTTCTGCTCACTCCATTCTCCAGCTACACCTGCCTACCTGCTACTCCTCATGCTCCCTGTTCCCTTATAGGAGCCTTGACACCAGCTTTTCCCTCTGACTGGTCTTCTTTCATATCAAGGTCTGGCTGGATATAACCCCAGGCTCTACCCAAATATCCCATCCTCGGGAAGACTGTCTCCCAGCACTGTGGCTAAAGCAGTCCTTCTTCCACACCCAGTGTTGAGTTGGAGGCGGTCCCACCGGCTTGCACAAGCCAACTGTGAGCATCTCTCCCCGGCCCCGTGTCCAGAGATCACATCCTGGCAGCATGAAAGCGACCACTGGGGGAGGCTTCACACAATGGAAATCAGCAAACTCTACAGACCCGAGATGTTGTTTCCGTTTTCCCGAGAGCTCGTCCTTCAACATTTATGAGGACACTGGCCATCTCCCTTCTCATCATGTCCTGTGTCCTCACCTTGATTGGGTTTTCTTTACTTGTCACTACCTGAGATAATTCAATTTACGTCATGCCTGTTTCTGCCCTAGAACGAGAGCCCCGCAAGGACAGCATCTTTAATTTGTTTCCCGCGGTGTCGCAGTGTCTACGCACACCATTGACAACGTGTAACGTCTGAGTCATCACCTCACATTTTGTGAACAGCGTCTGTGGCTCGGACAGTGTGTTCCGTGGGCACGGATGTCTCATTGGGTCCTTACAGCTCTTACCCTGCCCATTTTAGGGAAACTAAGACTAGGGGAGGATAAGAAAAACAAAACAGCAACCGAACAGCACTTTCTCAAGGACCTGCTGAAGGCCAATGGAGGAGTAGGGTTTTGAACCCAGGTCGGCCAAGTACCATATCCTCTGTACTCGGGTGGTCAGCATCTCCACGAAACTTCTCTAGAAGAGGAGCTGCCTACGTGTCTGTCCCTCCACACGTGCCCATGCTCCTGGGGGGCACAGCATGCCCGGCAACCGAGGGTTCGCCTGTTGTGGGGACGCAGGAAGGTTCCTGCAACAGTCCTGGTTTATAGCATCTTGCTCAGCGGCCCTCACAGTTCTGCTCACGTTTGTCACCCTAATGCTTCTGATTTTAGTCGCCGGGCGGAAGGAATGAAGAAGTGAGTGAGTGAAGGACTACTTGGTTCCAGACAAGCTATTTTCACCATAGATGTCCTTCCACCCCTCACTGTCAGATTCCACGAGGCAAACTGTAAATGCAGCCTCGTTTTCCAACCGGGCGAAGTGTGGAGAGAAGGGAGAGGTTATAAAGCAGAGGGCGGAAAGGTCTTCAGGTCTGTCCTGCGTGACAGATGAGCCTGAAATGTTTGTCCTGCTGGACTTACTGGACATTACTCCATCCACATGTGTTCTCTGAGGTGAGTGTATCATTCAGAACCAAAAAGGACCCCTTGAACTTGGGTAGCAAAGGCCACCCTGTCTTGGAGGGACCCATCGGTTCCTGCCCACCGGGGAGATCTACGAGAGAATGACCTCATTTTTTGTTAACCCTCTGACTTTTTTAGTATGTTTCCGTTTTTTTCTTTAATTTTGGAGGAAGGCAGACTTAGAAATTCATCAGTCCGCCTAATTAGGTAGTTCCGTCTTCATTCTTATGCTAAATGTGTTTCGAAACTACTGCAAAGTCTCCAGCGAGTTCTGTGTTTTTTCTGACATAGCTTGTGGCCACACCACCTGCTTCTAATTCATTTCACAAAGAAGACTCAGCACAGATGTCTTCAGGGACCTAGGAAGTCTTGATTCTGTCTATAGAACCATAATAACATTCAACAAAAGAAAACTTTGGCTATTGACCTTCTCTGCCACCTGCCAGCTCCCGCCTCGGCAATTTGTCTGACTCTTTTGCCTGCAGAGAAAATGCAGCTCGAGTGTGCAGAGGTGGGCAGATTTCTCTCCTTCACAGTCAGAGACGGAGGGAGGAAGGGCCTTTGAACGAGAATGTCTTGGGTGGCCACTTTGACAGTGTGACGTGGGCATGCGATTGGTTACTTACAGATTCTCTTGAAAGGTCAGGACTGCGAGCTTTTGGTGCTCCATATAAAAGAAGGCCTCAGAAAAGCGCCGGACCTGAGGAATAACATCGCGCAAACAGTTTAATTCACGGGGTGGGCATTACCTTGATTTTCCAAGGGGAACCTGACAAAGGCGAGCTGAGGGTCTGAAACCAGTACTTCCACAGGGGCCCTCTCTTAGCCCCGAGCTGCTTTATGGACACAGCTTAATGCATATTCATGAACCTGTTCTTACACTGCTTTCTACAATTTGTTTACGTAGGTCTTATTTCTTCTACTAGAAGACACTTGAAAACCTTGACCGTAGGTAAATGCAGAGGAAACAGAATTTGCAAAGCCAGGCACGGACATGCATACACCAAGCCCTTTGCAGACCCAGATGTTAGGTCTTCTCCCTGTAAATGAGGAGCCCGACATCTTCTCTCCGTGTTAGGACCTGTCCATAGGCACCCACGCTGGTGGCAGATAAATACACCAAGGACAGTGTCGCACATTTGAAAACACCTCTCCAACACACTTGCAGAGCACTTGGGACATGCCCCCTGCTGTCCTCTGGTAGCCCACGCAGGTATTTTACGCATGGCGGAGGCCAAAGTTTCAGAGGCCGAACCCGTTCATAGAGGCACTGAGAGCTCTCGGCGGAGCGACGGAAGTCAACCCCAATTCCTGTTCTGCCCAACGAACTAACTGCTGGAAAGCTCCCTCAAGGGACCACTGGTGTGTGATTAAAGATTTTCCACCACTTGACACCTTACCCTCAAGGTGTGATGTTCCTGGGTGAGATAAGAGGTCACCTGGGAGTGCAGAGTCACCGTATCTAGGAACTGGGTCCACAGAGCCATCAGGTGGGAGGTGAGCCAGGCGAGGTCCTTACTTATCTGCTCAGCTATCTTCTCGGGATTGTTCAACATCTGCAGAGGCAAAATGGCGGTGGTGAAGGACCTCTTCCCTGTGAAGCCACTGCGGGCTTCCTCCTGACCTCCGCTGACTTCCCTGCTGTTAGCGAACCCCTCCTTCCTGTGGACTCTGTACCGCATTATACTCTGAGCTGAGTCCTCTACAATCGTGACAGTTTCTACTTCTTCAGGCTACTATTTGGCAGGTAGAACAGTAGGCATTTTGTGTGTGCTCCCCATTTCGTGCCCACCATTACCCCTTAGCAGAGTTACTGTGCATCATTTCACAGGAAAAATGCAAGGAGAATCAGAGGAATTCAGCAGCTCAGCCAAGGCCACACGGAGCTGGGATTCAGTGACACGGCTGTCTAACCACAGACCCACAGCACCACACCACTTTTCCATAGTAGGTGTTGAACACGCTTCCCAAGAGATGCTAACATCTTTATAACCTCAGACCACCCAACTAGTTAGGAGATCTGCACAGGGTGTGTGCTCAACAGCCCTACCACCATCTTCCCGCCATCATCCCAAATAGCTGAAGGGGGGATCTTGGGTTGCCTTACCTACAACTTGAAGATGGCAGCCTAGAGAGGGCTTAGAGCCTTTAGAAGAACTTTGGATAGCTTTAGTTTAGAACTGGGAGGCCATTCGCTGGGCAGACTTAGGTTCTGGAGAGGGGAGAGGGGAGATCAGGTCTCGAAGGAGAGGCAGGGAGCCAGGTGTCAAAGCCTGACACTGAGGGGTAGGCCCCACCATTTACTCAACAAGCCCTCAAGGTGTGTCTTCCCTGTCCCAGGCATGTTTTGAATAAACAGGGATACAAAGATGAATAAAGGAGGGTGTCTGCAGGCAGGGAGCCTCACGGAGCAGAGGTGATAGGAAAGTGAGTTAACAATTGGGAGTAGCGGGGATCGCTCTGTCATGGAAGATGCATCAGGGACAGACAACAATAGCCATTTCAAGCCCATCTCTGCTCTCCTTCTCTGCCCGGTGCCTCAGTTTCTTCATCTGTAAAATGGGTATGCAAAGCAAATGGCCACTTACTGGATGTAATCACAACAGGAAAAATAAGTTCAAAGCCTTGCTTACAACAGTACAAGTTCGTCTTGCTATTCTTGGACTCAAGGCTGATGCTAGAGAAGGCAGGTGGGCTGAACGAGGCCTTGATCTAAGAGGAAGAAGGAGGAGGAAGGAGGAACGTGGCACTCAGCAAGGTTCTTTAGTTCTTGGGTATTGGTATTTTATGATTAAGGACTGGTTGCCAGATATAGGGCATCAACCAAGTGGGGCATCTCCGAGCTGCTTCTTCCAAGAGGGCAGGTCAGTCTTTGGATGAATACACCAGCTCCAAAGCCCCAAAGTGGGAGAATGGCCCTACGTTCTTCTGATGGAAGGCTCACCTGCTGCCCTGGCTCTGTCGGGTGTCAGGGGTCAACCTGGGCCTGTCCACTCTTGGTTCAGCCCCACAATCTGTGGCCAAAGGTGTTCAGAGGCAGAAAACTGAGCAATGGGTTGAGGAGCGTGGGGGACACAGCCAGCCCCTGGAACACCTCTAGGCAGGAAAGAGGTTTTTGGGGTGGACCAGGACCTCCTCTTTGCCAGTTACCCTTGCTAATGAGCACCAAACACCTGCCTCAGCACTTGGCACCATGTTACCCCTGATGCCATGGCCTGTCTTACGTCTGGTGCCTTCCCTCCTGCCCAGCGCACGCCCTGCCCCAGCCACAGCACCTGCTCGCCGTGGCCCGGACGCCCCAGCTCCTTCCAAGCGCCAGGCCCCTTAGAAGGCCCTCTCCTTTCATCCCCCAGCCTCCCCTCCCCCTCTCTTCACCACCTGGGACATGTCTGCTCTCCACCAGGGCACAGCATAAAGAGCCAAGGCAGTCCTCCTTACTTCTGATGATACTTTAGAAATGTCTACTCTGCTCCAAGGGTAAGTCTAACCTCCCTGTCCTTGAAGTTGACTTGACCTTGCACACATCACTCTCAATGCACCGCCGGCCAGACACTGTTCCTACAACCCTCCTCTGCCTGCACCCTGAGCGATAGGCTTCTCCGTATTCCCAGTGACCACATGGTGCTGGACGAGTTGTGGGGATTGGGTAACTCTTTAGTGAAAAATCCGGTGACTCTGCATCAGTGAGAGGCCCCCTGGGCCTCAGTAACTGGACTTCCCTTACTGGGCTGCCTACTCTGGCCCCCACAGCTCTCCCACCACCCCCGCAGGGGGACCAGCAAACACAGCATGAATTCTGAGCTCAGCCGCTGGAGTGAAAAGGAGAAAAAGCAAAGGTACTCGTTGAATGTGTCTTTGGGAGAACGATTTTTTCCCCTGGTTGATTACAGAAATGGCTCCAGATAAGGTTAAGGAAGCTTCTAATTAGGCCACAAGAGGACTCCTTGCCTCTCACAGACGCCTGGGCCTGTGTA
This sequence comes from Ursus maritimus, assembly GCF_017311325.1. Taxonomy (NCBI): domain Eukaryota; kingdom Metazoa; phylum Chordata; class Mammalia; order Carnivora; family Ursidae; genus Ursus; species Ursus maritimus. Next base: position 75,655,576 of record NW_024427107.1, read on the forward strand.
ATTACAGATGATAGGCATGGAGGGGCTTCGCACGCAGGACCAAGGAGAGGCCCTTCACACGAACCAGGACACAACCGGCCTGATGCTCTTTCAAATGAAGCTGCCTGGAGGTGCTCAGCCGCTCGCCTCTGCCACCCTTGCCACGCTTCTCATCCGGGCTCTAACCGTGCTCCTTTGTTCACTCCTGCCTGCCCCCCCCCCCCCCGTTTATCAAGTGACTGTTATATGCGAGGGGTGTGCTGATTTCTGGGGAGCCACAGATAAATACAGCCAGTCCTGGAAGACACAGACGGCTCAGTGATAGCCATTTATTTAGAGACTCATAATACACCTACAATGTGCTATGAAAGATACATACTGAGTGCTGTCAAAGGATCACGGGGGCTTCCTGGAGGAGGCGATAACTGTACTGTGCTCTCAAGGTAAAGAAAAACCTCTATACATTCGCTGAACTAACCACGTTCCCTAACCCCCAGAGCCTTGCAGTTACAGAAGATAAACCTCTGTAACGAGGCCAGGTCCCTCTGGGTCCGTGGACCTCCGCATTCGAGGGGAGGGGGCCTTGAGGGCACACTGGGCATTGGGGATGCTCAGCAGGCCGTGCAGCTTGGGGGGGGCTCGCTGGGGAAGGGAAGCCAGGCTGAGGAGAGTCAGACTCTGGGCTCAGCCTCACGGCATGGCAGAGCGGGGCGTACCAGCTGCACGGACATCCCCTGGGAAAGTGTTCGAGGCGCAGAATCTCCTGCCCCGGCCCAGATCGAATCAGAACCTGTATTTTAACAAGATTGCCAGGTATTTCGTATGCATATTCAAGTCTGACAGATTCTAAAATTAGACAGAGATATGGGTGTCACTCAAAAGCGTTGCCTCTAGCGAGCTCTGGCACTTCCTGGCTACTCAAAACGATCAGAGCTGTGAGTTCCCTCCAGGGTTCTGTCCACAGGGGACTGTGGCTGGCCAGGGACGAAGTCACTGTGATCACAGGGGATAAGAACGCTCTACACTTTTAGTTTCCTCTGCTACGGAGGCTAAAGAAACCCACATGCCCAAACGTACACAGCAAGCAAGGATTCACGGAGAAGTCATGTAACATCCTTATCAGCGGGATCATTGTGCTGAGCCACATCACAAGATGTTTTCAGGCTTCAGCAAAATAATTTTAAAAACGCTCAGGCAAGGCAATTGACAAAAAAAAAATTTCACACAATTAAGTAAACAAAACAAGCAAAACCCCACCACCCCTACTGGTAGCTGTCCATTTATGCCTGATAACTAATTTTTAGCATTTCTTGCTAGGAAGGTACAGCTGGAGGAAAGACCATTCAGCAATTTAGGATCTCCTAGCAGTGTATGGGGGCAACCCAGACAGCATCTTTTCTACGACAGGAAACCCAGTCTTGCTGAATTTTGAAAGCAAATTGGCAGTTGCTTTCAGGGAGATTATCAGCGTGTGTTGAGCCTGTCTCTGGTACCAAAGCACGTGGCTGAGCTCCACTGGAACCCTCCTGTCCAAGTAGAGTGCACCAAGTTCCTTCCCTGATCAGACTGCACAGCGGGGACCTTTTCCTGTACTCCCACTCCCCTTTCCAGCCCAGCCCCCACCACGTGCTTCCTGTGCTCCATGCACTTGGCCCTGGTGCTTCTGCTCTGTGCATTCTCACTCTGCAAATGAGTGGCTGCGCCTTCCCTGCCACCTGACACACTTGGACCCCTTCATGGCCTGCCTCCCGGAGGGCCGGGCGCCTCTCGTCTTACAACCCCTGGTCAAGCCCTGACCCTACTGGCATCTTCTGAACAAGCCCCTTCCTCCTGAGGCTGCTAGTCCTGGGAACGTGTCTCTATTGTATTCCCAAAAGAGAGCACAGTGGCCAGCATACAGTAGGTGCTTAATGCATGTTTATAGGATTCACTTGGAATAAAGGTACATGCAAATTGCCCCATGACTACAGAACTCTCTGTTTTCAAGTTCTTTTAAATCACGGAAATGCTTCCAGGCCTACCCCCCGCCCCTCCCCTGTCCATCCCCTTTGATGGAGGTTCCCTACCTGGCGTGGCTGGCCACTAGGTGGCGATGTCCTGCCTCTCAATGCTTGGTGGGCATTGAGTGCCCTTTGGGGGTGTTGGGGAGGGGACTCTGTTTCGTTCACTGTGGGCATTAGGGCAGCTCTTTAGCAAACAAAAGAGTGGGCTGAAGCCCACCCCCACTCCTGGTTCCTTCCTCATCACCCGGGGGTATCCCTGCATAGGTGGGCTAACTTAATTGCTGGGTACAAAATTAAGCCTGCAGCAACGCAATCACTCAAAACCAGGGGCAGTATCCCTGCAGCCTGGGGCCAGTGCCAGAGGAGGAAGGCGACCCGCTCCTTGGCTTTTCATGAGATGTATCAGATAGACTCACCGCCCCCTGAGTTCTCACCTGAGCCACTGCAGGGACCAGATGCATCAAAACAGCTGCCCCCCCCCCAGTGTCCCTCAGTGGTTCAGAGGCTTTAAGGAAGCCACCCTTCAGAGTCTACTGTGGCAAAATGAATGGGGACATATCTATGTGTCCCCCTGTGTTTTCAGGGCTGCTGGAGGCAGTGCCCGGTGTCTCAAACGTGGGAGCCAGAATCCAGCACGCGGAAGCTGGCATTGTCACTGCTTTGGCTGTAAACCCAATTAGCCACCCTTTCCTGCCTTAAGACGCACAGTCCCCCTCCACACAGCCCCCAGCAAGCTCATCAGTCTCCTGCATGGCTCCCTGTCACCTGGGGGTTAGTCCAAGCTCTGCACCGTGCAGGGCACGCAGGCTCCCCCTCAGAGCCTCAGTGCCCCCCAGCCTCCCCTTCCAGGAGCCCCGCTCACTGATGCACGTGCACTGCCTTGCCCCGGGCACTCCCCCAGCCTCACCTCCATTGCCTGGACTGTGCTCTTACAGGAGGCTGTGAGGCTTTCTCCCACACAGCCTCCCCTCTGGGATCCACTAGCTCCTGCCTCCCCACAGATAGTGACACATTCTCCTGGGGTCCCACAGCCACGCGCACGTCTGTGTCCACATCTGCAGCCCCCACCGGCCTGTGGGGCGCACTGGGACAGGGTCAACGAGGGACAGTGGTACTGTGTGCACGTGTGAGCTCACTTCACCCTCAGAACGACCCTCCACACGTGGGAAACCAGCCACCCAGACGGGACATGGCCTGTCCAAAGTGGACAGCCAGCCCGCACCCTCCGGATGGCACTGCACAGCCCACACAGCAGCGGACTCTGACCATTGCTCCTCCTCGGCGCACGATGGCACAGCAACGCCCAGGGCTTGGTTGGGTCGGTGAACGAGCACGCCAACTCCCGCCTCCTCCTGCAGATCAGCCAGCAGCCTTGGGGTGACGACAGCTGCTCTGGGGTCACTGGCTTCCTCACCTTGGGTACCACGTAGCGTTCTTGTGATTCATTAGTGCATTCGTTCATTCCAGGAACGAACCCTTCTAGGCACTGGAGGGTCGAGAGTGAACGAGTCACCCCCTTCGGCTGTGTGCCCCCATGGGAAGGGGGTCTCTAGTGAGTCCCCGGGGCCTAACACAGAGCCTGGTGAGGCGTGGGGACTCACAAAATGTTTGCCGAAATGAATCAAATCTCTAAGGTAGTTCCCATGGAAACACTGACCATTCGTGGTCGTGAAGACAAGAGCAACACGGCCTTTTAACCATATTCCCCGCAGGGCACATGTGGCACCGGAAACTGCTTTATGGCCAGGGAAGTGACAAGCCAGAAGGCAGTGATAATTGTACCAAACACGGCAGGCAGCATTTTCTCCGTTCACTGCCCTGCAGGGCTGGATGCAGAGACTTCACAGATTCCACCTGTGTTCTCTGCAAAGGATGACTCTGCTTCCCCGGATGGACCCTGGTGGGGAGAGAGGACCCCGGCGTTGCAGCGCCCAGCGCCCGACCCTGTTCGGCCAGTGCTGTGACTCTGAGCAAACAACCCACCCTTTGTGAGCTGAGCCCTGATTCTTCATCCGCTGAGAGCAAGAGGATCTCTCCCTCCATAGAACGGCTGTATACGTTACATGAGGAATGCACAGCAGGCACAGAGAAATAACAGCCAGCAGCTAGCCAGGGTGCGACCTACTGGCTCAGAGAAAAAGAGCTTAATAAAAAATGAGCCATTTTACCCCCACTTTACCGATAAGAACACCAAGGTCCATAAAGTTTAAGCAACTTGTCTAAAGTTGCACGGTGAGTAGGTAAGCAATTCGAAGCCACGTCTCCTTGGTTCTGATGGGACCGCTTTTGCAACATGTCTTGATTCCCCATCACTTCCGTGGTCCCCCAACCCACCCACCACCGAGTGAGGTCTAAGAAGAAACAGGGAGCAGCCCCTGCCCGGCCCCGAGGAGTGAGCACAGCAGGACACCGAGGCAGTGGGCTGGGCGCTGTGCAGTCTGGCAGTGTGCGCCCCGTCTCCCTCCACCGCTCACTGGGTGCCCCGGCCAAGCGGGTCCAGGAAGCCAAAGTCTCAGTGGTTGTGGGGAGGCCAGAAGAGTCTACCCGACAAGCCCTTACCCTGCGGCTGGCCCAGAGCGTGGGCCGGATCCATGCTGGCTGTCCTTGCTCGTGGAGGTGGGGTGCTCCGGCGGAAGCACCGCGGGCTAGCCCGTCTTCCTGGGCTTCAGACGAGAAGCTTCTGGGAATCTGAGAGAAAGCGGCACAGCACCAGCAGAGAACCCACAGGGCACCCCATCTCTGGCTGTTCATCACCCTGGGAGCGGCGGAAAGATGGTGGGTGTGGTGAGTAACAGCTACTAACAGCTGGCGTTCTTGAAACTGCTAAAACTCAGTTTTCCATAACTTACAGATGGCAACAGTGTCTCGTTGGGATGCTGGGCGGTGTCCAGGCTGGGAGGGATGGGGCCTGGCGGGCCAGCCCCGGAGGGCAGGCCAGCTCTGCACCGCAGACCCAGGAGCCCTGAGCCGGGCACTCACAGGGTCCTCTCGTGAGCTCTCTCCTGGTCCCCTCACAACAGCCACGACACACAGGTGAGAAATCCGAGGCCCATCAAGATGCTGAATCGCACATCCGGGATCGCGCAGCTGATGTGCAGAGGGCTGGAGCCCGGACTTGGACCTGCAAAGCCTGCGGGCTTTTCCAAGGCGTCGCTGCCCTGGGTGCCTTCCTGGGCAGAAGGGGGAGCTATGGTCCCTGGAGTCTTCGGCCTCCTGGTCAGCTTAGCCAGCCCCCTGGTGCACTGCCTTCACCGCCTCCGGGTTTGGGGAGTGGACGCTCCAAGCCCTGGCATCCAAGCCCTCCGTCAGCCTCCTGTTTCCCTTCCACGCTCTCTAAACTCTCTAAACGGACTTCTTGTGCTCCTCCCGTGTCCCCACCTTTATCAGGAGCAGAGGCTGTGATGTGACTCCTTGATGATCCCACCCTTTCTTCAGGGCTCACTCAAAGGGCCCCTCCGCCCCAGACTCGCCCCCACCCCAGCGCCCAGCACGTGCTCTGCACTCCACCTTCCCAGCAGGCTGCCGTCTGTCCACGGTAATGCTGAGTTTCACTGATTTTATAACCTGCTCTAAAGCAGGGGTTCTCAGCCCTGGCTGCACAGTATGCCCATCTGGGGACCTTCTTCTTTCTACGTTTTTTTCTTCCAGTTTTATTGAGATATAATATTACTGACATATAACATTATGTACGTTTAAGGGGCACAACATAATGATTTGATAAATGTATCTATTGTGAATGATCACCGCAATAACATTCATTAACACACCCATCATGCCCCTTAAACTTAAAATGTTTTCCTTGTGATGAGGACTGTTAAGATCTATACTTAGTCACTTTCAAATAGCACAGTGTTGTTAACTTTAGTCCCCACACTGCATGGTCTATTCCCAGAACTTACTCAACTTATAACTGGAAGTTCGTACCTTTTGACCACCTTCACCCATCTCCCCGTCCTCTGGCAACCACCAATCTGCCCTCAGTGCCTATGAGTTAGGTTTTTGTTTGTTTTACATTCACATGTAAGTGAGATCATCTGTTAACTTGTCTTTATTACAAGCAGCACAATGCCCTCAAGATTCATTCACGTTGTTGCAAATGGCAGGATTTCCTTCTTCTTATGGCTAAATAGTATTCCACTATACAGAGACACCATGTTTTCTTTATCCATTCGTCCGTAAGTGGACATCCAGGTTGTTCCCAAGCCTTGGCTATTGTGAATAACGCCGCAGTGAACACAGGGATGCAGACATCTCTTCGAGATAGTGGTCCCATGTCCTTGATACATACTCAGTAGTGAAATCGTTGGAGCACAGGGTGGTCGTATTTTGAAATGTCTGGGGAGCCTCCGTCCTGTCTTCTGCAGTGACTGCTCTGGTTTCCATTCCCGCCAACGGTGCCCAAGAATTCCCTTTCCCCCACATCCTCGCCAGCACCTGACATCTCTCGTCTTTCCGATAACAGCCACTCTAACAGGTGTGAGGTGGTATCTCCCTGCGGTTTCGATCAAGCTGGGGAGTTTTTCGGAACACAAATGGCTGAGCTCCACTCCCCAATACTCTGTCTCACCCGGTTTAGATGGGACCCAGGCAAAGGTACATCTTAGAAGTCCCAAATGTGTTTCCCCTGTGCAGCAGGAGTTGAAAACACTGGTGTGAGAGACGGCGATGTCACTTCGCAATTCGACAGTCCTCTGAGTCCAGCTGAGACCAGTCCAGCACTGATGAGCTGCCAACCGGTTTCCATCTTGATTTGCCTCTCACTATAAACAGACGACGTGCAGTACCCACCCAGACCATCCACACAATGGGAGGGGAAAGTGTTCCAGACACTGCAGGTAACAGCAGCATGCATTCGCCTAGTGTCTACTAAGCACGTTTGCTTCATAGATGCTCGATGAATTTCTGGAAGATGCACACTACTCTTCCCATCATCAGCATCATCACCCTGCTAGCCCCCTGCCCTGGCAGAGGCCATCTGGGCACAGGTGCAAGGTCTCCATCGCCCTCCAGGAGAAGCACATGGCTGGTAGTCAATACATTTTGTTAAATGGAGGAGTAATAGACAAACATAGCATCAGCTCCAGGGACAGAGACCTGTGAACCTGTTTATTTTTTTCAAAACATCTCACAGAGAGCTAGTCTTACAAAAGGGGTCTAGTGGACACTTAATAACAGAGAATAACAAAGAATGGCAGAGTATCTCTTCAGTTTCAGGTCTAGCTTACACACGCTGTGCTTTCATCTCTGATTTCTACATCCAGCCGGGACCTGTGTTGGTCCTGTATCACACAACTGCCTTTGGGGCCCGCAGGGCTGGTTTTCTAATTACCTGTAGCTCTGAGCACAGCTGAGAGAGCGTTTCCTCAACAGCAAGGGACTCTGGGAAGAAAAAAAAGATGCACGGTAAAATGGACACATGCTGAAATGTTGTGGTTGTGAAGCGCATAAAAAAGCGTATGTTTAAGTTGGCATTAAAGTCACAGAAAGAAACACAACTCCCGAGGACTCTCCTTTCTATTCTGACTTCCTAAGGGGTCATATTTATAAAAAAAGGTAAGCCTCATCTGGAACCATGTGACCCCACACTAGACAAAGGTCCATATCATCTCATGGGTGCTCTTCTGAGGAACAGAAGGCCTCCACGTTCACACAGCACTTTGTGTGGTTCAAAGGGGTCCCATATTCTTTTGGGCTTTTGCAGGTATGTGCACGCGGGCATGCACACACCTGCACATACGTGTGTGACACGTGTGGGACATGGATTTGAAGCTCCATCATGCAGGTGAACGCAGGGAAGCACAGAGAAGCGGAGTGGCAGAGCTGAGCCCAGCCCCACCGACTGCAACACTCACCACCATCCCAACCCACAGAGGAGCCTGTGCTCTCGGCTCTTACCAGCAGGAACCTCCGGCCTCTGGCCACCTGGGATTCAATGTTCGCAGTTCTGCCTATCTTTGAACTCTCCCCCAGTCCCATGGTAGTACGGCCCGTGGTTTGCACTTGGCCGTGGCACGGTTCTACTTAAAACGTTGCTGCCCACGTGAGTGGGAGCAGTCCCTCAGCGTCTCCGGATCCGCACCGATGGCCTGAGGAGCCCGTGACGGCCCCCCAGCACCTTCATCAGCTCTCTGAGTCCCACCAGCCACAGTGAACTTCCGTCATACTGATCGTGGCTCTGTTCGTGGCTTCTGGCACATAACGGATGCTCCGTAAAAGTACGATCATAAACGAATGAGCAAATACATTCAGTGTCTTTGGGTGAAACAAGCTAAAGCCAGAAGTCAACTAACACTGCACAGTCTCCATTTTCCCCGAGCAATGTAAGCGGGCTCTGATTCCGTGCGTGTCTTTATTGTGTGCATAACATTGGAACCTGAAAAAAAATGCAGCTTCACTATTGCATGATTCAAAGAGTAGCGCCTGACTTGTCTGGGTGTTAGAGCTGCTGAGGCCAGACGGGAAGACGGCAGGACAATGCATCAACAGCATTGCACCTACTCCTTCACCCTACCTGCCAGGCGCTGTGCACGAGGGACCTGAGGGGGCTCTGCTCACAAACACCCCACATCGAGCGGGGAAGAGAAACACGCAAATAAATCATTGTCATGTGGTGTGTCCAGTGCAGGAATGGACATCGTACAAGGCCCTAAATCCTGTCAAAGCCATGGCTGTCCCAGTAGGTGAGGTCTGGGGTGTGGGTGGGGAAGCTGAGGTACCCCAGCAGGGCTGTGCTTAAGCCTGAACCAGGCTAAGGACCTGGCCTCGGTTCTGGAAGCAAAGGGGCCCCTGTAGAAGGCTGTGAGCAGAGTAACACTGTGTCGCCTGCTGTAAATGTGTGGGATGACATAAGGGACGCTGCCCCAAGAGTCAGTGCAGAGCTCTGTGCTCTTGTCTTGGTTCTGCCATGCATTGCTGTGCGACCCTGAGCAGTCACTGCCCTCTCTGAGCTTCAGTTCCAACACCTGTCAGCAAAGAGGGATTCAGGCCCAATGATCTCCATGATGTCTGATGATGTATACAAAGCAATTCATCCCCAGAAAACCAGAGATGATGGCTGTAGAGAGGTTTCTATAATCATGCAGATTAAAATCTATCTACCTACCTACCTATCTATAATATGTATAAAAGATATATACAAGTATATATTTATGTATATATGTGTATATACATATTCTTGGGGGTTGTTTTCCACTCTTGTCAGTTGCAATCCTGTAACTACTTTCCCTTCCAAGCAACTTGACATTGTGTACGACAGTGGCAGATGCGTAGCAGGTGTTCAGTAAATGCCTGCTGGGTGAATGAACGCATGAGTGTATGGGCCTCGGGGTGCTCCTGCCTTTTCTTGCTGTATAAGCATGCCCGAAACTCTCTCGTGCTAGAACGAGGTAACGCACAGAAAACATACCTGGATGGCACCTGTCACTGTGACGCTGACAGAATCGCAAGCTTTCTCAAGCCTGGCCCCCAACGGGGCAGTTGGGCCGCTGGCTTGAGGCATTCCCCCAGGCCCAGCCCCTTACCCAGCTCCATGTGCGGCAGCTCCGGGATGTCCGTCAGGATGCCCAGGAAGTAGGTGCGGAGTCCCCGGTAGGCGTGTAGGAGCAGGAAACACAGCTCCCGGTGCCACCGGTGTGCGTGCTGCATGCAGGTCTCGGACGGCACGTAGAAGCTCCCCTGTGGGTGGGACAGACACAGACGCTAAGGGCCACCCCACGGCCGGCTCAGGGAAGAGCTGCGCAGGGGTTCGCAATCCCGGGGAAGAGTTTCAGTCCTTCCCCCACCTCTCTGTGTGGGAAAAACACTGCAACCTGCCGAGCCTCTATCTTACGTGTTCACGTTAAAATAATAACAATAGCAATATTGGAGTAATAATAACAACGAGGAGGAGGAGGATGGCACCGACCTGGAAGGTCTGGGACAACCTCAGGGGACCCACTCACAAGCCCTCGTTTCCTGGCCACTGCACGGCGCACCATAGAAGATGGGGACGGGCAGGAGGGTCTCCTTTCGCAGGGAGAGGAGGAGTTTGTAGAGATGCTCGTGGGAGGTGGGTGAGTGGGACATAATGCCGAGAGGAGGGAGGATGTGCTGCTGGAAGATGTGAGGTTAGATACTCAGGGCCGGCAGTGCCTTTGGCGAGAGACTGGGCACGAGGGTACAGCGTCAGGTGCTCTGTATGCTGTCATTTGCTTGCAGACGTTGGGCGCGTTAAGTGGGTACGATGACCCAAACGTGGTTTGGCGATGAGGAAAAGGTGGCCAAGCCCACCGTGTACCTGGAGACCTAGACATGGTGGGAGGAAGATACGATGTTTTGGGGTGAATTTCAGGAGGGACTGGTTTTGGGGGCAGAGAAAGGAACCCCCCAGGGAGGGGCCTGGGCAGCAGAGGAGGGTGTCGCTACCGGGCTGGAGAATTCCATGGACGCGAGACCTGCCTGTCCATCTACTGCTCGTGCAGCCGTGAGGGGAGGAAGCAACTGGCTCTTCATGATCCCGCACTGCTCTGCCTGTCCGGCTGTAGGAAACGCCACACGGGGAGCTGGTAGAATTCCCTGCCGTGGGTCTCGTGAGCAGGTGATGTGGCAGTCTCCTGCCTCACTGGTGTCCTTGCTTGTTGCCATCGGAGAGGGCTGAGTTGGTCCACAGGGGCAGGACAGGTCTGATCGGGGTCAATGGCCATCTGCATGTCATCTGCAGTCCCAGCGGTGCCATAAAGGTGGACGATCATGGGTGTGTTGTACTCGAGCTAATCACGGCGTCATGATGGGTGGGTCATCCAGGGCGCTACACATCGGGAAAGCAGGATGCGGGTGTCACCTAGCTCTGAGACGGTCATGAGTCAGGTCCCTAGGAAGAAGCCTCGAAGACAGAGCCGTGCCTGCAGGAGACGGTGGGTGTGCTGTCGGGAGCAAGTCTGTGGGAGAGTCGGATGGGCAGAGGGAGGAGTGACACTGCACGGTCCTGCAGCCCAACAGAGACCCTGGTCCGTCCCACGGGGAGCTCCGGAGCCACAGGGCCGGGTGGCCTTGCAGGCGAGGCCAGGTCTCTGCACCCAAGTACTGACCATTACTGAGGGTGCGTTACCCCTGGAGGAGGTAACCTGGGCCAGCAGCACTCTCAGAGCAATCTCCAGAAAGAGGCTTAGCCGATTGCTGTTGGCTACCAACATCCTCGGCAGTGTGAGGAAATGACTGACTCGGGCCAGAGAAGGGGATAAGGGCCATGCACCACCGCATCCCCTGGAGAGACCCTCATCAGAGCCTCTGCTCCCCGGGGACGCCACCGAAACCTGCATTCCGAGGCCACCAGGTCCCTTTTGATTTGAACTGATGAGAAACATTCAGTGAGGTCTGCAATCAAAGACTTTTCCATTTCATAAGCAGAAAATTCAGTCAGCTAGGCACTCAAGGTAATCCATTTATTCCCATTTCTTATCCTTCCTCATATGTTAGGAACAGAAGTCAGCACAGTTGTAGAAAGACGAGCAGAGCTTGTGCATTGCAGGGTGTGTGGGGGACTCCCCGAGCTACGGAGCGAGAAGGAACCCACTGTTCACGAAGCATCTACGTGCTCCCATTACCTTGATGTCACTGGGAGCAGATGCTCTAATTCCGACTTTCAAAATGAGAATAGGCATATGGTAAAAATCTCAGTATTACCAAAGGAAACACAATACAAAGTGCCTCATTCCCCAGGTCCAATAATTTCTTGTGGATCCTTCTAGAATACGGCCATATGCATGGGTGCGTACATGTTTTATGTGCATTTAATATATGAATACGTGTCCTGGACACACACACAGACACACTCACAAGTTGGAAAACGCTTTGGATGGTTCTTTGTTCCCTTTTATCACTTAACCATACCTCAAAAGTTCCTTCTGATTAGATCAAATAATATGTGGCAGGAACTCCAATTTCTGTTTCATAGATCAAAGGCTGTGGGTCAAAGAATCAAATGACTTGTACAAGGTCACCCTGCTTTGCCCGCAGAAGAAGTGATTCTCCAGTTCAGGTGCTAAGTGGGGGCAGTCCCTCCCAGTGTGCACAGGGGCCCTGGAGACCGTGCCTGGCGGAGGACAGATGTTGCAGCAGGCCGGCCTGCTTTGACTGATGCATTAATCTGAATCGTGCAATGCCTCCCATAGCCGTGACTAAGCAGAAATGAAAGCAGACAGGGGATTAACACAGGCATCAGATCCAGGAGCTCGGAGCCCACAATCTGATTGCTTCGAGCAGACCTGAGCGTCCCGTTTCCTGGCCCTGCCACCTGCTCGCAACTGAATTTTCTTGTCACCAATGCCTCCGATGGAAAATGCTTCAGGACCTATTGCAGGCAAGGGATCTCTGAAGTCTGATATGAACTTTGACTTTTTAAAACCAGATGTGATGAGCCCTGGGTGTTACACGCGACTGAGAAATTATTGAACACTGCATCTGAAACTTATGATATACTCTTAGTTGGCTAGCTGAACTTAAATAAAACAATAAAAAAATAAAACTAGATACCAATATCCTATGGATTTTTGTCAAGAGACACATAAGTAATCTCGGGGGAATCTTCATAAATCTGATTCAATATGCCTATTGAGATCATAGGAAGTCAAAATGGTAACCCACAGAGAAATCCTGAAAAAAGATGCATGGCTTGAGATCATTATCAACAAAACAAATCTTGTTCCCTATAAAAGCGTCGACAGTGTTAAGTTTCTGAAAGTGAGCCAGCTGCTGCAGAATCCCCTTAGCCTCCCCTTTCCCCGACCCCGGGCCTGCGGATCCGGCGTGGAAGAGCCCACACACCTCCACGGGCCTTGCACGGAATGGACCGAAAAGCACAATCTCCCCGCACCAAGAAAGGAGGCCCAGGCTGGAACGGCAGCCCTCAATGACACCCAGGCCTCACACATGCTCTTGAACTCACAGTACGAGGCCCCAGGCCAGGCCCAGCCCACCACAGGCACACAGGGGATGTAAGGAGGGTGCCTGCTAACCAAGCACGACTATTCTGGTAGAAGGCAGACTTGGGCGACAGCCCAGGGTAAGGTCAGTGGGCACGACCAGATACACCCATCGTGGCCTCCAGGATCGTGTCTACGGATTATGCGGCTCAAACATCAACAGTGATCCACTTAGAAACCTGAACAAAATGGATTGTAACGCTGCTTGAAGCTCCTTGGGAGCTCTGCTGGGACATGGTTGGATGAGAACCCAGAATCCGGAGGCTAATAGGATCAGCCACTCACTAACAGTGTGCCTGGGCTAGCCCCCCATCCTCTGGAGTGTCCGTTTCCGACGGGAAGTGGGGAGAGTAATAAAGCCAAAGTGCCCACGGGAGTGTCTGGGTTATAGTCAGTCCTTACTAGGTGTTAGGAAGGTTTGCTTTTTACTCCATTCATTACCTAACAGAGAACGCAAGCTTGCCCTCAACTCTGACCTTCCTGTGAATGAAGGTCACATCGGGTCGCATCTACATCTGCAGATCTAACCCCCACCCGGGGCTGTAGATCTCTACTCCGGAGTGCTGGCTGGCCAGCTGCCCGTTGTCCAAGAGGCATCTTAAAAGGAGCTAACTGCTGTTGCCCTGACCCAATCCTTCTCTTCCCTCTGGTCATCCCTAGTGGACCCATTTGGCCCCACATCCATGACAGCTGTGACACTCTCCCAGACTCCAGATCTCTTTCTCACCTCAGAATCTCTAAGAAAGTCTTGAAGGCTCTGCCTCTAGCATGCTCTTGCTTCTGCCCTAGTTTGAGTCGCATTGCTTACTTTAATTATTAAAGCATCCTTCTAAAGGGTCTCACCAGGCTGGTCTTACCTTCCATGCGTAGACCTAGCGTGTGCAAGTTAGTTTATAGCATTGCCCGCTGTCTACAAGATAAAGTTCGAATTCCTGAGCATGGCATTCAAAGCCTGGCGTCCCCACATTTCCAGTCCTCAGCTCCCTCTCGCTCCACAAACGAATTCCAGCTGCTTTTCTCCATTAAAGGACCTGTCCCTGGCTGCCTGAAACTCGCCATCAAGACGTCCTCTCCTCTGTGAAGCTGCTCCATCCTCTCCCTCCTCCTACGTCCTGCACGCACCTCCTCAGACCACCATGATCTCTCCAACCTCCCTGAACACCCTGAGGCTAGAATAGAAGCAATCTGTCATTTCTCCTTGAACTGAAACAGCACATAGAAATTCTATGATTGAAGAAAGAATCAATGAATGAATGAGCTGTAGCATCCCCTGGGGGGGGGGGGAGGTCTTTCGGACACAAGACAACACAGGCCTGGATTGAAGATCCAAATCACTGTCACTTCCCCCTTCTTAGAACCGCGGGTTTTCATACAATGTGGGCACTGGGATTGGGACTGGGATTTGCTCCATGCCACAAAATCGTGCTACGGAACGTTATGCTCTATATAAACACATTTATGTTTTATGTGAGATACACACACAATCTGATATTTATCTGGCACATGATAAGCACTGATAACTTTTCATTTAATACAAACACCCCCGTGAAAGTTAAGACACATTTTCATACAGAAATATCAGTACATCTTCGGCGTTACAATTGTGGGAGAACGCATAAATGGAATTGGGTTTTAATATTCTGGATGTTTATTTGAAATAAGAATGCGAGCTCTATCAGACCTCGCCATCTAGACTCCTATTAATAGTAGCCACTGTTCAGTACATGCCTGCTGTGTGCCTGGATCCTTCCTCTCGGTAATTCAGGGGGGTTTTCATTACTATCTTATTTTTAATCAATGAGGAAACTACGATAGCTTTAATAAGCAGCTGACGTTATTATCTGACCCTTTTCCACGCCAGGCATTGTTTCAGTGCTCTACGTATGTTAATCATTTAATTCTTATGCCAACCCTATAAAATAAGTACAATTGTGCCCCCCCATCTTGTAGCCTGGGAGACTGAACCCCAGAGTGGTGACTGGTCTGCAGGTCTGATGGCAAACAGCGGATCAGCAGTTTAGACACAGGCTGGGCAGGAAGCCTCACAGCACTGAGCTTACTCTGCGGACGGAGCTGGAGGGGCTTTACATAGTATTAGCCTGTGTTTCCACGTCCAGGATGCAGAAGAGTGAAGCCTCTAACCCCAGTTAGGGCCCAGGTTAACAAAGGAACCCCGCTCTGTACATTCCAAAGGGAACTGAAACCCCCTTGGGCGAGCCTTCACTTTGCAACTAGCTAGCTGGGATCCGGGAAAACAGTTTCATCTTTCTTTTCTTTCATCTGGTTGACCCCAGCCCGCTGCCATCCCGGGGACAGCGCCTGATTTTGTGCCCGCACACACGGGGCTGCGGTGGCCAGCTGTGGGTGGGACACCAAGTGTCTCTTCCCAAAAATAGCTGAACTATAGAAATCACAGATGATTTCACATCAATACGACTTGATCTAAGTTGCCCCAACTGTCCTCTTCTTGGCAGCCTGCACGGTTCCTGGAGCAGGAGAGAAGGGAGCAGGTGGGCATGGGGGTTGGCGAGGGGGTGGAGGCTACATTCCCTGGTCTAGGTTACGTTCCCATCCGGCCACGTCTCCATTCTACTTCACGTGCCTGCTGCCTGCCCTCTACCCACGGGTCGTGCCAGCACCAAAGGGTCCACAAGTGACCACCGAGTGACCACAGAAAGAGCTCTGTGCGGCTCTGGCTTGCTGTTTCTTTCCCTCCGTAAGTTTGCTGTCCCCACTGCTCCCCTCCTGGGAATCGGGGACAGAATAGAATTCATCTACGCCCAGCTACCTTCACATAGGGGGCAATGTATCCATGCGGGGGACTGAAACAACAGTTAGAAGAGAGGAAGCACCCCCATCGTGAGGCTGAGTAGCTGCCAGAGCTCTCTGAAGGGCCATCATGGGGAGCAGTCGCCCAGGGTCCCAGCGAGGGGGTCTAGAGACGTGTGTGTGCGTGACAACACTGTTGCTCCTCTCTTGCTATCTTTTCAACGTGCAGGGACTCCCATTAGCATGACACCCCAGCTCCTCTCTGCCCATTTGCTGGGCACCTGGTGAGTCGGGGATAAAAAACTGGGCTGTTTCTTGTCCTTTCTCTTGATAGCAAGTCCTCCCTGGGAGGCACCTGTCTCCGTCCCCTTGGCCCTGGGGGAGGCCTGGCAGAGGCGCTCAGCAGGGAGGCCCGCATCTATTCAGCACTGACCAGGTAAGTAGTTCCCTCCAGAGTTCAAGATCCGGGAGCCCCCGTGATCAAAGATGTAAGCTAAGCGATCTCCTCTTAGTTTGATCTCCAGTTTGTCTAATTGTCTTACTTTCCGATTGGTTCAGTGCTCAGGTGGAGAGAAGGCATCACGTTTCCGTCCCCCTCACCCCCGACGGCAGATCTGATCTCCGAGGATGGGGTCCCTGGAGCTCGCCCTGTCCCGCTGTGGACATCGTACTGCCTGGTGCTCGGGACCGGAGCGAGCCCACAAGGAGAGCTGCTCGGTGTTGGGCACAGGGCTTCAGAAGGCCAGTGGCCATTGTTTGCATTCCCGATTCCTAAATATTATCTTCTCTCTTGTGTTTAAACAGCAATTTTTAAAAGATACCATTTTGATTCAGCTTGTGCCAACATCACCTTGATGTATATTTCCTTTTACTTGTAATTTGTGGGGGCAAAGCAACAGAATCCCATACACATTCGGTAGACTTGGAATTACAGGAATGACCTGGGGCCCCGGGGTCATGTCTGACCTTTGTTACTTCCCCAGCTCTAACACCTTGTGCAGGGACTTAGCTGTCCTCACGGGGCAAGAGTGAGGGTGAAGGGGGGTAGTTCTCGACCTTCCACAGAGCACAACAGACATGCAGCCTTAGTCTGACGGTTATTACAGGTAAGAATTTCCTAAGAATCCTTCTGCTGATGTATCTCATGGCATTTCCTTTGGTAAACTGGTCAATTCCTGTATTACCAAGAGATTTTAGAACTGTTCAGAACTTTAAAAGGTAATAATTCATTAGTAATTAAATAAGTTGATATATTGACCCGGAATAAGTCATTACCGTCTTCTAAGTTACCTTAACGCCTATGATGTGTTTCGGATGAATGAATATATATTGCTGCTATTGATTCATTTGACTTCAGAGAACTACATTTTCACATGATAAGTATTATGATTGAGAGTCTCATTGGTTTTCTTTATATTCTTCACCTAGTCAGTGGGGTCAGCCCAACTCCATGTATCATCATCATCCCAGTTACTCTGTATTTGGTGCTTCCTGGGTGCCCGTCCCTGTGCTATAAACATTTGAGCTCCAGGGACGCCTGGGTGCCTCAGTCGGTTAAGTGTCTGCCTTCAGCTTGGGTCATGATCCCAGATTCCTGAGATCAAGCCCTATGTCAGGCTGCCCGCTCAGCAGGGAGTCTGCTTCTCCCTCTCCCTCTGCCCCTCCCCTGCTTCTACTCACTCTCTGTCTCTGTCAAATAAATAAATAAAATCTTTGAAAACAAATACATTTAAAAAAACAAACATTTGAGCTCCAGAGATTAGCATGCACTGCCCCACCTTGGGGAACACATCCTCCAGTCAGAGGGACCAGGGACACAGACACATCATTGCAAGTAGGTGTCACACCAGGAGAAACCGCAGGATACTCATTGTGTGGGCAGATGTGAGCAGAGAAGGCTTCCTAGAACAGGTGTTGCTGCAGCTGAATCTTGAAGGGTTAGGCAAGCAGAAAAGGGATGAGAGAGGGCATGTCAAACTTGGGAACCACCATAAACAAAGATACAGAGTGAACAAATAAAGTGCAGGGAGCTAGATTTTGTGCTATGCTGTTAAGGCACATAAGTCCAAGATAGAAAAGCAGGACATGGTGGGAGATGGACAGTTGGGATCTGGTCATGCAGGGTCAGGCATACCATGTCCATCAAAACACAATTCTCAGGAACCCAGAGACGCATAAGAAAGGTGCAATATGTGTGCCAGTGCGCTCATCAAAGGGGAAGGGGAAGGCATGTGCTGGGGCTCTCTTCCAGGATGCTGGCTTCTCCCTAGCTGCTGCTTCTGGTCCTCCAAACCTTCAGGGAAGTTGAAATCAGAATGTAAACTTATAAAAGTGGAATGAGCCCAGAGAGATTAAGTAAATAGCCCATGACCCCATAATTACTAAGAGACAAATCCAGGGTTCCAAAACAGCATAGCCGTGCTCTCTTAGACCACAGGGCACTATTACGAATTCACCAGAATCAAAGTCTTCCCAACTGAGGGCAAGACAGTGAGAACAGGGGTAACGGCCATCAGAACTGCTGGATTAATTATGCATGTGTGTGGAGGGTCGACTGGTTTTTACTCCCATCCCCAAGAGGCCAGTTCCAAGACCATAAACTCCAACATATCTGCAGGATCAGCGAGCTGTCAGTCTCAGTGGGACATGACAACTATTGTAACTGTTTCTACTTTGGAAGCTGGAGTTGGAGTGGTTCACTATGTTCTCTTCAAGGTGTAAAATTCTATGCTTTTGTGATTTTAATTATGAAAGGTATTAAAATCCTTCCACTAACACCGGGACAGACACAGACTCAGCATCTGTAATTACTCTCCTACAGGGAGCTATGAGGTCTCTCCTGTGGATTTGGTCCTTGTCTCTCTTCCTGGTACATCTGGCGAGCTCTTTCTATGTGGCTCATTCTGTAGGGAGCCTGGAAAGTAGACCAGACAAACCAGCACGGAACGTGGATTCTGGGATCTGATAGCAAACATACAAACGCCCATGTGTCTCCTCACAAGCCTCCTTATCTGGGGCGCACAGAGCACCCAGACTCGTGTCCAGGAGTGAGGTGGGGGAAGCAACAGTGAGTTGTCTGTCTCAAAGTTGGATGTTCGGTACAGGGCATGGCTATCGCTTGAATGGGGTGAGTCTGATCCGCGAGCCCACACTCCTAACCACTGCCAACTCCTGCCTCCCTATAGAAGGGCCTTCTCTTGGTCCCTGCTGAAACAGATAAGTCTGTTCTGAGAGATTTTTAAGGCAAATGGGAGACCACTGTATCAATATTACCATATTAGAATGTTTATGTCTATAGGAAACCAGCTCAAAGCAAGTATGGCTTTCACGGGAACGATCATGGCAATAGTAGGAACCAGAACAAGAGTATTTGCATAAGATATTGTAGTTTATCTAGGGCTTTTAAATCAACCCTGTAAGGTACAGTGCAACAGAAGCCTCGGTCTAGGGATGAGGAGGCACACTGGTGGATCTGTCGGACATAGGGTCAGGAATGCAGTTTCCTATGAAAAACAAACTAAGGGCTTCAGAGGGGAGGGGGTGGGGGATCGGGATAGGCCGGTGATGGGTAGTAAGGAGGGCACATATTGCATGGTGCACTGGGTGTTATACGCAAATAATGAATCATGGAAAACATTACATCAAAAACTAAGGATATACTGTATGGTGACTAACATAACATAATAAAAAATTATAAAATTAAAAAAAAAGAAATTGTCAAAATTAAGAGACCAAAAATAATCTGAACACAGTTTAAGTGAAACTTGGATCACATCTCTGGCCATGTTGCAAGCTAGCAGTGCTGTGCGGCTCTACTGCTTGCATTTGCCTCGGGTTCAAGACGAAGCTATTCAACGTAAGGCCAACAACACGACCGCAGTGACACTGCATTGCGACATGTCTTAATCGAGGCTGGGGCATCTGACTTGTCGTCCACGCTGGTCTGCATCTATCGAAGGCTTGTTACTTGGTGGCCCTCTGTCAGGTAAGGGGAGCACCTTCTATGGGGTAGAGACCCACTGGGTATTTGTGATCCTTTCCTGACTCTTCTATAAAAAAGGCAATTACTGCCAAGCACTGTGGTGAGGACCAGCTAAGACAGGTCACGGAAGCAGGGTGCTCAGAAGAGCCCCTGATGAAGAACAGGCACCTGGCAAAGAACAGATCACTGCATTCTGGGAACACACAAGAGGTGCGGGCCCGCCAGGCTGCAGGGGTGGCAGGAGAGACGACAGAGTCCTGAAGGGCAGAGTGAGGACGCCGGCCCTGATACCAGCCACCATCCTATGCACACGCTGCCTCGCTGTTCTCTGAGCCGAGGCGATCGAGGCATAGAAAGAGGAAGTAAGAGGGGACTGGAGCCCACTTCCCTGCAGTCTTCCCGACACAGGGGACCCTCCGGCCTTTCTCTGCTCAGTATTGTACACAGAGCCTCCAAACGCAGTGAAGAGGCCACGTCACCGCTGTGTTTCTTAACAAGGACCCGCAGACAGCAGATTCCTTAACTGAGGTGACTACAGTCCTACGTCATTCCAGCACAGAAAATACTGAACACTCCACGTGGGAAAGTGCTGGATCCCTCTCTCAAAACATCTCCAGCGCTGGCACTTCCAGTATCTGGTATTTTACTTCCATTTGTTCTTCATTAAAAGCAATTCCCCAAACCGTGTGTAATGTTCAGCAATTTTGTGAGCAGTTGGCAAATGGGATTCTTAATATTTAATCTAATTGAGAACATTACACAACTCACACTGAACAAGCAATTTAGTTGTCCGATCATCATAAAACCCCAAACACCTTTCTGACGAATGTATTTTTACAGTCTAGCTGGAGGAAGGCTCTGTTTTAAAGGAAAAAAAAATACCCTTCTCCAACTCTATCAGCCCTATTTGTTTCTCTTCAAAACCACCAGTCACTACGTATGATGTTATAAAACCGAGAGACGGTGTGAAATGAGTGTCTGGTCCATCATCGGGGTCAAACCAAACTCGAAGCTAGCTCTGCAAACCGTAACCTTGTCAGAGCTGCACCCGTGGACACGCCGAGTCTCTCTGTTAAAAACAATTTTGGAATGCGATGCCATCAATAATGTAAGATTGTTGACAGGATCGGTTCTATAACAAATCAAATGCCTGGTAGAGATTAAGTGCGTTATCTGGTTGCTTCCTAAATAGTAGATACAATGAATAATGTAACATTATTATCATCACGGTTAATTCTATTACTTTTATTGATCCCATTATAGTGTTCCAGAGCGTCATCTCGGTTTTCCTCATCAGCGGATCGCACTCCCGGATTATCGGAGGCGGGCAGGTGGAGCAACGCAAGGGGGCGTTTACGTTCTGTGCGTTGCTTTCAATTTCGTGTAATTCACTTGTGGTTTAAGTGATGGCTTCACATCTTGAAGATTTGGCTTTAGAATCTGGCAGAACTATCTTTTGGGGATAGGCTTTTAGCTTGCTAAGGATCCAACACTGAGGGAGTTTATGTCCCTGGCAAGCTGCTGCTTGTGGATTTAAGCAAGAGAAGGGCAGGTGCAAGAAGGGAGAAGAAACGGCAGCACAGTGGCAGGCTGTCCAAAACCGTAAGGGCCACGGGCTCACCGAGGAGCAGAGAGAAGGCAGCAAGCCCCACTGCGCTGGGGCCCACTTAGAGGTCAGCACCAAGCAGGCACCACAAAGAACAGGAGGCGCCGATGGACGTGAGCACCCCATCCACCCTGGACGCTGCAGCCGGAAGTGAGCCCCCAACCCGACCTGGAGACTGTGCTTGTGGCCCCCGCTCCCTTACAGAAGCCTCTGCTTCAGAGACCAAAGCCGGCCACTCTCCCTGTGGCTTCACCTGGCCCGGCTTTCACTGCCCAACACCAGCCTGCTCTGACCCTGACACTGGCCTCCCATCCCAGGCTGCCCGCCTCCAGGCTCGGCGCCTTCACGTCCCCCCACCCGTGTCCCAGAGGGCCAGCCAGAGCCCCACACCGACACTCCTGGTCAGCAAGACTCCCTCCCTTTCGGGAGCTACTCTGTCATCTCCTCGACTCAAATGTTGCTGCTAGTCATGCTTCAACTGCGAGGCAGGGAACCTCTTTCGAGAAGCGTTCGGGATGTGTTTGAGCCTGAGTGTGGTGAGTGTCACTACAAACAGCAATATTCCAGAATTCAGGAGAATGCAGGAAGTGCTAACATGGTGCCCAAGTCACTCATGTCTGCATTTGCTCAAGAGTCATTTAGTGGCTGTTGTTTCCGGGCGAGGCTGGAGAATGAAGAGGATTATTGGCACGTGATTTCTGGGTTCGAGGCCCGCGTGGCTGGGTATGTGTGGCAGCATAGAGACAGATGGTTTGGGTACAGCTCCGTCAGCGCTAGGATCAAGTTACACACAAGGCCACGTGGCCCACAGTAAGGCATCGGCATCCATCCCGGGCCGGGTGGGGAAATGCCATCTTATTATTTAAAAGAAATCAGCAGGTAAAAGTAGGAGGGGGAACGTTCCATATGTGAAGGGCGACATTTTGCAGAAGTAAAAATAAAATCGAGATGATGTCGGCAGAGTGAACGTGCGGGGACAACCCATGAAGACGGGTTAGGTCTTGAGGCCGGAGGCAGCACCAGGGCCCCTCTGCTTTGTCACGAGGATGATTTTCAGGTTCAGTAGCTCACAGGAGCCAAGGGGAGACAGCGAGGAGGGAAAAGAATCAAAAGAAAGCGGGTATGTCCAGAAGCTGTGTGTTGTGCAGCGGAAGCATGCAGTGGAAGGGGCCGAGGAGAGGCGTGGAAACGAAGATACAAAGACACAGTCCGCGGGAGCCCGTCTCTGACATTGGCGTGTGAGAGAAGAAGGGGCCTGGGATGATTCTGAGGTTCTTGGAGACTGGCTCGAATGAGCAACACGGAGCACAGGCCTGGGTCCCAGGAGCAGGGCCCCGGCTGAGGAGACACAGAGTCTGAGATGAGACGTCCGGAGCCCCGCCCCTGGGGTTGGAATCCCAGCGCCCTCATTCACAACCTTCCTGACCTAGGGCCAGTTACTGATCTCTGCATGCCTCAGTCTTCTCATCTGTAAAATGGGGGAAATACTAATAGCTTCTTCACAGGGGGCAAGTGAAGAGTAAATCCGAGAACGCGTGCGCAGCCGAAGACAGGCTGGAAAAGAGTAAGAACTGTGCAAAGTTTAGCTAACATTGTTCTACAAAGTGCAAGCATGGGGTATGGCCTGATTATGAGCCACGGAACCACATCCCTTATGTCTGCGAATTCACTGCCGTGATCACTGCAGCCAGCTGGCAAGTAGCACACGGAACACTTGCATCGGGAGGCGTCAATCCAGCAGTTGAAGATGACCACAGCGACAAGCCTCGGCAGGTTACACCCACCCTCGGGGCCTCAGGCTCCCCTTCCACAAGAGGGGTTAACCCAACCCGGGGCTGTGATGATATTCAATGGCATACCAGGGCCAAAGGTCTTTGGGCAGAGAGCACAGTGGAACTCAGGGATCGTGTTCCCATTACTCGCCACAGCAGTCCTGACTCTCAAAAAGTGCAGGTCAGGCATCCTGGGAGGGGTGCACGGGCTGGGCACGCTCCCCGCCCTGCCTCCACCCTTGAAGGCTCACATCCCAGGGGTGAGGCTGAGCAAAGGCTAGAGTATTCCCTGAAGCCACCAGCAGACTTTCTGGCAGCCACGAGCAAGCAACGGTTTCGTCGAAAGTTCTCCTGGGAAAGTGAATGAGATCAATATGGAACAGGATTCTTTGCTACCCAGAGAAAGCAGCCAGTGAGACAGAAAGAATGGCAGAAGTCAGTGAGGGATGAGATTTATCTCCAGTAATAAATCCTGGAGCAGACGATTGCCACAGGAAAGGGACAGCTGGCAGAGCCCCGGGCCTGCAGACACAAAGCCCGTCTATATCCGCGGTGGTCTGCAGACAAGATTCCAGGAGGGCTGCACTGTTGTGTCTACTTTAAGAATGGGAGGTCCGGGGTGAGTGCTGGTCGGGGGTTGCTGGTCACCAATAAAATTATAAGTGACTCCAACAAAACTGGCTATGAAGCCACTATCAACACTATTTACAGCAACTGGGGGGGGGGAGCGGGGTTCAATAAAAGAGGGCGTATCTACCGCACTCTGGGATCGGACTCTGATTAGACTACACGAGCACTCACGCATCTGGTATTTGCCGAGCGCAGGTGCTCACCCACATGAGGACGGCCACGGCGTGAAGGAAGCCACAGTCTGCCCCGGGGGCTTCGGTCTAGCAGGGAAGGCAGACAACGGTCTCCAATGGGGTGGGCAGTGCACCGCGCGGGCAGCGTGAGAGCAGCGAGCCAGTCTGGGCGGTCAGGCAGAGCCTCCTTGGGAAAGGAGCATTCATTCTGGATCCTGAAAGATGGGCCAGGGGAAAACTGGAAAAGAAGAAAAATCTCTCATGCTCTGCCTTTCTCACTCACTGGAGGAAAGGATGTGGTCATTCCACTGCTTATGTTTGTGAACAAGATGGCACGTGGAAGCTGGCACTGCTTCTATACTGAGCTGAGCAGCTGGTGATGGAAGAGACGCCGGAGGGTAGGAATCAGCTCCCCGAAGTCTCATGTACCCACAGCAACCTTTGTCCTGGCGGGCACTGCGAGAAGTGTGTTCACACAGCAGAAACCGTGTCTTTGGAAGAGAACCGCAAGGCTCATGGTTTTGTAAGGGGGGAAACTGAGGTCTGAGACCCCATAACTAGTGGGTTGCAGAGTTTACCTCGGCTATGGAGTCAACCAAACTTCTTCACTTACTAGCAGTGTGAATTTGGGCAAATAACACCACCTCTCAGTGCCTGTTTGCTGAGGACACCATAGCCTTGTCTGTCAGGGTTCATGAGATCATCGACGCAAGTGTTGGCTGTCACGAACATCGTCATCAGAATTGCCATCGCCTCCTGGCACCCGGCAAGCATGTCACATCGAGTTTGCAAAGCGTTCCTGCAATCTACATTTAAACAAGTGATAACTATATGGAACATGTGCTTTCCGGCTACAGTTACCCATATACCTCTGGATGCTCTTATCTAGACAACAACATGGTACAGTTGAAAGAGCTCTTAGCTTAAGTGTTGGAAGAACTGATTTTGGAATCTCAATAACCTTCTCCATACGATGGGAAAAAATCAGCCTTGCTGCTGTCCTTCCTCACCGGGTTACTCATCTGTTCCCTCCTCACTGCTTTCCACAGGAAAACGGAGTGAGCGTCCTCCCACGTCCAAGGCCCTGGCTATGCAGTGTTCAGAAAAGACACGGTCTCTTCCTCGGAACTTTGGTGGCTATGGGGACAGATTGAGGACAAGATAAGATGTAGAATGTTACTGTGAAAGACCCATGAGAAGAAGACAGGAAATGTAAGGGTTTCTCCTGGGCAGGCTTTTAAGTTGAGAGAATTCTCATTTCTATAACGAGACACTCCCTCTCTTCTAAGCAACAGTGGGACTATCGGTGGAAGGCATATTTAACCTACATCCCTTCATACCGAGGGTAATCGATAGACTCTAATGGATGCAAATTTAGTGTTTATGGAAACATGATAACTGAGATTACTTCCAAAGATGTGAGCAATGAGCCTTTGGCAGAAAACAAAAACCGAATTCAAGCACATGTAGCTGTCGAGTTAACCAAAAACCGTTTGTGCACAGGAGCGAAACCAGTAATAATTCTACTTCTATGACTTCTAATTGTAGCTGGGTTAAAAATAGGGAAAAACTAAAAACAAGGGAGAGAAAACAAGAGACAAGCGCTATCCCTTATTCAATACGCACCACGTGCTGGTCACTGCAAATACACTGACCGTGAGAACAGCGCGTGGGGCGAGCATGACGTTCTGCTGTAACTAGTAAGTACGTTCGTGCAACACACAAAACACACGGAGCAGTCACTTCCGAATTATATGGAGGCGGGCCAGAATTTCGGTTCAAATAACTGCCCTCAGGAAAGACACCTAGCCTCTCAGATCCTCAGTTTCTCCACCAGGAGAATGGGCCTCAGGCTTAGAAATGTTGGCGGATGGTGGAAGACTCAGAAGAGATGATGTTTGCCCAGACTGAACACTGTGTATAATGCAGACCTCCCAACGTGTGCGACAGTCACTGACTCTACACTCGAGAGACCCTGTTCAATGACCCGTCTCCCTTGCACGTGCGCACACACACCATGTATGAAGAGAATGGTTCCCCATCAGCTTAAGCAACACAGAAACAGCTCACCTGGCATTGGCAATAGGCCCTTCAAGAAAATTAAATTGAACCAAACTAGCAAATAAAACCATTTCTAAAATCCCAACAATAAACCTCAGTTGAAATGAGTTGAACACATTGCAGGTGACGATAGGTATCATGTGCCACTTACCAGGCAGACCCAACACACGTTACACAGGCAAATGCCATTAATAATCACACAGCTGAACACCAGCAATGTGGTCTCCATGGGAACAGAAGGTAATATTACACCACTGTTCTTTGATGGATCTTTTATTATTTCAGTATTTGGAAAGTGATTTTTCAAGATGATAGAAACTATCAAACACATTCAATTATGCATAACGTTGGAGACACAAAGTGTGGGGTCTGGAATATTCCTTTGGTCCTGCTCATTTTTTAGGAAGAAAAGAGGACATCGATGGGGAGAATAGGCTGCTACTTTGGAGAAGGGATCACAATATCCAGTCCTCCTGTGATTCCTAGAATTGCCAAGCCCGGAACCTGCCTCTGGAAGCTTTCATCCCAGAGGACAGACTTCCTGACTTCGGTCATTTTATAAACACCCACTGAGGACCAATGAATGCCCAGAGCCCTAGTCAACTCACGGAGAGCACTCAGCAATCACGTAGTAAAGCATATCAAATCTGGTTAAATATTTGAGATGGAGACTAAGAAAATATCGAAAGAGCAGTTTAAGTTAACACAGAAAAGGCCATACATTCCCTAATTCATCAAAAACAGAAGGAGTCACCCTTGGATTTTCTCCTTCATCTAGACTTATTTATTCTCCCACTAAAATGCCTCCCCCACTTCCTGCTTTTATTCCCTGGGTTAGGTCCCCGCCTGGATTGTGTAAGGGCCTCCTGCCTGTTCTGCTCCCTTCCTCTAGGAGCGACCTGGGTGACAGGTGTGGGTACCCTTGTGCTGGGGATTAGCAGTTACCAGAAACCACAAACGGTGTAACAGCTCATGGGAGGCTGGCCTGTGCCTCACACTATCTTATGTGTTTTAATATATTAACTCATTTACTTCTCACCCCAAACCTGTGAGTTTTCCACAGTGATATTTTTTGTATCTTACAGATGACTTTGCCTCAGATATAGTAAGAATAAGGAACTTGCCTAGAATCACACACAAGCAGCAGCCGAGTTCAGAATGGAACGTAGCCACGTGGCCCCAGAGTCCGTGGTGGGTATATAACTTGGGTTATAAATGTCTGGGTTACCCACAGATGTCAAGAACCTCCTGGGGCTCATGGCTGGATCATCATTCTAGCGGACTCTAGAGACAACCCGCCATTACCTTTAGACCGGGTTCCTTCTAAATACAGTTCAAACGTGACTCTTGTCAGCAGCTGCAGGGCCGTTCCTCCCTCCGGGGCAGCCTGGAAAGGCCCTGCTGGGTTCAGCTGCTAGTAAGAAGCAAGTAGCCTCACTGTGGAGCCTGGAGATTCTGGAGCCTATGTTCATATTCTAGATGCTGCCGCTAGCTGGTTCCATGAGCTTTCTGCACTTTCCTTTCCTCATCCTAAAAGTGACATGAATGATAACCTGGTTCAGAGGCTGTCATTATAATTAAATGAGTAAATCGATGTACAGAGCTTGGAAGTGTATCTGGCACATCAATGACAATAATGATGGTGGTGGTGGTGGTGATCGTGGTGAGGATAAAAGGAAACTATGTGTATATACCTCTAACCCACAAAAGACTTCCAAGAAAATTAATCTAGCTCTCTAGGCAAATAGTTCGCGTAGATTTCAGCTCCCGGTTTACAAGGAAACAGGAAAGAGAATAACAGCAACAACATGATCTGCACCAACATCCACGTTTAAAGGTTCTGCCAAGAGGGGGGCTGGAAGGTGGGGCGATTGCTTGAGCCAACAATGAGTAACGGAGACCAAGGTACATTCTCATTTGTAAAACTAAAAATCCACATAAAAACATGAAGTAACAGTTTTCAGACATTGGCCATGGACTGCATAGACTACAACTGAAGTGAGTCCTACTACCTTCCTAACATACTACCAGCAGGAATTTTCCAGGACATGATGCCAGAAGGTGGAACTTATGCAAATCCAGGAAGCCTCCTTGAGTCAAGGAGATGGGGCTGAGCATTCAGGAGACCAACGGCCCAGAGATCACAAGACGGAGCGCTAGGGACGAGAGCACGGGACAGAATTCCCAGAGCTTGCACACAACTGGGAATGATGGGCGCATGCACAGACCAGAGCGGGAGACCTCACGATTCATGGGACGATGGGCAGAGCTCAGACGGGCACCGTTTCAGCAGCTGAATAAAATTAGCCCTAGAGGAAAGAATTCTCTGGTCCCTCCTAGAAAACCTTAAAAGGAAGAGTGGTAAGGATCAAACTAATTCCAAATAACTTAAACGCGTCCCATAACAAAGCTCTCTGTGTATATATCTTGATATATACGTATTCTTTTTATATTTTTATTTTATTTATATAATGAAAATGAAAATGAAATGGTAAACACAATGCCTAACATTGAATCAAAAATTACCAGGCATACAAAGAGCCAGGAAAATACAAGACGTAATGAGGAGAAAAGCCAAAGAGTAGAAACTAAAGCAAAAGTGACACAGATGAAAGGGAAGCTCTCAGCAAAGGGAGTTACAGCGAGGAAAAGGAGGTGAGGTCGCGATGGGAGGTGGAGATGTGGGGAGAAGAAGGAGGAGTTGGGGAGGGAGCTGAGGAGGAGGCAGAAGCAGAAAGAAAAGGGGGTCAGAGGAGCAAACCAACTAAGCAGGGGGAGCAATGAGGGCAGAGAGAGGGGAGAGATGCCTGGCAAGAAGACAGGACAGAGTTAGGGGCAGGACCAGGAAGTGACAAGAAAGGCCATAAACGTGATGATGGAAAGGGTGGAAGAGCATTGCCTGCTCTACTCCTTTAGAACTCTGATCACAATGATAACCTAGGACTTATTGATATAATTAGGTATTTAATATATCCCTCCGAGAGGCCACACCAATGCCCTGCTTGTCTGTGAGGCCAGGACAGCATGTGTCTTCCTCACTGCAGGTCTACTGAAGATGAACACAGTCCCAGAACATACTGAGGTGGCCAAGTTCTTGAATATGTTAAAGAAGAAGAGGGCCAAGTGTTACTGGTACTTTACTGACCAGGAGAGACTGAATCTTGAAGGTTTGCTGAATTACTAAAGGACAAATCTAGTCATGGCAGAGTCCAATTTAAATATGGATTTCTTTGCTCCCAGTCCAGGGATTCCTTCGAGCCAGAAAATAAAATTATTCTTTTTGGTAACTCATGCCAAGTCTTCAATTCCTCAGTGAATAGTTATGCTCAAATTATAATTTGTATTTTCTCAGATGGAACAGTTATGGGCACAAACAGGCTCAGGGAGCATTGCTACTACATTTAGGAGAAAGAAATGTTCTGTACAAGCTGGAGGTGAGGGCAAGGCCACCGAGGGACAGTGCAGGGCAGCGTGGGAGGCTGCTGTCAAAAAGAGGAGGTTCTGGGGGCACCTAGATGGCTCAGTCAGTGAAGCGTCTGCCTTAGGCTCAGGTCATGATCCCGGGGGTCCTGGGATTGAGCCCTGCATTGGGCTCCCTGCTCAGTGGGGAGTCTGCTTCTCCTTCTCTCTCTGCCACCACACCCTGGCTCATGCCCTCTTTCTCTCTCTCTCTCTCTCTCTCAAATAAATAAATAAAATCTTTAAAAAGAGAGAGAGAGAGGAGGTTCTTTACACTGTGGACTAGGTCCTTCCATACACGGATTTCAAGGTTCTGCACCTAGCACACAGGTGTTACACAGAGTCTGCCACATAGGGTTCTCCTCTGCCCCTTTCTATTTGTGTGACCTGAGGCAAGTAAGTTCTTCTCTCTGGAGCCTCAGTTTCCTCGTGAACAAAAGGCAGGTGATGAGGTTTTAGCTCAGAGGGTTATCATGGGCATTAAATAGGATGAAGCGTGGAGGGAGCACCAACTGTCCTGTAACAATGGCTACTCACGTAGGGTCTGTTTGTGGGACAGCTGTTGTTCGGAAGGAATAGCTCCCAGCACCTGTGGTCTCACAGCTCAAAGTCTAACGAGGGATTGGCTAGCAAACAGGCAATGCCAAGGACACACAAAGGTTGCAATGGTAAGAGTAAGCAAGAGTTATCTGGGGCTCAAAGAAGGGCCAGGGGAAAGGAGAGGCATTGGGAGGCTTCTGGAGGAAAGGATGCCTAAGAGAATATGCAGAAGTGTATATGGTGGAGCTTCCACTGCCTTCTTCACAGACACAACGCCAATCCCTGGTCCAGCCAGGAATGTTCTGGAGCTCTGACTCCACGTCAAGCGCTCTAAGTGTGCATTCTCTCTAGCTCAGAGGGGATGAGCTCAAGGACTAGAGTGACAGATCCTGGGTTGGAACCCAAGTGTGTCCGACTCCGAAGTCTGTACCTGTTGGTCCATTCTAGGAGACCTCAACCAAAGGATGCATCACAATCGCTTGGGAAGATTTTTTAAATATTGTGGTCTAAACCTCAACCTAATGGTGCTGAATCAAAATCCCTGGCAGTAGAGCTCAGATTGCCATATTTTTAAAAGGCTCCCCAGGAAATTCTGCTGTGCACTCCTGGTTTATAACTATTGCTCCTTCCCCAACTGCAGGGGGCAGTCCCTGAGAGGCTGTCTCTGCCGATGGCCTGGCACCATGTGCAAGGTTGTTTACCATCACCGAGCTACTAAGAGGTACAAATTTGTTGGACTTGTGATGTCTATATGTATGTTAACATATACACTGACAGCAGGGAAGCTGTGAAGCTTGACAGACATATGTTGGCAGTGGGTAGACCTGGTTTGACAAGGTAGGTTTGATAGGCTGAGCTGAACGACAGACTCTCCTGAGCCAGCTTATTAGGGGGTGTGGCACACAGGCCAGCCTTGAGGCTGTCTCAATTTCTCTCTCTTCCTCTCAAACTGCAAGCTGATCTTTAGTCCCGGGCAAGACCGGGAAAAGGAGGAAGGAGGGCAGAGGGCAGTTAGGCCTTCCAGTGCTGCCTGCATGGCGGGGAGAGGCTGTGATGACCCCCTGGTTCCCAGGACTCTCTCCAGCCATCTGCCTGCAGTGTCTGCCCTGCCTGGGCTACCTAACATCTCAGACCAAGGCGCGAGAAGCAGGGGCCTCGGGGAAATGAGGGTGCACTGTCCTGCTCCTCTGTTCACTGGGTTCAAAACAGAACATGGCTACTTGTGTGGAAATTGCTTCATTTCTCCTGCAAATATAGCTGCACGTGCCCGTGTAGGCATTCCCATGTGCATGAGTGTGCACACCACTCTCACACGGCCGTCCACAACACTGTTGCCCAACAGGCTCTCAGTTGCTGTGTGTTTTCATTACTGGAGGTAATCATTTAAGAGGGTCACTGAGTTCATATCCTGTGTGCTCTCTCTCTCTGCATTACACCTGCTCTGTGTCCCCCCTTGGGTACCCTCGGCACAGAGCCTGTGAGAATGAGTCTAAACGAATCACCACCAAGGATGTCTGGACCAAGCACTGGAGACCTTCTGGGATCTGGCTCCTCTTCCACTAAACCCCACCGTGCACCCTGCATCTCATGACCACACTAGATGGGTTTTGTGCTCAGACTTCTGGTCTTTGGTATACATGGGCGCCTTTCTCCGGAGAACCGCAGTTACAGTCAGGGTAGGTCTGACAGTGCTACAGTAACAACTAGCCCTGAGCTCTCAGTGCACAACCCTGCGGGAGCTCAGTCATCACCCACACGAAGGCCACTGTGGGTTAGCAGTGCTGTGGGCTGTTTTCCTGTAAGCAGGGACTCAGGGTTCCAGGGGCATCTCATCTCGGGACACTCCCAACCTTTGCCATGCTCTCTTCAAAGGCACCGCAGAATGAACGGATAGCCCGGGGCATCACGCAGAATATTTTTAAGGGACAATTCTCAGGTATTCCACGGGCTTGAACCCAGGCATATGGTCCTCAACGAACTGCCAGGGAGGCTTGGCAAACATCTGCACGTGTGCACATTAAGAGAAATGGCGTTGGTGAGGACACAGCCAGTTGGCCACCTCTGCCGTCCTGATCACCACCCCTGCTTCACTCTTCTCCCTGCACCTACACCACCCTCACGTGAGGGGGCGGCCCTGGTCACAGGCATTCACTGCCTCGTATTCCGGCTGTAGGGTTTCTGGGTGGTGGAAGGTACTGTTGACCCTGGATCAGATATGACTCTTATTATTCCAACGACCGAAGACGTACGGATATAAATTAACTGGCCTTCACAACAGGCAGTGGTGGAAACAGGAAGCAGTAACTGACACGGACACTCCCACAAGGGATGGAGAAGAGTGGGGGACGCACGGTAGACGGAGGTCTGTAGGTTTCTAGGCGAGGCACAAATTCCATGGTGGGCCTCTCCGGCCCATCCCCCTGGACCCATGCAACCCCTGGTCCCTGGGTCTGCCTTCTGGGAGGCTGCGGTGGCAGGGGAAGTGTGGTCCCTGGGGGACGCATGCTGGGAGGGAGGCCCACGGGCTCAGATGAGCCCTGCATAGCCCAACAGTCTTGTAGTCCAAGCTTGTGGTTTCTCCAGCAACACAATTTTCTTGAAAATTCAGTGGGTTGTCAATCTATTTGTTTCCAGTCTTCCTTGTGCTCTTAAGGCTGCTCCATTTCTTTGTTGTTATTTGGTTGTTTGTTTGGTTTTTGCCCCCAGGTCTCTATAGAAACCAAGTAGAAGCTGACTTGAACCTTTCTGGGTCGCTATTAGGAGAGCTGAGGCATTAATCTGGTTTTTGCCTCGAGCCACTGTCACTTTATTCAACTAAGAAGTGTTCTTGGGGTCTGTCAAAGTTTGTGTTCAGTTTTTTGTTTTTAAAATAACCTTAATGTGTTTGTTCAAAAAGAAGAGGCTTTTCCACCTCTGCCGGTCCCCAGGTGTCCGCACAGGTTTCTCCGTCCCCTTCTAGGACTGTGTGAAGGACAGCTGACCCTTCCCCGAGCCTGCCGTCTCCGTGAGCCCTCACCAAACACAGCTACAGGGAACGCAGACGCACGGCTGACGTTCTGTTTCCCATCCTCTTCCACGAGGCCAGCGGTTCCCAGGCAGGGGACGCGTGTCAGCGTCTAGAGATGTTGGGGGCTGTCACAACGGAGGAGTGGGTGCCATTGACATCTACGCGGCAGAAGCCAGGGGTGCTAAGTCACCCTGAAGCACGCGGGGCAGCCCCCAGCAGAGAATTACCCCCAAATCCCAAATATCAGTGCTGCCGAGGCTGAGGACGGTCGGCCTTCCGCGTTCTCAGAGCTGACGGTTTACAAGCGCTCTGCCCCCGTGTCACGCGGGTCCTCGTGCGTGTCTGCCAACCGCGAAGTCTCCACTTCGGGATTCCTGACCTCTCCGCTCCACGCCACGCTTTTAGGTTTTTGCTAAGCCCAGACCATAGAAAGCAACAGTGTTTTTCTTTAAATAACTGCTGTGATAAGCAAGCCATAAATCTCGGTTACCGCACATCATTTTTTTTGTTTGTTTGTTTTTTGTTTTCCCAAAGTCTGATACTGGTCAGTGGGTCTCCTGTGTAGCTCTCCTCCAAACGGTGTCTCCTCGTCCCGGTTCTTTTGTTTTGTGCCACCGTAGTCCCAAACACGTGACTCCTGAAATCACCATGGAAGAAAGGAAGCCCAGAGGATCAAGCAAGATGCTTGGAGAGTAAGGAGGAAAGAGGCTTGTATCTCTTCTGTCCCCATTTCATTGACTGGAGCCAGGTCTCACAGCCTCCAGCGAATTGCAGGTGTGGCTGGGAAATGTGGTCCTCAGGTGTGGCTGGAAGAACACGGGGTATGTGGGAGCCACTCCCAGATCCCTCCACACCCTCCCCACACACACACCGAGGTTCTGCATCTCCGGATTTAGCCCATCTGCCTGGACCATCTCTGCCGGGGCGCACAGCACCTTCTCTGGCGGAAACCTGTTCTTAGAGGCTTGAAATCCTGGCTCCCGTGACGGTGCCCCTTCCGCGGAGACCACATTAAATAGAAAAGGCCTGTTCTACACCCACTGGCTAATATCTGCCCAGCTAGGTGGCAAGAAAGACCAACATGAATTCTTAGTATTCTGGGTAAAGTCAGCTACCGGCTCTCACCGTTGAGCAAGAAGTGGTTCAGAGATTTTGGACTCATGTTTGGAGTGAAACATTTCATGCTCAGACCTGGTTTTCAAATTCACACAACGCTGGACGTATCTTTGCAAGAGTCAGATTAACACCTGCCAAGGGCCGTTGAGACTCGAACTCTGCTTCCTCTCTTAACCACCACCTTGAGAGCACGGCAGCGTGTGGGGTGCTGGCTGGAGCCCAGCCACCCTGTGGGGGAGGTTGAGGGAGTGCCAGACAGCGGCTACCCCAGCTGTGCCGTGTGGAGCCCCAAACTCCCCGCCACGCGCCATCGGGGTGCTTCACATCCATGCCCTGCTTGCTCATCACAGTCACCTGGGAGCTCAGCCTGCTACCCTTAGCGCACAGTTTGCAGGTTCCTGCAGGGGGCAGCTTCCCTCCCCACCCGAGGATATCCATCCGTCTCTCAGTCACCAGGTCCCAGCCCGGGGCTGCAGCATCTTCATCACATCACTTTTTCCCACCCCAGGGCCTTTGCCACAGCACACAGAGCTCAAACATTCTTCCTCTTCCAGGACCATGTTAGTCCATAGGTTGCCTCTTCGGTGGATGAATGGGAGAGAGGGAAGGTCCCTTTTCTGGATGGACACAGCCCTATGGATGGATGCCCGGCTTGGCAAGTGGAGAGTGGGTGGGATTTCAGCCCCAACTCATCTGCTCTGCCAGGTGTCTTTGTGTAGTGTGCTACTTGCACAACTGTACAGGGCAGCCTTATGTCCCCCCTCACCTCTGGCTGTGTTTCATCCTTTCACATCACAGCCTAAATTTGTCTTGCTCAGGGAAGCTCCTCTGTAGGAAGACTAGGCCAGGTTCTGCATAACAGCAGCTCCTTGACATTCATGACAATATTATTAAGTAATGATTGGTGTGTTTTCTTGAATGTATACCTTGTTCCTAGCTCAACTCCCAGAGTCTTGGCTGCATTGAAGGTTAGATATGCAATATGACGTTTACAAAGGGAAGGATCAAATACAGATTTGGGACGCACATCAGCCTGAATGCCAGTGTCTGGCTCTCAAGCTTACTCATTTTCTCCCATGACCTCCTCCACGTGGCAATGGTACCTGTTGCTGGCTTCTGAGCACGTGAGCAACGGAGGCGATTGTCATGTGAGTACCTGGCAGGCTGCTGGCAAGCTGGACAACATCGAACAGCGACGGCATCTGCCCAAGAGGCCACCTCTGTCCGGTGTCTGGATAGCGCATGGAGCCCTGACCTCTCAGCCCCTAATCCTCCCGACTTAGACTTCCACGGGACATGCTGTGACATCCCTAAGGAGGGCACACCCAGGAAAAGGGCAAGGAGCTCTGGAGACTGGGAGCCCACTCCCAGAGTCCCCAATCCTGTTTCCGCTTAAAACTCTGGTTCCTGAGCAAACCTGTCATCTGTCTCCTTCCTCAAGGCGACAACTGTGATTCATCCTAGGAAAGAAGGGTAAAATCCCCTTGGAGAGTTAATTTAGTTGGGAGCATTCAGATGAACGACTGTGCCCTCATGGAATGCTTTTAAGTGGAGCAAAGTGACTTGTGAAGCAATTATTACATTCAGACAAGACAGCAGAGGCCTGTCCAAAGTGCAAATGTAGGAGAGACAAAATAGTGGGTTAGGGTATCTGAGTGGTCAAAGAAGGCTTCACAGCAGTGGTGACTGCTAGAGTGGATTTTGAAGGATAAATAGGAGTTCTTCCGGGGAAAGAGTGATGAAAGAAGTGAAAGAAGGATATTGTAGGCAGAGAGAACAGCCAATGTCCCCTTCTTTGAGTTAAATGCTCATTTAAAAAATGTAAATGCCTAAAGTGGGGTCATCCAAAATGGATGACCTCAGCCATTCACACTTTAGCGTGAATCACATTTGCCAGTTCTTCTTATGAGGAGCTAGCTCACCGTGGAGCCCTGACGCCCCATGACACACAGCCCCCATGTGTGCTTATTGTTCAAGTTCCCTCCATTCTACTTTAGTCACAGCCAAGACATCCATTCTCTCTCTCCTCCGCCTGCCTCACCTCCACTTTGCCCAGGCCTCTACTGCACTCACCAGCAGACCACTGCAACAGACTGCGACCTTCCCTCTCTGCCCCAGCCCTACCTCTGCCAATCAGTCCTGGCCAGAACAGCAGGAAGGAGGACACCTCCGATTGCGCAGATCCCCTGCACGCGACATTGCCGTGGTAAGCAGGTTTACAGGGTTCCCGAGGATCGGGACACTGGTGACCTTCCCAGCCCCGTGTCTGGCCGCACTGACCTCCCTGGAGTCCCCCAACGTGGCACGCCCTTTCCCTCACTGCCCTCTGTCCCCCCAATGCTACTCTTCCTCACCCCTCCCACACTGACGATTCATTCCTTTGGATTCAGATTAGAGCTCCTTCCCTCCGGGGAGTGTTTCTGGACTGCACCCCAGTGTCGGGAACCTAGCCCTGCTCAGCGCTTCACTAGTGGACCACCGGCACCACCGGCACCACCAGCAAACGGCTGATTCCTGCAGCGCTAGTCCCGGTCTGGAGTCTGCATGTCTCTCTGGGCTGCGCGTGCCCACTCCAGCACGAGGGCGATCGAATTACGTGCTCTGTAGAAACATGTTAAGTAAAGCAATAAATGAAGTTTCAAGGAAAGGACATTCTCTCTTTTAAAAATGGTGGGCCAGGGGCACCTGGGTGGCTCAGTCGGTTAAGCATCTGACTCTTGATTTTGGGTCAGGTCATGATCTCAGGCTGGTGAGATCGAGCCCTGCATCAGGCTCTGTGCTGGGCATGGAGCCTGCTTAATTTTTTTCTCTCTCTCTCCCTCTGCCCGGCCCCGCCTTTCTCTCTCCCTCTCTCTCTAAAAAAGAAAAAAAAAAACAGAACAAAACAAAAAGGAGCCAAAGGATTTGGAAGACCCCTATTAGTGTCTGGCTTTGGAAGACAAAGGACTTAAGAAACCACTAGTCCACGGCAAGAGACGATACAGATTTAGAGTCCTACACCGTGTCCCCTGCTTCAAGTCCCTCCCTCCAGGAAGCTCTCCATCAATCACCCCGAGTAGTAAGCCCTTTTCTTCAGTGCTCCAGCCAACTACAACACCGGAGACGAATTCTTTCTTAATGTTTATCTCCTGTCAAATTACTTTTTCAATCTCTTTCTTTTTTCTGGCTAAATTGCAAACTCCACGAGGGTAGGTCTGGGGCTGACTTGTTGACGGTCCACTCCTCGTCCACCTGAGTTAAATATAACCACTGTCTCAATGAGAGCACAAAGCATGGCTTGGGCTCAGGTTCCTCAACCGCAAAAGGGAGCTGACGCCAACAGAGACACCTATCACCACCCGTGCGCTCGGCGGTGAATGTGCAGGCGGCCGCCCACTTACTGGGAAGGTTCCAGAACAGAGCAGGTGAAAGCGATTCAAAGGCGACACAAGGTGAGTGCCTGACGCAGTGGGACCTGAGCACGTATCCAGGCCCCACCAGGGACCAGGGACCAGCTGCCCTACTACTGACAACTCTCCGAAGTTACTAGAATACCTCCATGATGTGAATCTATTCCAGGAGCCATGAGGAAGCACAGTAAAAACGGTCAGCACAGAGCCTAACACATGTCACTTAGCTGACATAATTATGTTAAATGGTGAACGTGATGTGTGGTGACATTATCACACCATCCCTGGGGCAGGTGGGGCGGGGGCGGGGGGAGAAGAGGAGGGGAGAGGGAGTGGGGAGAAAGAGATGCTCTCAGGAGGGGAAATATTTTTCCCCTCCTGAGTCCCAGGCAAACCTTACAGGGTGAACACGTTTCATTCTCCCCTTTAAGAAAAGAAGAAGAAACAGAGGCTCAGAGTGGTCACGTGACTTGCCAAGCTCTCACAGATCATCTGCGGCAGAACCTGACCTTAGCCCTGCCAGGTTTCTGTACTCAAACCCAGTGTGCTTGCCTGTGCACCTTGCTGCCCACTCGCCCGGTGATCACTCAGCCTGTGTCGACAGGGTGTCCGCTGCACTGAGGACAGGGCGAAAACACAGGGCAGTCTGGGAAGGGATGCTCTGCCCCATCCTGGCCCCAACCTGACATCGCATCGCGCCTAGAAACTCCAGAGAGGAAGAAGGCCTCCGAAGGCAGGCGATGCGGAATAAAGGCAGTTTTTACTAATGAACAGGATGGTGCATATATAAGCAATACTGCAGACTTTTGCACGAAAAGTCCATTTTCAGGGGTTTATATTCTTTTGAGGAAATGACCCGTGGCATTTCGCCGGATTCATACGCACATGAATGCAACGCCCCAGAGAGTCAAAGCCCATCACAGCCTGTGCCAGAGAGCGACTTGCTAGTTGTTTTGCAAGATTTTAGTAAATCAGATAATCGTTTAAATGAGAAAGCTTTAAACTATTTAATTCTGGTGGAGAGAGTAAGTACAATAGGGCTTGACATCTTAATTCCTGAAACAGCAGACATCATCAAACACGTTTTTTAAACCATAACACAGGTTTTTCTTTAAGTAACTATTGTGTTTTCCTGGTGACTTCTGAGTGTTCCCCAGGTATTTAACCTTAAAGAGTGTGCTGCTCACAGATTTCAAACAGTTGTTCCTCTGCACCCAACTCTCTCCCCCCCACGTCGAAGCCTGTGCCGCACGCTCCCTCCCCGGGCAGGCGTCACGCTGGGGAAATGAGCTGTAGCAAAGCATGGGAACAGATAGAGAGCTGAGTTCTAGGTGTGCACCTGCCCACCGCGGGGAAATTATCTGGGTGTACTGGGCTCTCTTCTGCATGTCTGTCATCAGGAAGTAAAAATGGCGACTAATCGTAATTGTTCCCAGAGCCGAATTATGTCTTTTGTGGGCCCCAGACACTTTTCATCTGTTAGAAAATATATTTAAAATTCTATTTTCATGACTGCATCGGTATAATTACCTATCATCTAGCTCGGTAGCTATTCACACACTTCATTTTGATTTTACAAGACGTTAAAACATTCCATCGGTCCCCAAAGTATAGTGCGTCCTGGGTCTACGGTGTCTGAGGCTAAGTCGGCAGTGGTCACTCCTCATATGTGATCGAGAGCCTAACGCTACACCATCTCTCTTCATCCACACCTCCAACACTAAGGAGCAGCTGCAGTGTGCCAGCAACCCAGACGGCCACCGAGGGCCACAGAATGAGGATGCCCACCAGGTGGGGGCTGAGGCTGCCATTCCCATGCGTGCTGTGTCACCAACTCCTTGTCCCATCCCTGAGACACAGTAGGTGCTCGATGGGTATCTGATGAGTGAATAGACCAATGGTAGCATCTCTGCTCAAGGAGACGTCACACGCCAGAGGTGATCTAACGACGTGTTCACAGCAATAATGAATGTCTGGGCCTTAGCTATGGGACTCTGGATTCTCGTGCAAGGAATATGAGGATGTTTACAATCACGAGCGAGGGTAAATTGAAACCAAGGGTCAAGTACAAAGAACCCAAGAAACATGGAGGCAAAGAGATAAAAAGAGAAGCATGCCTAGGAGGTGGAGATGTCTGTCTGGAAGTCAGCTCTGTGCCTCAGTTTCCATCCCCATCCAACCCCACCAGATCCGTGCCTGCTGTTCTGTCATTCTCCACAATCCGACTTAAAAGGGAAATGAGTCCAGAGCTGTATTCTAGAATATTCTCTCAATGACATGCTCCTGGGTCTGGAAAGCATGTTTTAAGACACGCTGAGGATGGAGGGGTTTCACTTTGGTGGCCAATACATTCATCTCAGACACATTCATCTGCTCCGCACGGCTCCTGTGATTTCCACGGCTGAGGCAAGGACCCGGGAGGCCCAAAATACCAGCTAGAACACATCTGTTGGAAAATGAAATGCCTCACAGTCTACTTGCAAGAGCTTCCATTCTCTTTCGTTCAGAAGTTCTCGGATTCCACGGCTTCTGACACCTGTTCATTCAACAAAGGCCTCCCGTGCACATGTGCTGCGAGAGACACACGGAGGCAGACAAAATGGAATCATGCCCAGCCTTGCAGTGTGGGAGTCCGTGCCCCTTCTTTGCTTAACCATTAACCTCCTCGGGGCTAAAGACTGGGTAGAGAGAGGGCAAGAGGCTGCCTGGCTATGTGACTGCAGGGCTAGAACTTCACCTCCGTCCCAGGTTCCTCATCTGTAAAAGGAAATAGGACACAGCGGTCGAGGAGACGGACGGAGCCCTTGTGCGTCCATGGCTTAACAGAGCAGGTGTTCGAACATTCGATGTGAAATGACTGGCATCGCACATTACACACTAGTGCAGACTTTTAAACCTTCAATCACTGCTTTGTCTCATGCACCCGGCCCCACGACCCACTGTGGGAGAGACCCAGGTGCGTTCACACTAGCCCTGCCTCACACAGTAGAGCTAAATACGTGACCAACAGATGAGCACATGACACACTCACGTCCCTGCCCACAGAGGCCGAGCTCTGAGGACAAAGAGAGTCCTAAAGCCTGTGCCTCTCCACCAGGCGCTGCCATCCTGCCCCCAGGGAGTGGAACAACCGTAGGATTTCAGTGATGCTGGGATGGGGGGGGTGGCTGGAGGGAAAAAGGGGATTATTCGGATTTGGATTCCTGATTTTCACTGAGAGCTAGCCAGAGCCTGAACAATTTACTAAGTGATAGCAGATTTCATGTGTCCATTTTGCCAGGCCACAGTAGCCAGCTCCTTGGTCCAGCTGTTCTAGGTGTTTCTGGAGTTACGTTTTAGAGATCGGCATTTAAATCATCTGACTGAGGAAAGCAGATTATCCTCCATGACGTGGGTGGGCCTTATCCAATCAGCTGAAGATCTTCATAGAAAGACTGACCACCCCCTGCCCCACCACCACCAAGAAGAAAGCATCTGGTCACTACTGCCTTTGGGCTCAAACTGCAACTCGTGTGTGGGTCTCTAGCCCACGGGACTAACCTGATGATTTCGGACTTGCCAGCCTCCATAATCGCATGAAACAATCCCTTAGAATAAATCTGTGTGTGTGTGTGTGACTGTGTACACATGCACACACATCCTTCTGGTTCTGTTTCTCTGAAGAATCCGGACTAATAAATCAAGCACGTATCAGATGCCCCAGTTGCAACAGGCGGTGACAGGGATATCACAGGGAAAACAACAGAGAAAGGACTGAGGGGGTGGGGCCCCGCAGGAGCTCATCCAATCCTCTTTATGCACATGGGAAAACTGAGACCCAGAGAGGGCAAGAGTCTGACTCGAGGTCACATAGCAGGTTAGTGCTGAACCCAAGAACAAAACCACACCTAAGACCCTTCCTTCAGTGTCCGACCCACAAGACCACATGGGGGCTTCTGGAGTAACACTCAATTTAATTATGTGGATAAACTAAAAGAAAAATAATCCAACAGAGGGTTTTACCAAGCACTTTGTGCCAGGCTCTACGCTCCAGGCTTTTTAATATGCTTATTTCATTTAATCTTCTCAGCAACCCTGCAAGGCGGGCATTAGTGTCCCTTTTTGACAGATAAGCCGCGAATCAGAGAGGGGAAATAATTCCCGTAGGGCAAAGCTGCTGGCTCGGGATGGGGAGGGGATGCGGGCTCCAGCCTCCTGGGTGCCTCAGGAAAGAGTGGGGCTGCATGCAGGGACGGGGGGGGGCCTCGGCTAATGGGAAAGGGACCCTGGCCTCCCGTGATTTTTCACAGGTCAGCTCCTTTGGCTCTGGAACTCTAGTTTCTGCAAAAGTCTTTGCACAGAAAGGCTTATTTTGAAGGGAACACCTGGTGTCTAATCCAGCGGATGCTGCTGTCTGCGTGGATCCCCATGTTATTTGCTAATGCACTGGGCTTC
Organism: Ursus maritimus; assembly: GCF_017311325.1. Taxonomy (NCBI): domain Eukaryota; kingdom Metazoa; phylum Chordata; class Mammalia; order Carnivora; family Ursidae; genus Ursus; species Ursus maritimus. The sequence continues at coordinate 75,697,454 of NW_024427107.1, forward strand.
TTGGGGATTTGGATGCACGGCTCCTTAGGGGAGGAAGGGGGAGTGGATTTTATTCTCTGCTTGGCAGCCCTTGCCTGGTGGGAAGGCACGGGCTGGGTGTGCAGCACTGAGCCCGCATAATTGGATGGGACCCAAATGGAAAATACACAGGAAAAGAATCAGGTCCTGAAAATAACCCATTGAGCTAAGCTCCATGAGCAAGTTCACTGCTGAGCACCCACAAATAAGCCATTTTATCTGACTCTTGTAAAAGCCAGGGATGTCTTCTTTGACACACATCCCCAAAAATAGCCAAGAAAAGCAATAGAAGGGGGAAAAAAAACTATACTGTATCATGTGCCTGCTATGGGTCTATTTTTGTACTGTCTTTATACATATTAACTCCTGAGATCCTCTCTAAAAACAGGTATGATCCCATTCTCAGGTTGAGAACTTGAGTTTCCAAGGGTGAGTCAAACTCCGCCAAGTCACATGGGGCTAAGGAGCATGGCAGGCGTCTGAGACCATAATCTTCTCTCTCCCATGTCACACCGTCTCAGGGCAGGGATCCGGCTGGGTCACGCTCAGCCTCTCAGATGCCACGGAGTCAGTGTGCCCTGCCCCAGCACGCCCCAGTTCCAGGGCTCTGAACATTCTCCAAGGGCAGCCTTGCATGGTGCTGGCCTGGGCACGTGATGCTGAGTGAGCCGGCCTCTATCCCCAGCCGCTCGGACCCCAGTGGAGGACGGACAGAGATGCCTAGAGTTGCACGTGGAGGAACCATCTGAGAGAGAGAATTTCCTCCTAGGAAATCAGCGAGTACTTCTCAGAGGTGGTGGCGTCAGAACGAGGCATCAGAGGATGTGCGTAAGACTTCCTTCTGGGATACACTGATCATAACCGTCCTCATAGGCTCCAGTGCACCGAGCAAAAGCCCTGTTTTGGAATATGCATCCAAAATGCTTTGAATTGATCTAGGGCCTCTGATATTCCCTCATGTCCTATGCCACATTACCTGGAAAATGGGCTGAGCTGGAGATTTTGCAGGAGATCTCCTGGGGAGGCTCTGGGGCCAGCATATGTGGGGAGTGAGGAGGACCCAGCTGAGGGAGTAGTGGTGCTGTGATGAGGTCACAAGGGAGCTTTCAGGCCACCCACAGGAGTCTGGAGCCAGGCATGGCCTGCAGCAGGGGGTCAGGGCTGATCCAGGACAGCACGCAGCAGCCACTAATTATGAAGGGTCAGTGTGTGGCCGTGGGGAGGCAGAGGGAGCTGGCAGTCCCTGCCTTCCACTCATGCCCAGGCCCTGAAGCCATCCATGTGCATGAAGTAATGCAGACACATCCCCCCCGGGCTGGCCGGTCCTCCCCCTTCTACTCCCTTGTTGCTCTCTGCTGGGTCCGTATCAATACTGAAGACATGGGTTCCTAGAGGCTCAGTGGCTGCCCGAGGTCCTGCATCTACAGGTTCAAGGCAGTTCTATTTGGCTTTAAAGTCTGCTCCTTCTGGGCACAGAGCCCTGTCCTGGGTCTGGGTTGCCTGTCCCGCAGAAGGGTCACGGCAGCTCTCTTCTCAGCTCCTCATGGGAGATCAGGGACACGGAGGCTCGGACCAGATGGGCACGTGACTGAGGGCAGCTTCTGCAGCCGGGCCTCCTGGCTGGGGCGCAGGCCGGGAGAGCTGACGTCACCGGAGAGCCAGCAGAATGCAGAACCCGCTATGCCGGATGCCGTGAGCAGGGAGCGGGACTGCACAGGACAGGGTGGTGCCTCTTTGGGGGCAGGGGCTGGGCAGGCTGAGCGTGGAGTGGCCTTTCTGATGTGGGTGGGCATCACCCAACCAGCTAGGACTCTGAGTGACAGAATGTCCTCTCTCTGCCCGCCTTCCAGCTGGGACCCCAGTGTTCTCCTGTCTGCACGCTCGAGCTCAGGCTGGAACCCCACCACCGGCTCGGCTCTCCCGGGGCCCCTGCCTGCAGGGGACAGATCTAGGGACTTCTCAGCCTCGCCCTAAACATGTGAGACAACCCTTTTCAACAGATCTCTTTATATATATATTGCATATACATAAACATTTCAATGCTCGTTGGAAATACTATAATCTGTTCCTCCGTCTATCTCTTGTTGGTTCTGTTTCTCTGGAGAAGCCAGACTAATGCGGGCTGGTTATTTCTGAGCAGGTCGCTGATTAAACTAATCCTGTGTCGGCTCAGGAGAGATATGGGCGGAGTGACGCTGAGTGTGGCCAAAGACATGCGCCTCCCAGAGGGGTAAGGACGGGTGTTGATGGAGAAGAAAGAACGAGGGAAAGGTCAGGGTATGCATATTTATCGAGCACCTACTGAGTACCAGCCCTGGGCTAGGAACTTCACATTCACGACAGCAAGGACCACACACGCCGCCCCAGAAGATGATTACATTTTCATGACCTCACCCTTCGGTGGCAAACTGAGGCTCAGAAAAGTGAGCAAGTGAGAGACGGAGCCAGGGTTTGAAAACAGTTCAAGGCCAAGGGGTTTTCCAGGTTCTCCGAGGGAAGCCCCTCCCAACACGGCCTCACAGGGGACCACCCAGAAGAGACGCGCGTGAGGACGCTGGGGCCAGTGTCTACCCCAGGGCCTGGGATCAGGAACATGTTTTACAAAAAAGCAGGAATGGATGGACAGCTGAGGGGAAGGGACACACACACACCAACACCCCCCTGTCCCCCCGCAAAACCGAGGGTGGCCTTGGGGCCACGTCCTGTGCGGACCTTACCTCCGAGGAAGTTGGCTTGCAGTACCCAGCTCCGAAGACCAGGTTTTCCAGAGAGAGGCTGGACTGTTCTGGTCCCGTGTCCGGCCCGCCTTTACCAAGCCAGGAGCCTCTTCCCGGACGAGTAAAACTGAAAGGCAGGGGGATTGAAGAGGGAGACAAACAGTGTGAAGGAAGGGATGGAGCCATGAGCTCAGTCCCTCGGGGCTGTGAGCAGGGTGCTGCGAGATAAGTTATTTAGAAGTAGTTTGCCCCCCACCCCCAGGACGCCTGCCCCACAAGGCTGTGCAACTGGCATGAGATCCTGAAAGGCAAAATGCCACACCTCCTACTCCGTGGACAAAGAAATGCCCCTAAAGGTCAACCACGTGCCTGCCGAGAGTCACTGAGGCAGAGCTCCAAGGCCACGGGACTGGAGGGACAGATGGGATGGGCTCCGGGCCAGCAGGACGGGGACTCCATCCGTTATAGTCTGGGTCCTGCTTCTACTCCCTTTGGGGCACGGTCCGGGGTGAGCTCCTTCAACCCTGCCCCTCCCTGAGCCTCCATTCGTTCTTCCGTAGAAGGCGGCTCAACCCTAGCCCCCTCCAGCACAGGTGCTCCAGAAATCATCCCGGCAGGAGTTAGTCCAAGCAACCTGCATTCCTGCTNNAAATCCCGACAGGGAAATAAAGCTCCTAGTATATTTCTGTTTAATTCATTTATGCAAATATGTACGAGGTGCCTGCCACACAGCGGGCAGCGCGTCAGGTGGCCGGGTGGCCAGAGGACGCGGGCCTGGCCCTCTCTGCTAAGACATTTTGGTCTAGGGAGGGAGGCAGATGTAATAGGATGAAGGCGAACTCAGAACAGTGAGCACGGAAGAGCAGTTTATAAAGCCAGCTAGGTGAAGGAGGACGAGTTAGAGGTGATCCTCATGGAGAAGGGCCTCCGGTTAGAGGCTGCCAGTGAGGCCGGTCAGCCCGGGCTCCGAGCCCAGCGACGGCACCCATAAGCTCTGTGACACGGGTACGTTTTTAGCCTCTGGGTGCCTCCGTAGGGCTGACATGTGGGAAGGAGGGGTCCCAGCACATTCCCCAGGGGCTCTGGGGATTCTTTGAGATCAGCCCAACGCGACTTTAAATACAGTGTCAGGGGGCGCCTGGGTGGCTCAGTCGTGAAGCGTCTGCCTTCGGCTCAGGGCGTGATCCTGATGTTCTGGGATCGAACCCCACATCAGGCTTCTCCGCTGGGAGCCTGCTTCTTCCTCTCCCACTCCCCCTGCTTGTGTTCCCTCTCTCGCTGGCTATCTCTATCTTTGTCAAATAAATAAAAAATCTTTAAAAAAAAATAAATACAGTGTCAGGCAAAAAGTAATGATTCCATAAATGCTTCAGCTGTTGTCCGTAATACCACGAATACAATAAAATCTCACGCAAGCATTACTGTCTTTATATCTCTCCTGTTGATAACACCACAAATATAATCGAGTGTCATGTAACCGTTACTCTGATTTGTTCGGAACTGCGATTTAAAGCAAGTGTACAGTTCAGCTATAAAGGGATAAAAGGACCATTGCAGGAAAACAGAGAATGTGTGTGTGAGCACGAGCACTGGGGGACAGACGGCCAATTCATAACCGGAATGAATGGTTATTTTTCTTAACGGTGGGCTTGATTGGCTTTTGGAAAACCCATCATGTGAAATCCAGCTCTCCCCATTTAAGGATTAAAAATCAGATTCTCTTCTTTGGGGTGTTTCAGGAAAGACAGAAGGTCTTTTGAGGTTAAATTTTAATTTCACACCTGCTTCCTCCTGACTGAATTTAATTGATGCTGTGAAACTCACTTTTCTGGAAGAACTAGAACTCACCCTATTTGACAGGTATTTCCCATCATTTTAAAGGGTTCCCTCTGTTCCCAGCCACTGGGAGCTAACTAAGAGAAATCCTTCCTGTAAACTCCAGAGAACAGAAGACAGTTCTATTTTTACCCCGATCTCGGGAGAAGCCAGGCTCTGACGCTGGACGTCTATGTGCACTCTTCTCTGCTGCATCTGATTTGCAAGGAGCTCTTTCAGTCAGAAGTTTACATTTTCTTTTCTTTTCTTTTTTTTTAAAGATTTTATTTATTTATTTGACAGAGAGAGACAGCCAGCGAGAGAGGGAACACAAGCAGAGGGAGTGGGAGAGGAAGAAGCAGGCCCCTAGCGGAGGAGCCTGATGTGGGGCTCGATCCCAGAACACTGGGATCACGCCCTGAGCCGAAGGCAGACGCTTAACGACTGCGCCACCCAGGTGCCCCAGAAGTTTACATTTTCTAAGAGGAGTTTCCAGATCCCAAATCCTCGTTAGATAGTATCAGGGCTCCCAGCAGCAAGAGGAGTGACACCTGCTTTTCACGGCCATTTCGGTCAATGTGACCCTAGCTGGTCCTCCTGCCGCTCCCCTGATGTCACTTCCAGCCCAACCCATTCTGGCCACCAAAGGCATCTTCACAAAACACGTCTATTCAAGTCGGGCTCCCGCTCAAAACCTTCCATGCCTCCTTCTTAGACAGCAAACGGATTCTCGATTCTGTAACACGTCATTAGTTATACTGTTAAATGTGACCTTTACCCTCCCCGATGTATTTCTCACTGTCGCAATCTCTTATCCCCTGGGTCTGGCTCCTCCAAGTCTCTAAAGCCCATCCCGGTTTCCCCCGAGCAGAACTACTTCTTCCCCACGCTTCAGGTTTCCTCAGTCAGTAGGTGCCTGTGAGGTGCTAGCCGGGAGGCCGAACCAGGCCTGTGACGTTGTAGGTACCGCATAGATATTAATCCACTGAATGCATGGCCAAGGGCTCTATGTGCACTATGTCATTTAATCCTCCTAACACCCTCCGGCATGCATGGATGCGGGAGCTCAGGGAGCTGAAGTCACGTGCTTGGGCTAACACGCTTAACCAGTGGGAGGCTCAGAATAGAACCTGGACCCCTCCACCGCAGAGCCAACACTTTTAACCCCATCCTACATCATGCTCCCAGGATGGTTTGCACGCCGAACTAGAGTTAGACACTTAAGTATGTCTCTGCCCTGCCAGGCTCCAAGCCTTTTAGGGTCCCAGATCTGATCTGTTCATCCCAGAGCTTCCTGGTTTCCAGAAATAACTAAAGCTTAGGACACCCACCACTAACCGAGCTCGTGTTCACCATGTGTGACACATCTCATTGTACCCCTGTCATCTCTGTGGGTTAGTGTCACTGCTCACATCTTAAATTCCTTCCTTCCGTCCCTCCCCTCCCCTCCCCTCCCTTCCCTTCCCTTCCCTCCCTATTTCAATGTTGAAACAGGTATCTAGAGAAGTTAGACACCTCTCCAAGGAGCCCCAGAAATTGGCTGGCGGTGCTAGACATCAGGATGGGCCTGATGTCACCCAGGCACAAGAGTTCCGTCTCGGGGGCCCGGAACCGCCTGCAGGGAGCTATCTTTTCCCAGCCAGGCTATTGGCTCACCTCGGTGGTAGAGAGCCAGCCACGCACAGGACACCACCTCTGGCCATCAGCCCTGTGTGCCTGACAGCAGACAGACTGTGTCCTCACGTCTGCACCAAGGCCACTCTTCGCCAAGCCTCAGAGCAAGCGCACAGCCAGGGGGAGCCTCTCCAGGATCATCATACCCTCTGCTGCGTCCTGGACTCTAGGTCTCCTGCAATGTCCCAAATTCAGGTCTGCTTCCCTTGGATTCTGTAACGTTTTCTGTCAAACTCTGCGCAGCATCTGCTATGTGATAACGCCATCCGTGCAGATGGGCTCCCTCCGTTCGACTCTGCACTCCTTAAGGGAGAAGTCTATGGTGATGTCTCCCTAGTCTACTGTGTGTGTCCTAACACTGTTCCTGGGGCACAGCAGGCCCTCCATATAGCTTTTGAGAAAGAATGATCACTAGTCCCACAGTCTCCCTTACGGAGGTCCAGTTTCCATGGAGGAGCTCAATCCTCGATGGGCAGGAGAACGTCCACACTAGCCCGCCGTGTGCCAGGGGCCAGGGACTCTGCACGCACCGCCCATGACCCCAGCTCTCTCCACCTCCAGTGCCCTTGGCTCCATTCATGACCCCTGAGCTTACCGCCACCCCACAGGCTCTCCCCAGGTCAAAACCCAACACGGCTCCAGGCCCGCCCTATGCAGTGCCCCCTTTTCTCTCAGAAGCCATGCTCTTTTAGCCCATTGAGACTTTATCTCTGGGCGACACTTTTTGGTTTGGGGATTATGGTTGATTTAATACATCCTGTCTAGCATTCAAGGCCAGTGTCTGAATTAGCCCCATCAGCAAGCACAGCCCGGATGGAGCTCGGCCAAGGGACCCAGGGACTGGTGAAGGCCTCCAGGAGCAGCAACTCTTGGCCATGTCACCTGGCCAGGATCCAGGTTCCTCCTTCCCTACTCTCTGACCCCAGAAGGCCATCAGAGCCTGGGCCTTACCCAACCATCAGTGGGGACCAGAGTCTCTCCCACATGCATTTTTAACTCCCAGCACTGAGAAGCTGTCCTGAAAAGGGACACTGGAAAGTTAGCTCCTTCCCGAGACTCTAGGCTGCAAGATTCTCTCCCTGAATGTCCCTTTGCACACTTGAGCAACTCATCCCACGTGCATGGGCAAGGTCTCGAGGCGACCTGGCGAACATTTCTGGCCATGCCAGGCACACAACTCAACATACCAGCTCAACATACCCATTTGTGGCATTCATAAAACCTCAGCACTTTGCAGGGTTTCACTGATGCGGGGAGCACAGGGCCACACGTGGGGTCCTACTTGGGAACAAAGAGCAAGCAGGGGACGGGGCAGAAGACAGAGCCCCTGCCCCAGGCCTGGCCCCATCCTCATCTGAGAGTCACTAAAATCTTTCGTGCACGGGCGACATGAGTGCTCCTGGTTTAGAGAGGAAGACTGTGTGTCTCAGGGACATGCAGGGACTTCTCAGATAAGGCACCGTTAGGAAAGCAAAGCCTGGCACGGGGCCCGGGTCAGACGTCTCTAGTGTAGCCCAGTCTGACACACTGTTGGCAAGTTTGCAGCCCCCAGCTCCCTGCCCGTGCACCCCTGACTCCTGATGCCCTCTCCATGCCCCCCGCCCACCTCTCCCCTGCTCCTGAGGGAGGCCCAGCCTCAACTGTCAGCCTGGGAGACGCTACTCTGGTCTGCACGCAGCAGTCCCGGCCAGCCCCGTGCCCCTCGGCCGTGCTGGAAACAGAGTGTAACGAGGAACCCAGAGCGGTGCCCCGCCCCTCCGGGATCATAGTCCCTTCCTACCTGATCAAGGGCTGCTGCAGAGCCACCAGGGCAGCGTGGATGGTCACTGAGATGACGGACAGGTGGAAATAGTCGAACATGACAGGAACCTGGTGGTGCAGACCTCTCCGGGGGTGGAAGTGTAGGCCGAGCGTGCGGCTACTAATCAGGGGGGCCCCCGCCACGTCCCTCAGCCTGCAAGGCAAGTGAGCGAGCACCCGTGAGTGATGGCGGGCCATCCCCGCTGTCACCCGGGCAGGTCTGTGTGACAGCCTCACCCCGGGCCAACCACCACGCACACATCATCCTATTCAATCCCTGCAATCACCCTGTCTGGTAGAAATCATTCTCCCGTGATTGGCAGATGAAGAAACTCTGCGTCCAAGAAGACTAAGAAGTCAGGTGGCATCTCACAGCTACTTCTCGGCTGCCCGGGCTCATGCTCTGCGGCCATGGACACCAAGCCCCCGTCAGGCCAGTGATGGAGACACACTCGGACCCTTTTCAGGGCTCATCTCAACATGGAAGCCCTCCTGGGCTCCCTCCCCCACTGCTCCTCTCCCTCCCCCCACTGCTCCTCTCCCTCCCCCACTGCTCCTCTCCCCCCCACATGCAGGACAGCACTTCCTCTGTAAGTCTGCGCTCTCTACTAGATCTCTACCTCCCAAGGCCAGGAAATGTGACTGATCTGCCTTTCTATCCCCAACACCCAGCATCATCTCTCACATACTACAGAAGCTGCCCAATGTTTGCTTATGAAAAAGAATAACTGTCTGACCAAATGACTAAATGAGCCCAGAAGCATAAAGGTTAAACAGTCTGACCACTTTCATTAAGGATTCCCTACCTTTGTTCTAGCCTTTTGTCATGGGTGCCTGTCTGATTCCCAAGAGATGAACTGGCTGGTAGGCAGGGTCCAAGAGAGCCTCTGGTGATAAAAATAGAGTTGCTTCTTCTCTAAATAAAACTCCTCCAGCGCATCTCAAGCTCTGGAAACCAGTCACTCAGGTTCTCCAAGTTTCTCTCAACCAGAGTACTTGGGAAGCCTGGGTGGGGCATCTTCCCTGAGTAGAGCAGAGAGCTCAGAAAACAGAGGACAAACTTCTCCTTCCTCCGTAGATGGAGAAATGAGACACAGAGAGGGGAAGGGGAGCAAACTCCCACGTCCCAAGCCCAAGGGCTCTGCTTCCTGGAATCCTGTTGCTTAAGGCCTGTGTGCAAATGAACGCCACGCATATAAATCACAACAGCCCAGTGTGACTCCATAACCAGAGCACAAACAGGGCCTCCTCTCTCTCCCGGGAGAAGCCTGATGGCGAAGGGGCTAGGAGTAGACCTCCTGAGCCTCAGGAAGTCATGAACATTTATAGTCACTTTAACTCTGACAGTTTACCGAGGCCTTACTATGAACGGAATCCAGTGCTTCTTCAGTTAATCCATATGACAACCATATGAGGCCTTTCCTACTATCATTCCACTTACAGACGAGGAGGTAAAGCCGGCACGAGCTAACGGACTTGTTCAAAGTCCCAAGACAAAACTGAAATGCTAGACCCACGTTCATCTGACCACGGTCCATTCTGCTGTGCTGGACTGTACTGGATTCCACTCAGACACAGGCTTGTAGGAATCACAGAAATATGCTTAGGCTAGAACCACAGGAGGTGAAGTACATGTCAGGGTAGTGAAGGTGTCCAAAATGTGAAGAAGAATTTAAGCCACATCAACAGGAGTAAAGACCTCAGAATAAAGGTGGTGATAGCTGTTAAGCTCTTTTGTACTCTAAAATGGATAGAGCCAATCAATGGGGAAAAAACTCAGTTCATGCGGGTCTCAATTTAGAAAGGATGGAGGTAAACCTGAGAGCAGTGAGAGGAGAATGTCTGCGTTTCTATAAAGGAACTCAAAAAAAAAAAAATCAAACAAAAACCCCCACAAAACACAGAGAAAGAGCCTTGATATTTAATTGGAGATGAAGAGATGACTTTATTGAAGAGTCTTGTTTATCTGATCTTAAAGGGTCATCCTGACTGAGAATGTTTCTAAGTGGTTGCAAGGGCCAAAATTCAGGGCAACCGAGAGAAGGCACACAGAAAGGACTCGCTCCTTAAGTAAAGAAGAATTTCCTCTAGGCAGAGCTGCCCAGGGACAGAACAGTATCTGATGGGAAGGGGTGAGCTCTCTGTCCCTGTGCAAGCATGTGCTCGTGAGCCTTTGCAATGTAGCAGGTGCAAGCGAGATGGTAGGCTCGAGGGGGTGATCTTGCCTCTGAGGATGGGATGACGCTTTGTCGGGAGGGGGTGCTGTCCCGTGCACTGTAGGATGCTTCTCGGGGACTCGACCCATTACATGCGAGTAGCAGGACCCTCAAGTAACAATCAAAAATGTCTCCAGACGTGGCCCAAATGTCCCTGGGGGACAGAACTGCCCTGCCCGCAGTGAGAACCATTGGAGGAGACGGGTGTCAAGAGATCTTCTAAACCCCTGATGGTCTCCACTGTGCTTCTCTGGTTGGTCTCCACTGTGGCCTACATGGATCTAAGAAGCCTCTGCCGGGGTCATGTTTCAAAGCCTAATGCACATCCCCAGGATGTGCTGTAGACACTGTATCATCTTAAACCCAATTTATGAAAATGAAAAAATATGGCATTAAAAATTCTTCCCCAGACTCTGGCTTCCTGCTCCTCTTAGCTAATCTTATACTCCATGAAGCCCCCTGCTCTGATTGTGATTAAGTGCTCTGTGTTATAGAGAGGAAGGAACACAGAGAAGTCTGGCCCCATGGGCATCTAGGAAGCCACAAAGAGGAAGAAAACATCGATTCGGTAGGCCACACACTGGAGATATTGTCTCTGTTCATCTTCATAACAGATCTATGAGGCCACGATTATATAATATTGTCCATTTTATATATGAGGTTGCTGAGATGTAGGAACATTCTGGGACTTGGCCAGCATCTCATGGTTGATGAGCACAAAGCCTGAGCTGCTGAACTTCACTCACTTTGGGCCCATCTCCGTTAACTACTGTTTTGACGGCAAGATGGTCCCCTTTCCTGGGTCTACCTTGACTGTCATTCAGGCTGCCCAGGGGAATGGATGGAAGACTTCTAGGCTGAGGTGTAGGGTTCTCTGATGACTTAGAAATGTCTACCATGGAGTAATGGATGAATGTCTCTGAAGGAAGCAGGCCCAGGACAAGAAGGCGGGTGGGTTAATGAGATGGGTGAATGATAGAAATCACAGATGGTTGAGGGGGCATGTGAGACCAGAGGCAGGGGCTTCACTTCTGAGTTTCTAAGTTAGGAAGAAAGCCAGCCTCCTGCAGGGGCTCTGAGTTCAATATGGTGCTAGTGCAACATATCGTGCAGATGGTGTGAGAGTAAGATTTCCCAAGCAACTACCATCCCACGAAGGAATAAGTAGCAGGGATGAGGGAAGCAGGTGGCCAGAGGGGCTTGGGTCCAGACAAGAAAGAGAAATCTGTGATGTTGAGCCCAGAGCCCATGGCAGGACCATGGACAGATACTCCTGATGGCCCAGGCGCAAGACATGACCATGTGCACATTAGCAGATGTCCATTCTCAAGGTGCAGACACATCAGGTCACCGACATCTCAGAGAATCCCATCTGCTTCAACTCCTCATGTTATGGAAACTCCCATAACCACCAGACCCATCTCAGGGATGAGACAGTCCTTGAGAAAGGGGAGAAAGTTCCAACAGGGAGTCTGAACTTTGAAGGGATGAAGGGATCGGGGGATTGGAGGATTGTTCTGCCAGCATTAGACCATTGGCCACCTGGTTCTCCATTATCCACAGCAGAGCCTGAAACATCTGCTGAGGGACTGGAGACACCAGAAGTGAGAATTATCTGTGGAGTGTGGTCAGAATTATTCTCTGAGAGTCTGCTAACAGAACAGGGGGAAAGGAGTGTCTCCTCCATAACTGTCAGCCTCGTGAGAGGGATCTTCAAGTGAGCTTGACCTGGGTCCCTTAGAATTGGGAGAACGTAGGTCCTTGTGCCTGACTCATCCTGCAGAAGGCCTCAGGAGAGAAGCTGAGGGTGGCTGCATCGGCCAAAGGAGGAGTAAGCGGGACTGCAGGGGGAGGGAGGCCCCCCCAGTGAGGGACGCAAGTGCCTTTGTTCATTTCCCAAGGACCAGATGTGGGTTCTTTGGAGAAGAATATGCCAGAAGAGCTTCCTGCAAGGAGTGGATGAGCCAGCCACAGGAAGCATCGCTAATATCAAAGAACTGCAGGGCTGTGGGGCGGGGGGAGTAAGGAAGCTTGCCTAAGTAATGGGTAGACCCCGAGGAATGCAGAGGGATACCCCAAGAGCAAAAGACCCAGTGATTCAGCCTCTACTGCATGATGCTGCTTGCAGCTGAGCCCGTCCTTCCTGACCCCTGCCCCCTCTGCAATCTCCTCCCTCCTTACCGTGCCTGACCCTGCAAGGCCCACGCTCCCCAGCGGGGAAGGAGGCAGGAGCAAGTAGGAAGCCGCCCACCGCCCCACCCCGCCCCTGCACTGGGAGCTTCCTGACCTGAGCTAGCCTGGAGCTGGGGGTGGTGGGTGCAGGCAGGGAAGGGGGCAATGAAGAGGTCATAAACTGGATGAGAGGTTGCAGTTTTGCTAATATCCTTGACCGGACTTATGATCCTTGAAACAGGGACCATCCTTTCCTGACCTGATAGAACCTGGGGCTGACAGCTCACCCGGAGGAGGAGGAGGAGAAGAGGCCCCAGAACAGGCTGACAGGAAGCAGTATGGGAAAGAAGAGCGGTCGTCTCCTGCTTGTTTAATCAGCAGGTTACACATAAACGGATTTTCAATTTTCAGAGAGTTGAAACATAATAGCGGACATTCAGTTCAAAGATGCAGAATCCCAGCCCAATCTCCTCGGATTCAGAAGGAGCCTTGAGACTTGCCGCATCGTAGGGTCATTAATTTAAAGACCCAATGAAAATAATACTGCACTGAAATGAATGGAGGTGTCAGAGATGAGAAGGTGCCAGATAAGGAAGGCAGGCCGGCAGGCTGTTTCCTGTGCACGCAGCACGTGAGCGACCGGCCTAAAATGCGTGCCATTGGCATGACCACGTGGACACTCCAGCCCCGGGGCTGGGCGGGCTGTGCAGCTGCTCAGGAACCGGGTTTCTGAGCCGTGTTCTGAGGTTCCTGGCCATGGCGTGCCCCAGAGGCGGGAAGGGTCGCAGGAAGGAAGCCATAGGACCGCGACTCGGAGAAGTCAGGGACACTCACTGCTGTTCGCTGTCGGTGAAGTGCAGATCCACCTTGAGCTGAAAATCCACTTCACTTAGTGCCTCTTCCACCTGCAAGAGAAACACAGCCGAGGGACTTAGGGGTCAGATCTGGCCCAAACCAAAACTGCGGCTGGTGTATTTCTCAAAGTTTAGGAGAAGCATCTCGCCACAAGGTTAATGTCATTTGTTCGTAAAGCGGAATTCGCTATGCATGTTCCATGGAATTCTGGTGGAAGGGGAGATCTGCGAGGATTACCAGGAAAACAGAAGGAAGGGATTTATGTAGTCAAATGTAGGAAAAAGCAAATGTGCAAAAAAATATTAAACGAGTTTGCTGTATCTCAGGACTTCTGAGAACCTTATTTCCCCAACAGATTTGATCTGGAATCCTTTAAGGCAGGAGGGAAATGTTCCATGGCACCTGTTCTGGGAAGGGGGGAGCTATGAACTTGACCAGGGGACACCCGTTTGGCTAGTGATGGGGTGGTGTTGGAGGGGGCAGCATCTCTGCCCTCAGGCAAGCCCGTCTGATGGGCACCACCATCCAGGTGCCCAGAGGAGGACGCTGACACTCAGGAAAGTGAAGCTGCTCTCCCAGGTGGCTCAGCTTCCAAAGAAAGCAGACCTTTCATTTCCATCTTGAGGTCCGTTACATTCAACCATTTACACTTCGAGACACTTTGGCATTTCGGGTCCTATCCAACCTGCTTTCCTTCGTAACTTTCCTATTTTCATCATTTTGCAAAGGGATCTATTTGTTCTACCTGCCAGCTTCCCCCGTACTTCTTTTCCCACACTGACCACCACCACCCCACCTCTAGGAAGGTTGCTTGCCGAATGCCAGATCCCAAAGCTGCCCCTGCTCAGTGGAGAAACCCGGGAAAGCACTGTGCTCCTGGGCCAGGACTCGGGCTCCTCCCCACGCCCAGGCTGGCCGGAGCCCTTCCCCCCTGCAACCCACAAAACCCTGGTTTCTAATTGCCATTGCAGCATTCAATGCTTCCTATTACAACTGTTTCAGGTTCCTAACCTGGAAGCCTGTGATCCAAACTGTATCTGCAGACACAATTTGTTCAGTCTGCACAAAGCTGCAAGTTGCAACTCACAAATTGCAAACATCCAAAAATCAGGCAACTTCACATTTCTATTGTGAGTTTCCAGCTTCTATTAAAACAACAACAACAACAAAAATCCCTGGATCTGGCAATGCAGGGCTGGCATCTAGAAGCTTCATCTGGGTCAGGCTCCCTGCATTAACTGACAATCCCCGTCTGGCCTGTGGCTAAACCCCCCTGGCCATTTTCTTGCCTCGTGTCCACAGTAATCAGTCACCATTAAGGGAGAGAGTAGTCTTAATTCATTCTGGATCCCCAGCTCCCGGAATAGAGCCTACCACATAGAAAGTATTCATGTATCCTGAGGAATAAATAAAGCTCTTCTCCACCCCCACTCCTTTCGGGTTTTGTTTCTTCGCAAAATGTCCTCATCCCACAAGGGTGGAAATCTCTTACCCAAAGGCTTCTCTGGAAGCACGTTCCCGGTTAAGCATAACTCAGGCAGAGACATATGGCTGGAATTTATCTTTAGGTCCCCAGGGTTTTAAAATTTGTTCAGAAAAAAAAAAGCATATAAAAGTTAACATTTTGCTGGACCCAAGTGCTATGAATAACTTCCGTTTCTAGCTTTGTTTTGCATAATCACAAACCTTGCTTCGTACACACAACCCAAGCAACGGAGCCTCTTGCCACCCGTTCCTAGGAAGTGAGACTGTCAAAGTAAGCCTCCCTAACCACCTCCTGAGCATGCTGGCTAGCAAAAATTCACCGTACACTCCAGTTTTAAACTTGCTGCAATTCCTTTGGAACCAGGAGAGGAATCCTGGGCCGGGATGAGCTGTGGCTAGATTGAGCCTGGCTATGACCTCGCTGATGTCTCAATAATTTAATTCCAAGACGCTCCAGAATGAAGTCATTGGCTACTCTCACCACTGATTTCATCATAGGCTGTTGGCTGCCTTCCCCTCCCTCCAAACACACACACTCGTACATGGGCACATGCAGAAAGGTGCACACACACACACATTTGCACATGCACGTGTGCAAACGCACTTGTACTCATGCCCTTCCACTGCTCTGTCCTACTTGGTTAAAGACCTCACCTCCCTTTCAGAGTCAATGTTTAGTGCCAGGAAGCCACGTAGTGCGGCACTGGGCATAGTAACAGGAGCTAGTATTTGCAGAGGAGCTCCTGGGGAGCAGTCCACAGCCCAGTCTATCTTGTTCAATGTGGAGAAAACTGTGAATTCAGAAATATTGTCCCCATTCACAAATGAGGACATTGAGGCTCAGTGTAGTAGCGAGTTCCCAATTCAACTTTCCCAAGGTCAGCTGGTGAGTGAATCCCACAGCCCAGATTCGGTCAAGGCTTCGTCTGATTCTTTGGCCTTTTTGTGTGATTTCTCTCATCTGTGTTGTTGGGGTTCACGTTCTCTCCCTGGTTGGTTTCGACACCCTCATAACGATGACTCTCACGTCTTCCCCTCCATTCTTAGCTTCTCTCTCTTTTTTTTTTTAATAAAGATTTTTATTTATTTATTCGACAGAGATAGAGACAGCCAGCAAGAGAGGGAACACAAGCAGGGGGAGTGGGAGAGGAAGAAGCAGGCTCATAGCAGAGGAGCCTGACGTGGGGCTCGATCCCATAATGCCGGGATCACGCCCTGAGCCGAAGGCAGATGCTCAACCGCTGTGCCACCCAGGCGCCCCCTTAGCTTCTCTCTTAAGCTGCCACACAGCCGGGTGGGAAAGAAGGAGACCTCAGAAATCAAGCTATAATGGGTGCCCTTCTTGGCTCTATGCTGGGCCAATCAACCTCTCTAACTTGGTTTTCTCATCTGGAAGACGAGGGTAAAATATTACCCTTATTCCTTAGACAGCACTGCACACAAAGGGCTGAGCACAGAATATGAACAAAGACCATTCTCAACAAATATTAGTTATTGTTGTTATTTCTAAATTACTGTGGGCCACCCCCCCCCTCCGCCACAGGACCCTCCCTACACCCACCCCACAGGGCGGGCCTGCATACTGCTTGTAAACACAGACGTCCTGGTAAGACTGCCTGGGTTCAAATCTCAGCTCTACCACTTCCTAGCGGCATGACTTGGCACAGATTCCTTACTTTCTCCACGTCTCTGTATCGTCATCTGTGACACACCACAGCCCTACAGTGAGGATTCGATGAGATCGCCCAAGCAAAGCACTCAGCACAGTGCCTGCCACACAACACAGCCTAATAAACACAAGGTCTGCTCATGTTAAGGTCATATGGGTGTTATCATCACTCGACCTGAATTCCTATCACTCCCCAAAACACATGTGTCTTCTCCCAAGTACCCTGGGCTGTCAGCGGACCCCAAGCCCATTTCATGCCCAAACCATACCATCAACTCCCCGTGAATGTTCCTGAGCACAGGATGTGCTATATTCTCGGCTGAAATATAGCTCACGCTTTCCACCAGTCCCCGCTGTCGCCACCTCCGCGTGGTGCTCGAGAACACTCGCGTGGACCAGAGCACTGCCTCCCGCCCTGGAGCTTGGGCCCCACTTTGCACATTCCCGCCAGATGGACCTTTCCAAACCCCAGCTCTCCTCCTCCTGATTCCTGAGGGCACCTATGTTTTTAGAACAGGTAAGCATTCGGTCTTCAGCTCTCCTGTCCGGCCTCACCCCTGCGCTGCTTCCTACCCCACGGAGAACGATGTTTTCTTCCCCAGATCTGCCGTCTTCTTTGCTGCTTTTCCCTGCCCTCAATACGCTACCCTCGGTCTCGAAAGCTCTTCACAGCCTCCTGTGGGAATTCCATGCATTCTGTAAAAATTCAAAACTCTGAATCAACTCCCTCTGCCCGGCTCCCTAGGTCTGGGACGGGCTCAAGAATCTGCATTTTGAACAAGTTTTCCAGGGTTCTGTGGTGTGGGTACAAGGAATCCCACTTTGAGAAATGCTATTCTTTCTTAAGCCTATAAAACTGCAACCTTGCTGATAAAGACCATTTGATGTAATCTGCCCCTCTCCCTCCTCAGGGCACTGAGCATCTTGCTGTTCAGAACTGCCCTCTTTGCCTTGGCTGCCGGGGAGCTGAGTGCTCAGTGTGTCGGCTGTCATTAGCAACGTCCAGCGCCATGGCTGTGTATTTTGGTCTATGACATTCATCCCGGGCTTCCTGGCTTTTCCACCCCCTTCTTGTGCTTTTCCT
Source organism: Ursus maritimus (assembly GCF_017311325.1). Classification (NCBI taxonomy): domain Eukaryota; kingdom Metazoa; phylum Chordata; class Mammalia; order Carnivora; family Ursidae; genus Ursus; species Ursus maritimus. The sequence goes on from NW_024427107.1 coordinate 75,714,959, forward strand.
CTACTCTGGCTAACTCTGTTGTTGTTTTTTTTTCCTTTTACTATTCTATGCATTTTGTCAGCCTTCCCAAATTCTCTGAGTGATTACACAGAGTGTATATAAATAAAACAGTCATCCTACCTTCACACTCACTCTTTGCAACCGTCATGAAAACAGCCTGTCTTATGCCTTAGACTGGGATGGCTTCTGTCCATGCTCATGTCTCACACTGACCCGTGCCCCCGCAGTGTGGACACAATCTTCATGCCTGCGTTTCCCACAGCACGTGCAACAGTGTGCTTGATGCGTAGCCGTCATGTGTCTGTTCACAATGACGGGCTGTGTGCATACGGGAACACGAACTCTGGCCAAGTGGCTGTAGGCAGTGTTTGGGGTTGTCCAACACAGCAGATATTCACTGGAAAAGGGCTAATGCATCCATTCTCAATATACAATGTTTATGGACATATCTAACTACCTTTAATTGTCACTGCCTTGGGTACAGTGATGAACTGTAGCATTGTTTGCTGGTGTCTGGGTTACCCCAACACTGTAACAAATTGCTGGCTTGCAGAGATGACTGACTTGGTAGAGGAAGGAAGCACTATGTACCGTCACAGAGACTCCCTGTTCAACCTCAAAACCGAGGCTTGTTACAACCTCACGCGAGTTGAACTTGGGTGTTGGGAAAGGCCCCCAGCTGCTGGGGCGGGAGCACGTGGTAACTTCAGAGGAAAGGTGACCAAGACACCTGAGCAACGTGCAAACCCAACCTCCCACACCCAACCCAGGGCCGGAGGGACTCTGAGGTCAACATGCCGGAGGATGATGGTCCACAAGAGGTAAAGCGATGTTCTCTTGCCAGAATCCGGATGAGCCCAGTGTGAGCACACAGCCTAATTTGGAGTTCCTTAACACTCAAAATAACCTCTGCGCTCTCTTCCTAAACTGGGCCCAGGAAGGAAGCAGATGATGAGGTCAAAATGAAGAATTTGTGCAGTTCAGGAAAGAGATGATTCACAAGGGGATGGGGAGGGTTTATGGAAAGCCACAGATGAGGGCCCGTGCGTCAGGGCTGGTCACCGCAGGACGTCCGTGCCGCCCTGGACCAGGAGATACAGGCTGAGGGAGTGGTGATCAGAACTGGAGAGAAAGCTACGTGGATGGAGCCCTCTGACCTAAGCGGAGACCTTGGTTAAAGGTTTAACAACAGGCTCTCAGGAAGAAAATTAAAAACCCTGATTTACAGCATTGCCGATTTCTCTGGTGCAAATATTTCCACCACAACTCGTTTCCAGCTCCCCGTGTGACATGGCTGAATGGGGAGGTGGAAAGAGACGTGTACCTTTGGCTCGCACAGCCAGGCTCCAGCACACTGCACAAGCAGCCCTCTCTGACCCAGCGGGAAGGAGCCTGAGGAATGAAGACTCTGGCCCCACTCACCTCCCTTCCTCCAATCACTTCCAGGCCTCTGAACCCAAACAGAAAACAGAAGGTAAGGCTACTACTGAGCAGAGAAGGCAATCAGCTCCAGGGTCCACAGCAGGTGGGGAAGGTAGAGAGGGGAACGATGCGCCAGCCAGCTCACAGGAGCTAGTTTGGGTCTCTTCGATTTTAATTACAGATGAAGTGTTTGTAGTCACTGCGATGGCACAAGAAAGATGGGGCTCAGGGTAACTGAAGGTTCACAGGGCACCCTGGGGATATTCGTTTCTGTTTGGAAAGAAGGGGATTACAAAGCCCCTAGAAAGAGGGATTCCAAATTCAGGTCATTCGTTCACCAACTAAGTCATCTGCTCACACTTGCCGGACGTCTCCAACAGAATCCTATGGCAGGCACCGGTGTTGTGAAGACAAAGAGAGGGACGCCAGCCCTGAGAAGCTCACTGATGGGGTGGGGGATGAGGGGCAAAACCTAAGATAAACACCGTGCCCTTCCACCTTTCTGATGAAATCAACGGCTCCCTATCACCCAAGAATAAGCTCCGCGTTCCCTCGCATGGCCCACAACACCAAGTCTGGCCGCACCTAGCTCTCCAAATTCGCCTCCTGCTCCTTCCCTCCACTTGCTGTGCAAGTCACCTTGGCTTATCGCTTTTGCTGGGACATATCAACCTCTTTCCCACCCCAGGGCCCTTGTCCTTGCCATGCCCTCTCCCAGGGATGCCGTCTCCCTGAGCTCCCAGCACGCCTGGCTCCTCGGCCTTGGGATCTCAGCTCAATGTTGACTTCTCAGGGAGGCCTTGTCCTCCAGGGAATCAGCTCCATCTCGTGTGAAGGGCGTGTAGGAGCTGAGCTCTGGGCAGAGGCCTTGCAGGGTGGGCCCACCATGCATTCTCGTCCACATTGGGTCCAGTGATAGCCTCACAGGACCTCCAACAGGGGTGCCAACCCCCATTCGTCTGCCCTTGTGGGTGCGTCTTACAGATGAGTAACTGAGCCCGCAGCAGTGGGAGGCTCAGGGATAGGACGTACGTGATTTATTTATTTTTCTTCACTGTAACGTACTGATCTAACAGTAAAATATAGGCCCCAAGACACCAGGGATATTTTCTTGTTCACTGTTCTATCTTTAGCCCATAGTAGGTACGAGTCAGTAACTCAATAAATCTCCAATGGATTGATGGGTGGATGGATGAATGAATGAAGAATGAGTGACAGTTTTTCACCTCTAGCCACACAGTGGAGCCTGGTCACCACCTAGACCACAGAAGACGTGGATGGAAAGCCATGGGGCATGAGAGGAGGAAGGTATCACCCGGCCAGCAGGAGCTGTTCCACACACCACTTCAGGAATGTGAGTGGGGGACGTGTGTCTAATCTGACTTCCCTAAAATGGGAATACACTTCCACATCGTTGAAGATATTCTAGCAGGAAATGAGCAGCTGGGACGTGGCGATGGGGCTCGGAGGTGGGACTGGGGAAGTGGGAGCAACGGCTTAGACTTCAGATACTCCTTTGAAATGTGTTCACCTGAGGAATAGAGAATTTTCAATCAAGTTTCCCACAAATGGAATGAGATCCCCAAGGTGTCTGGGCTTTTCTCATGCATGAGGTGCCGTTTCTACTTCTCTCCGTCTGAGGAACTCTTAGTTTGTGCGTCTCGGAGCCAGCTCCCTGATGGAACCATCGATGCCTCCCACAGAGCTCACCTCTCCATCCTGGGGCCCTTTGTTTATTTGTACACACAGCCGGCGTCGTGCACGTCACCCAGCAGGGTGGTGCTTTCTACACCTGTTTCCCTACGAAATTCCCAGTCCCTGGAGGGCAGAGTTCCTGCCACCTTCTGCAGCTTTGTCTCCCGTCCAAGGGCCCAACACAGAGCCCTGCACAAACCATATACTTAGCAGGTGCCTGCTGACTGACTCCTTGATGGAGCCCCAGAACCGATGAGCAAACGGACACGTGAAGAATGAATCAAAGTGTCAGTCAGTGAGCTAAAGGAAACTGCTCGGAACATGGCAGGAGGAAGCATATGAATGGAAGAGCAAGTCCAAAAAAGAATAAGTAAGTAAGTGCATGGGTTCTCTAAAGTCATAAATCCCCGTTGGGCTTTACAGCAAATCTACGGCTTCTCCTTCACTTACCATTTACCCAGCAATGGCTACCAAAGCGCTTGTGGCTGGCGGTGGATTGCAGGACTTACCCTTTCTCCGTCTAAGAGCAAATGAGCGCGGAAGATGACGGCGTCATTTATGGGGACCTCTTCGTTCCTGTATAAGATCTGAAAGACCCGGCTATGCATGGCGTTCTCATGGGCGCAGGCTGACTGCAGGCTGCTGCTGTCTGCAAAACAAGAACGAGTAGGAGCCCATGAACCCCAGGCCTGTCCTGTACCTGCAGCCCCCTCCACGTCAGTCCAGCTCAAGGAAGGTAATGGCCCCCAAATGCATGGTGCTGTCCAAAGATTAAAACCATAGAAGAACGACGTCCCATCCTACAAAGATTTCTGTTGAGTGAACCGGGCTGGCATCTCAGAAGAATCTGACCAACCCCTTACAAACCACATGACCTTGTCACGCAGCACTCCTCGGCTGGAAACCGGTGCCTGCTAAATTTCCCACCTGCTCACATGTCTCCTCCTCTGTGAGGCCTTCCGTAATCCTCCTCTCCGGAAATCAGGGAGGAAGAGAAGAACAGAGAAACAAGAACAGAAACGTCTTTTCCTTCTCCAAGGACTTCCTAGCGCCCACAGAATCTCTCTCCTGAAAATATTGTTCACATAGCACGTATGATGTGGAAAACACTCTGTCTTGAGTTTCAGGTAAGTGTATTCTAATGGCATTAGACATCAAGTTTTCAAAAGAACTTGTTCGACTCGGTGGCTTCCAAAGCATTGTAAGTATACCCTCATCCCTAAACATTGTCTGCAAGTTGAGTCCAACCTCAGGAAGACACTTCTATCTGATGATGACCAGAGACTTGCCCACATCTGCTGACCAGAGTGATGGAAAGCAAACAGGTGAATTTCTCAGGACCACCTAACACATAAACTGCACCCTAAGGAAAATATAAAAATACTTTCAAATAAGTAACGCTAATATTTCTATAATAGAAGGCAATGATTACCTATTCATAAAATAGTACTTTTTACACAAACAGTACCTAGACATACAATAGTGTGAGACTGGACAGCTTCCAACATGCTTTCACGTACGTTACTTTTCCTCAATCCTTCCAGGAAATTACTAGGGAAGATTTCACTACAGACGAAGAGACCACGGCTCAAAGGGACAGAGGCAGGAGTCTTGGTGTTTGCGATGTGAGGGGCTCCATGTGCATTCATCCTCCCGTCTCTCTATTTAACAGCCAAGAAGAATAAAATGCATCCATCTCCTAGCAAAAGGCAGTTCCTCTATAAATCACTACAGAAAGAATGAAATAGCATGTTTGCCAAGAAAGCCCAGGAAATAACAGGAAAAATCAGTGCAACCGGCAAAGAAAAACAGCTCAAGTGCCGTGTGCATCGTCCTCAGATGGCTTGAAGAATCCCCGGGAAGCAGGAACAAAGGGTCACTCTCACCCCCCAGTGCAGTGACACCCGAGCTGACACCTGCCTTGAGCTTCGGAGGAGGGAAGAAAAACATGTAAAATCTCAGGTCATTACCAAGGCTGCTCCAATGTGCCTGCTCTAATTTGCACTTCGTCATGAAGGCAATGGAATTACCAGGCTAATGCAGACCTATTTAGACCCGCCGGATTCAAATTGATGTGGCTTTTAAATAGAAGTGATCCTTGCGCACAAATGTCTTTCTGTTTTTATTTGCCGCACCGGCCCTTTCTCTATCACTGTCAAGGCCCAGCTGATCTATCAGCCAGCCCGACACCGTGGCAGAGGACGGATGGGGCAAAGACTCTGAAGGTCAGAGCAGCACTGAGCCGTCTAGCACCAGGAGGGACAGCCAGCAAAACAGTTCAATCACTGGTCTTTTTGGGCAAGTGACATCACCCCTTGTAACCACAGCTTTCCATGTGAAAAATGGGCATATCCACCCTGACCTCCTGGGATCCACAGAGACATAAAGAGCATAAAATAAATCAAGATCCCAAGACCGAGCACATACTGGGTGTGCAGTCTGCAGTAGGATGACCCTTTGTGCTTAGAAAAAGGTCTGCGAATTCTCTGTTGAATACAGTTCCACTGGTCACATATTTTTCTAAGATATTTTTTTAAAGATTTTATTTACTTATTGGACAGAGAGCGAGAGAGCACAAGTAGGGGGAGCAGCAGAGGGAGAGAGAGAAGCAGGCTCCCCGCTGAGCAGGGAGCCCGATGCGGGACTTGATCCCAGGACCCTGGGATCATGACCTGAGCCGAAGGCAGATGCTTCACTGACTGAGCCACCCAGGCATCCCTTTTTTAAGATTTTAAAAATTTATTTTGGGGTGGTATGCTTGTGAGCAGGGGGAGGGGCGGAGAAAGGGAGAGAATCTTGAACACACTCCCCACTGACCATGGAGCCTGACGTGGGGTTCAATCTCATGATCCCGAGGTCATGACTTGAGCCGACATCAAGAGTCAGTGGCCACATTTCCATGGGAGATTAAACTCCTCTGACTTTGAGCAGGTTGACAAATGAGACCACAGGACTCAATGGTATTTACAGATCAGCAAATCCCAAAGTGCCCCCCTTAGGCCCAGGATGAGGCATTTCTTAGGGTCTCTGGGACTTCCTGGGTCATTTTCTTATCACTGTTAAGTAGGGCATAAAACAGGTGTCTTCTTACGAGGGAGGGCTCACTGATCATGGACACTCTCTGGGGTTGTGGGCATTGCTGAGATGGTGCCTGCCTGCTTCGTTCCCACTGGGTTTCCTCCCTCAACAAGGACAATGCACACTCTGATACCTTGCCCGTTATCTTGGCTCCCTCGTCCTGACATTCTGAAGGAAATGGGACTTTCTTCTCCTTGCAAGGCCTCTCCCTGGAATTCCCTGTACTGGCTCTCCAGCTCATCTTAGGGAGCCCTCCTTGGCAAACAGAAGGCGCTTACTCCAGCTCAGCCTCCTTGCATGCCCCAGCACTGGGCACCGAGAGATGAGGAACACGCATGCTCTCTCCAATCTTAAAGACCCTGGGGAAATTCTGGATGCTGCCCTTTCTTAGCTGTGGGGTAAAGAGCCACACCTCTCTTTAGAATGCTTTTACTTGTTTGGTAACTGGATTTCTACTCAAGTGCTCCAATGAGAAGGCGTAGACTAGAGTCTCCCCAAATACCTGTCTGCTTCTGCGTGTGTCAGAGTTGGTACAACGCATGAGTATCTGGAAGGACAGCTGGAATGTTAAGGGCAAACAGGGTAGTGGAACGAAGGTAGGAGAAGGAAGAAAAAGGAAAGGAAAGGAAAAGGAGAGGGGGGAGCAGGGGAAAGAGAATAGGGCAGAGGCAGAGGGACCCCTTCACGGCCCCCACCAATCAAAGAGTGGGTTTCCAACAGCTTAATCTGGAATTCCAGGCCAGAAGGCAAGAGTAAAAAGACTTTTAGGTTCTGTTGAGTCCCCCCCCCCCAACAAGTGACAGCAACAATCTGCGTATCTACGTTATCTCTAAATGTCTACAACCTGGAGGATGACCTTCCCTCTTCTGGGCTCCCCCCCAGCCCCAGGGGCCTCTGTGAGTGCAGATTACAGACTGTGGGTGCTGTTTATCTGATAATGGGCCGTCTGCCCCTGAGTGCAAGCCTGCGCCCCTCTCGTGAGCATTGACTCCACTAATTCCAAGAATGTGGCCATGGCTCTGCCTGCACGTAGGAGCTCCCCAGAGAATCAGGCTTGTGCTCCACAGTCAAAACTCTGGGAGGCTCCTTCCAACCCTCCAGGCCTGGAGACAACTGGGTGAGATGTGGACTATTGACCAAAGAAGATGCTGAACTATCCCTGAATTTTTTCAAACCCAGGCCATATTCCAGTGTGAGAATCCCAACATGTCAGAGCTCATGGAGATGGAAAAGCCGAGCTAGATTAAGAGCAACTCAATGTCAGGACCTTGGCTTCCTTATCTAAAACAGGACCTCTTCTCTCTCTCTCTCTCTCTCTCTAATAAATAAATAAGTAAAATCTTTTAAAAAAGGATAGATGGACGCCTGGGTGGCTCAGTGGGTTAAGCATCTGCTTTTGTCTAGGTCATGATCCCAGGGTCCTGGGATCGAGCCCCACATTCGGCTCCCTGCTTAGTGGGGAGTCTGCTTCTCCCTCTCCCGTTCCCCCTGCTTGTGCTTTCTCTCTCACTCACTGTCAAATCATAAATAAAATCTTTAAAAAAAATAAAACAGGACCTCTTTCAGTAAAGCAAAATTACTTTCTAAACTCCCCCACTCCACACTTCCTCACTGTATGGCCTTGGGCAACCCATTAAATCTGAGCTTAGATAAGGCAAGAACCCTGCCCTGCCTAATTTCTGTAATGAATCTGAGACTCAGAGGCGATGAGGAGTAAAGGAGTACATTTAACTGTAAAATTCTCGAAACCCAAGCCGATTCATTCCTTCCTACGATGAAGATGATAATGATTCTTTATGCCAGGTGGTTTTCTGGCTACTTCTAGGGAGGACAGAAAGTCACCTTGAAGCCAAACTATTATGTTTTCTAACAGTTTTAAAGAATAGGCAGAAAAGAAAAACACCTTGAAGCAGATGTTCCCTGTTTCTCTAGAGAATGACCAGAGGGACTTCCTGTATCGCTTAAGTGTTTTCTGGCTGGTAGGACCAGGGAACACTCATTGTCAAGCTAGAGAGGTATGACATGCCCTTTTGTGATTCCTCCAAAGTGCTACTTTCCTTGGAGACCCTTGTCACAAGACTACAAGTAAAACAATCCACGCAGGGAGAGTATAACCCCTGGGAGCAAACAGCCAAGGCGCTGATGACTCTTTCTGGAGTTTGGAACTGGGGAGACCCATTGGACTGGGATAAACTTTACCCAAACAAAGAGGTGTTAACATAGTGTATGCATAAGGCACTACCGTTTCCTGGAAATAAAGGTAGCTTGAGCAAAGCTGGACCCGAGGATGATGACTCTGGATGTTCACAATGGCCCAAGGGTCCGTGAGTAGAAGGGTTGGTCTGGCTACATTATGAGCTGGAAAGTTCTGTAGATCCATCTAACTTGGCACAAAGGTTGGGCTTTGAATAGCAATGGCTGAACACGTAAGTATCACCTAAAAAGTGATCATTGGAAGTCCTGAGGCAGGGCCCCCAAGCCCTATGCAGATGCCTGGACCAGCAAGGAGCTCCCCATTGAGTCCACAAGCCCCTTGAAACTCTAAAGAACCCCCTTCAACAGAACACCCGTATCCCATGAGAAGCCCCCATAGCAAGAGACAGATCAGACCCAGTTCCTTCCTAGCCTGGCTTTCAAAACAGGATTCCATTTTATTGTAAGCCCGGAGCTCCTCAGCCAATGTGAGACGGGGGAAGCAGGCTAGCATTTCTGCTAACAGAACATTCAGATACAAAAGCACTTCTGTGGAATATCTGAAGAGACGTGAATGTACTTGTACCTTCAATTTTTGAAGCACATCATATTGGTGACATCAATAAAAGGCTACATTTTAGTTGTCATTTGTATTGCCTTTTGAAAAAATAGAAACGTTTTTCTTCCTTTGTACTTAAAATACGGGATGCCCACGGAATAGTGAATACTTTGCTTTAACGAGCAAGGATATGAGTTTATGCCTTACCCATAATCCCAGATTAATATGTTTCTGTGTTTTTTTGCTATAAAACATATTCACGTATTCCTTAAATCCTTATTAATCACCTGCTATGTGTCAGGTCCCGTGCAAGACAGTGGGATTCAGAAATGGACAATCAGAGTTCCTTTTGGGGTGTATCCATCTCGCACATCTGTCCCGGGAGCAGGGAACGGGTAATTTGTTGCTCATTTCCACAGACTTCTCCTTGTCTGAATGCATTTCTCATCTCTCCAGATACACTGCGTTATTTGCAACACCTACATGGCCTACTTAACCATTTCAACTGAGGCGGGAAGTTGTGTACAATCAACCGCGTTGGAGCACGGACACTTAGTTATTAGCTACATGGTTTGGAAACATCACTTCTCTGTAAGCTATTAATAAATACGAAATTGTTCCCCCGTTGCGAATTGCTCCACAGAAGCTAGCCTGGGATCGGTCTGTGTTCTAGGTACTTTATATCCCTTATCTCACTTGACCTTGGGTATGGGAGTCTTCATTTTACTCACGAGGCGGCTCAGGACCACAGAGGTGAAGTCACATGCTCAGCAACAAATACAGCAGATGGTCCATCGAGGACTGCAAATCAGATGCTTTTGTTGCGTCTTTTCATCCGTAAGTTTGTTTATTCACTCGTGCGTTATTTAACTAAACAACCACACAGGCCGTATGGTGGACATGATGCCAGTCACTGGTGATGGTACCACAACGACAAGGAATATTCTCCAACATTTCCCAACTTCGTTCTCTCCTCGCTGGACTCACACTACTCCATCACTTGTGTTTTGCAGAAGAAGTGATGTCCTAGAAAGATGGAACAGTGGCCTACAGGGACACGGACATGCACGGATCCCATGCATGACATCATTATTAATGAGTGAGGGGTAAGGTGGGGGGCGCCCAGAAGTCTCTGAATGCCAGCAATAGTTCCAGCACCTAGGATATCGGACTCCTAGCCTACTCTGCGTGAAGAATCAAGTTACGCAGCAGATACCACGGCCTGGCAGAAATTCATGTGTACAGAAACTAAACCTAAGAACGCAGAAAAAAACACTATTTAACCTACCGAAAATGAACAGGGGCTGCCGCAGCAATTCAGCAGTGAGCTTCTCCCATCTACATGGAGCGGGCTTAATTACTTAATTATAACCATGGCGACCTACCTATTAGAGGGAGCCCGGTAAGGCCAGCACTCGATAATACTCTGTTAGCCAGTAACATGCACAGCTCTATAATCTCAAATGTAAAAGGCCAGCAGGTCACCTCTAACAGACTCCAGTGACCCACCTGGCTTCCTTCCGATCTGTCCTAACCATCCAGCCAACTCGGGGGCTTCCCTGTGCCTTTCAACGGCAGAGTCCAGTACACAGCCTCCTGCTTTTGCAAGACCAAGAAATGGAGCTGAGTGAAATGCCTTGCATTTGCCCTGGGCTCTGCCATTTGTCCTCTGTGTTCCTGTGAACAATGAACTTGCTCACAGGTGTGAGCCTCAGTTTCCTCCCCTGTGAACTGGGGATGGGAGAGAACTCCTGTTCCAGGGCTGGAGAGATCGAAAAAGACAACCCGTGAGAGCACAGGGGGCATGGGGGTAACATGTAACAGGTGCGGCTACGTGGACAGCAGTGTGTCACGGATGTGACTGTAAAAAGGACTCACAACAGAATTCCACCAGCTTCTCGTAAAACTCTCAGGGGACATGCAAGGGGAATCCTCAAGTGCCCTCAGCTCTGGAGAGAGAGCAGGCTTGGACCAAGTCAGGAGTGAATTGTTTGCAAGGATGGAGGAGCATGGAGAATCTCTATTTCCTCATTGAGAGATTTGGGGTGAACTGTAACTCCCCCAGCCTCAGTTTCGAGGAAAAAATAACAATAACTATGGCTTTTTACTGCTGGCCATCTTGCTTCCCCCGCAATGCCATAGGATGTCTCCTCTTGTGTCTCCCACCTCCCCGCATTATAGACCCCCATCAGGGTCTTGGACCCGCATCTTTTCTCCTTTATGGGCTCTTCTCCCTCCCCAGGGGACCCTAGCCACTTCCAACACTTTATATACCACTTAGAAGCTGAGAGTGCTCACCCGTGTGACGCTAGTCCCATCTCTCTGCTGCGGGGGTGGGCACGATCCCTCAGCCCCCAGACATTCCTTTGATGTTGGATACACACCCTAAACTTAAATACCCGCGACAGAACCTCTGCTTTTGTGTCCCAAATGTGCTTCTCCCCCACTCTCTTACCCATAATACTGCAGTGCTTCCTGGTCATCTCTGATTCCTTTTCCTCCCACCCCCTTAGCCAATCATCTGCGAATCCTGCAAATTCACATTCAAAATGTGGTTCTGATTAACCTAATGCTTTCTCTGTCATTTTAGGATTTTCTTTCAATATCGAACATGCTTCTATTACCACGCTTGTGTCTGTTAATATAAAATATAAACCGGACGCCGTCACCCTTCGTGGCCCTCGGAATAACATCTAGGTCCTAAATGATCGGCGTGGACGCTGCAGTCAAGGCAAGGGCTGAGCACAGAGCTGGTCTCCACGCGGTGTCCAGGCCTGGCCAATATTTATAGAGTGCACGGCTGCCCAAAGCTCCAAGTGACCTAATCCCTGAGAATCTGGCAGCGGCGTTTAATAAACCTTGTGGAAGTGAGCTGAACGTCAGCTCGAGCAGCCGGCTGCAGAAGCTGGCTCTGTTTCCTGCTACGTCCTCGCGATGGCCCGGCACCCACGCTGACCCACGTTCCCCTGCAAACAACAGGCGCCAAGCACGCCTGAAAGGCACAACATGGGGTTTTCTGAGATGGGTTAAGGCCCTGTCTTCTAATCCTGAAACCCATTCTGTTAGTAAGTCATTAGGAGACAGCAAATGGGAGACAAAGAGCCCTGTTTATGTGATTCCGACTTTCCTGAGCCACCTATCTGCCTCAGCCATATGCTTCCCAAGGACGACGAAGACCAACCACAATTGCAGCTAATTGAGTATTTGTGGGAGCTGCAACGACCACGTCCAGGCCCAGTCACGGTAGCCAATATGTTCCAAGGAGCACAGAGCCATTCCCCAGCCCACGGTAACCTCAGCCTTGATGGGAAGCCACAGGACGTAGGAGGCAGCTGTGACTTGCTACCACAACACCAGGGACCCCCCAGGGTCACTGCCGAGTAGCTGAGAGCAGGTGGTCACTCTGCCTTCTTCCACAGAGATGGACGGCCCCTCCAGAGGGAGAGCCAGCCCTGCTGCCTGGGGCTGAGCCAGGTCTGACCTGTCCAGAAAGATAAGCAGCCTCAGCCCCCTCCTGCCTCCAAGCCTGCCCCTCCTTGAGCCGTGAATGAGTGGAGCTCTTTCCTGTCCCAGGGCACTCTCACCTGGACCTTGTCCTCCTCTGCCTCACTTTTCCCTACTGCACTCCTGCATCCCGCTCATCAGGGCAAACACCTGGCCGCGCCTGCAGCTGGGCGAGGGGGCAGGCTACTCTGAGCTGGCTAGTGCAGGTGCCCAACGATCAGAAGAAATGCCAGGAAGAGTGATGAGCGGGGTCCTGCCGGCCATCTGCTGTGCTGGGCATACCTCCTCGATTTATGGGTTGGAGGGAATGTGAGGATCTGGGGGAGGGGCCAGGGCCACGAGCCAAGGGGGTGGGGCACTCGGAAAGTTTAGGGCAGGGGCTGCAAGGACAACTGTATGCGCCAGAAGCACTGGCAGAATACCGCCCCTGGTTCAAGCGAGCAAGGCACCTTCCCCGCACGTGCAGGTCAGCCCGGCCATCCTGGCTGAGACCTGCTCCTGCAGCCAGGCTTTGCGTTCTCAGCCCCCATCTTTCATCCGTCACCTCCTCCCTCTAAACCCCGGGGTGGCCCAGAGTGGCCTGAGCTGGTCCTCCGGGACACGGATGGTCCTGCACATTCCCCTTCCCTCCATCAGCTTCTTGTCCTGCTGCAGGACATCTGTGCCAAATGCCACAGAAGTGCAGTCTGTCCATGTGTGGACTTGGGAATTACTCCAGGGCCTGTGCTCCCCTCTCCGACTCAGACCTCCTCCGTCTCTCAAGGCCCCCAGGCTCTCCCGCTGGCCTGCATGCCTTAGAGTCCCAGCTCGACCGGTGATCTGGATTCCGATGGGTCTCCCTGACTCACACCTGGCCCAGCCAAGCCTGGCAATTGACCTTCAACTCCACACGCAGCAAGTGCGGGACAGAAGGGTTGCTACCACATGTCCTGAACAAGCTCTGGGATCCTTCTTCATCTGCACGTCTGCCCTTGCCCCCGCCAGCTCCCACCCACAGCTGGGCCAGTCTCAGGCACAGCAGGAGCGTATACAGCAAACACCCGCTTATTTGGTGTCGGCACTTCAGGGACTAGGAGCCGAGGGCCTGATGCAGGAACTGATCCCTTTCCATCTTTCTGACCTATTTCAAATGCTTTCGCTGCGAGCAATGGCCTCACCCCTGGATCCCATACATTTACTCTTCAATACCACTTAGCGTTCAGAAGATGCTCTCGTCCTATCCATTGCTCCCCCAGACACACACACACCACTCATCAAAAATAGTGAGAATCCAGGACCCGAGCAGGACTTAGACTCAAGACAGCCCCCGTTCTTAACAAAGACCATCATCATTGTGTTTCCTCCATGGAATCACCTGTTGAATCTTGCACTCCTAACCTATCACAGATGATCAATACAGTATGCTTGGTCAACTATACAGATATGTCAAGAAGGTGTGAAGAACATTCAAGAGCTTCTTTAGAGGCTGCTGGGACCTGGCAGGGGGCACTGAAAAGCTTGGGTTAGAGTCTACATTTTTCCTTAGTACAAGGTCATAATGTTCTTTGAATTCCTTTGCTTTCTGTAAAATGGAGATGTAATCTCTAATTACAGAGTGGTCATGAACATTGAGCCAGGCGATAGAAACGAGTGTCTACGGTTCACTATAAATGAACGTTATTGTTCAATGTTCTAATCACTTTCTTAATTATGTTTTTTGGTCAGGAGGTATTAGCTCAGAGTGACTTCCACCACGCCAAACACAAGTTCTTCCTGATTACACCTGTTTGTTTACTGATAATTTTCAGAGGTCCTCGCATAGTGCTTGCCCCAAGTGGGTAATCTGTAAACGTATATACATACACACAAATATATTTATACACGTATATCTAAAGATTTTATTTTTGTGTTGAGAGAGTGTGTGTGAGCAGGGCCAGAGGCAGAGGAAAAGCGAGGGAGAGAATCTCAAGCAGACTCTGTGCTGAGCGTGGACCCTGACATGGGGCTCGATCTCACAACCCTGAGATCATGATCTGAGCCTAAATCAAGAGTTGGACGCTTAAGTGACTGAGCCACACAGGCCCCTCCTAGAAATCTTTTTTTTGAATATTCTTTCTCTTTGGAATTTTTCCCCACTTAGCTTTCTGCTTTTCATCCATCAAGGCCCTCCTCATTTTGTCCCTTCTTCGGAAGTTCTTCCCTCCGAGCCCCAGCAGGGATAATTGCCCCCTCCTCTGTCCCCAGAACATTTTGCATCAGCCTGTAAGGACACCCGTCGTGCAGACAGACAGCTCTCTGTGTTTTTCTGTAACTAGATTGAAGGTTCCTCGAAGCCTGCAGAGCACGTCGCTCACCACTGTGCTCTTAGCGTCTAACAAGGCGCTTGGCATAAATGGCACACAATTAATATTCTTTAATGAATCGAAAGCCTCATCTTCATCTCAAAATCCTGCCCGTGTCTCAATGACCTTTCTAATGTCACCTCTTCATGGAGATGTTCCCATTCAGTGTAGTTAAGAGCAGCCAGGCTCTGAAATCCGATCTGCATTCAAGTTCACACTCTCCACTCACTTGTAAATTACTTACTCTCGGGAGCCTAATGTTCTTCATGTGTAACCATGAAACCCTCTTCTTCTAAAGGGTCATTGTGGTAGATAAGACAATGACTGGTGTAGTTATTGTTACTGAAAACACACATCTACCCCCACTTTGTCTTTCTGTCCTACACCATTGTTGTGTCCCATATGGTTCAACTTCTATTTATTCATCTTGGAATCCCCTTGTCCCCACCCACCCACTGCCAGCATCTCTACCCTCTACCAGCCTTGTGAAGGCACAGACAATAGGCCAGTCATCTGGGTCTTCCCAGTGACCTAGGTGAGTACTTGAATAAACTAAATGCTCAATAGGAATCTAGCAAAATAAGGGTAGGGTTAGCCTGGGGACCGTGATCAACCCCAGAGGAAGACTGAGCCCTCACGACGGAAGGCAGCTTTTCCTTTTTCATCTCTGAGATGCTGTCCTAAGTCTCAGAATCCACACATTCAATATGGGGGCTGACAGCTAAAAGAAAATCACATAGTTCTATAAACCCATTTCACAGATAGGAACTAGGAGGCTCAGGGAGATGGAGAATCCAGCCCAAGGGCAGAACCAGCAGTGAAGTCCAGAATCCGGCATCCCGGTTGAGGGCCCCACCTCCTGCCCCCTCCCCGCCCTGCCCTGACGCTCGCTGGGGCACTGAAGGGCTCTTGCCAAGGATCTCTCAATGCCTTTGTGTCCGAGCAAATTCCATAACCAGCATCTGAAAGTCACAGCAGCACCTGCCTGGGTGTCAGCCAACCTTAGCCAGTTGGCTCCAAAAATCAATGCACACCTAGGCCTACGTCCTCAGAATCAATTATTGCAGCTTTAGATTCAATCACCAGATGGCCCGCTAAGTCATGCTCGTTTGTCTTCCCATCTCCACCTTGGCGAGGAGGCAATCCTGCCAGCCTGCGGTTTATGCACCACGGCTGCTATCCCCTGGCCAGTGTAAGCTGTCGGGGTCCGGGGACAGGGGGACGGCTGGACGTCCTGGGCAGCCAGCCCCACCCAATGCCGGGCTGCCAAACACATGGCTCCACACTCCTCGGACCACCCAGTGTCCTGGCATTGCTGGTCTACACATCTGGGTGAGTTTCTTGGGGCTCGGTCATGCTACAGCTCATCTCAACAGTCACGCCATTTGGCATCAGGCCAGAGAAAAAGTAAACTTCTAATGACTATTTCAATTATTTTTTCTTCTTAATTTACATATTCAGCTTCTCCTAAACTAGTTTCTTCCCAACGGCTTTTAAATACCGTCAACTTTCTCTCATTAGAATTCAAATACATACAGAAGTCAACACTCCAAGCTCCCCCACGCCACTACCCTATCTCCTCCCTTGCCGGAGCAAGGAGCTCAGCCAACCAATGTCTACTGGCGGCTTCTGCTCTTCATGACCCCACTCTCTGAGTCTCCCTTCTTCCCACAAAAAAACAAAACAAAACAAACAACAACAAAAACCTGGTTCCTGGCCCCTTATCACCACCAAGAGAGGACCCAACACACTGCTCAGATTCTAGGGGAAGTGTGAGCCCATGTCAGGCTCAACACCCCCATGGCCCTGCCATGTTGGTCAGCTCCTCCTCTCTGAAAGTCAGGGGTGCCTACACTCCTCCACGGCGCTTCCTACCTCCCTTCCAGGGGTTTGTTTTGCTCCAAAGCACAATACCACTGAGGCTTACTGATGGTCTCTTCCTCCAACCAGAATGGAAGCCCTAGGAGACCAGTAAGGTTGCCTGCTTGCATTCTGAGTCGGGTACATAAAATGGAATGTAACACACAGGCACTCAATGAAATGTATGTCCCTAACCCGTACTTTTCCTCTACGTTCAGGACCTGTACAGTAAGATGATACCTGCAACTTTCCGCTTGGATTTTCGAAGGCATCACACATTTAACCTGTTCAAAAATAACTTTTCCAGGGCGCCTGGCTGCGACTCTTGATCTCAGGTTATGAGTTTGAGCCCCACGTGGGGTGTAGCAATTACTTAAAAATAAAATCTTGAAAAAAAAAACAAAAACTTTTCTGTCTCACACTAGAACAAAAAAGAAAAAAAAGCTAAAAAGCTGGTTTCTCTTCCAAGATTCCTTATTTTAGTAAGTGGTTCTAGGATCCGGTCTCTCATGGAAGCCAGAAATCTAAGAGCCGTCCTTGCTGTATTCTCCCTCACTTTCCAAATGTAATCCCCCAGCAAACGCTCCCACTTCGCTCCATCTCAGCCACCAGTGGATTTACCCATGCTCTCCCCACCCCTCACCTGGCCCATCGAGGGACTTCATTCTACTCCACCTGGCCCTCCTGTGGACTGACTCCCCACCATGTCTCCAGAGAAGAATGTTTCCAATATGCAAATAGCCTTCAGAATCTTTCCACACCTCTCAGGGTAAAAGGAAACAATTTCTCATGACCTCCTCAAAGCCCATTTGCCCTCCCCACCTCTCTCTGTCTTCGTCTCACCCTTGGCTCCCCTACTCACTGCCCTGCACCCACACTGGCCAGTCAGTCCCTCCTTGTCACCCCATCAGTGGCACCCATGCTGTTCCCTCCACCCGCAGTGGGGCTTCCCTTCCCTGAGGACCCAGCTGACTTCTGCTCACCCTTCTGCCCTCAGTTCAGACATCTCTTTTCCCAGGAAGTGTTTTCTAATCTCCCTCACAGGGTCAAACCCATAATTACAGAAGCTCTCACTCCACAATGCACCTCTCTGAGGGTCGTGATATTAGCGGGCATAAAAATGGCCCCCTCCTATGTTAGACTAAGTCCTGGGTGCCCACTAGGTTCTTTCTGCTCAAACAGACCTAAAGCCTACAGAGCAGTTCAGTAGCTGCTTGATAGATATTTGTTGAATGTGGAATTAAAAAATATGTATTATTAGTTTTGACAAAAGCAAAAAGCTATTGACTCATTAACATTTTTAATTAAAAAAATTCATTTCCTTCTCGCCTGACCATTACAAAAAATTACAAAAAGAGAGAGAAGTCTAGTTATCCACTTGAGAAAAAAAGTGAACAACCCAACTAGAGCAATGACTCAGAAACACCCAACTCCTTGACTCCACTCTTTATAAACTCTCTGAGATCCTGTTTCCTCCTTCGAAAATAGGAACAGAGGTACTTTCCTCCAAAGATTGTTCGGAGGATTTATAATATTTACAAAATACCAAGCACAGTGGCTGGTATATTCAGCTGCACAATCAACAGAAATTTTTTAGTGTCATTGGTACCGATCCATAAAAATGTGGGTCAGCCATTGGTACGTACTTCAGAAGACTGAGGTGAAGTACATTTACCTCAAAGAAGATAAACAAGAACATTCATTTTCAGGAGTCATGACTTTTATTGTGCTTTAAACTTTAACAATATCGACCTGAACTGCTCTAAACCAAAGCAATCAATACTGGGGAGTGTGTGTCCAGGTGAAGCTCTCAAACAGATAGAGGTGAGAGGAAGGGCTCTTTCACTGACACCTGGGAGTGATGGGAGAGCTTGTCGTTCGCTCTCATGCCTCCATCCAGCCGTCTGTCCACCAATTCAGCACAAAGCCCTAAAGGGAGGGAGAAGACGGGTCCCTGGCTCTTGTGTGCAGCAAGGAAGCGAGAGTTTCTGTCTTCCTGGAACTTACGCTATACTATGGGGAAAAACCCAAAAAACGCAAGTGATCCTTCAGTTATAATGTCCTACACGCTGCAAAAATCAAGACTGAAGGAAATATGGCACACTTCATCTGGAGTGGGGGAGCTCACGGTCTAAAGATGAAAACAACTGTTTTTCTTAACAGCAGCAAGATTCTTTAATGAAAGCTTTTCATAAACTTGACATTACGAATCTTTGATTATAACATTCAATTATCACATACGAAACAAAGGGCCTCGTTTTTACATCATTAATTGTTTAAAATGATTTAAAGTTCCATGATGGGTTTTTTCTTTTCTTTTTTTATTTGGATTTTTTTTTTTGCATTTTTTAAAGTTTTTATTTAAATTCCAGTTGGTTAACATACAAAAACCACCAATTTTATGGATTATTAAAAGTGAAGTTTGACGGGCCACGACCAACCCTCAAACCAACGTGAAGGGCCAGACTCAAAAGCAAGGCTCAGGAGGGAGAGGGTGGGAACCATGGCTCCTGACCCTCGGTTAGGTCAGGGGGGTCACATGCGTCAGGTGGAGAAGCAAGAAAGGATTTTGGAAAGAGCGTATACGTAGATGTTTGGAAAGAGCCCTTGCTGGGAAGTCAGTCTCTGTACCTCCTCCAATGGAGGAGAGAAAAGAGGTGTCACCTCCTTTCATCCAGACATGAAGTGCCTACTCAGACAGCTTGATGCAGACCCCCACAGTCTGGGGACCAGAGGGCCAGTGCACGTTTCATGCCTCAGAAAGTGAAGGTCCACAGGATACAGACTGATGTATTAGGATAAGCTTAGACATCTGGAATTTGAAAGGAGGCGTTGCTTACGGACCAGAGTTGAGACACGTGGGAAGGAGAGCTGGCCTGGTGCTATTTTAAGGCCGACCCAAGGGGACCATCTGGAAGGACAAGAAGACCCCAGCAGGGAACATCTGTGTGACTGAAACATGCCCAGTGAGGAGTTAGAGATGCCGGGCAGGCAGTCAGCAGGAGGTGCTGGGAGCGGCTGGTAGGGGCTCCAAGGGTGCCCCAAAGTAGCAGCATGGAGCCTTGGCTGGAAGCAAAGTGATAATGAGGCCAAACAGACCCAGGCATAGATCCTGTCCCACCCTTTACCTCCCTAAGCCTCAGTTTCTCCTCCTGTAAGTGGGAGTGTCCTTACAGGCTCAGATTGTTGGGAAGAATAAATCCTAACGGCGTGAAAGGAGAACTCATCTGGAACATACTAATAGGCAGAATCTTTGATACACTGGACTTGAAAGGTCGGACTTTATGACAGAAATTACCTACAAACAAAGTTAAAGGACAAGCGACAGCCCAGGAGAAGAGATTTTCCACCAGATCAAAGAATCTCTCTGGAAGATGCATTTGGCTGGAGGTAAGGAGCAAAACTGCATCACAAAGGAGCAAATGACCCAAAGAAAAAGAAACAAAAGTTATAAATGGGAAATTCACAGAAGGGGAAATAAAAAGGACTAATACCCACGTGAAAAGATGGGTCAACCTCAGGGAGATGCAAACGAAAACATGATACTAGGCGTCACCCCTCTAGATGTGCGGGGAGAAAGAGTCTCATACACTACGGATGGGAGTTTAAACTGACCCGGTGAGATGCAGTTTTGGCAGTCATTGTTAAAAAAAATTAAATCTGCGCACCCTGAGACTGACTTAGCGGTGGGGCTTGTTGTAATCTCCCCTAGAGAAGCCCTCCACATGTTTGCACAAGGACGCGTGCACGAATGCTTACAGAGTCATCTCCATTTACCAAAGCCCCCCAAAGACTGGCATGCTGGTACTTGCGTTAACAAGTGGCTTTCCAAACACCAGGCTTCTCGTGTTTGCGGATTTCCGGCTGCAACCAGTCCCACCCATGGCCAGTTTTAAGCTACTAGGTGAAGTCTCTAAACCCGGGAAGAGAGGAGCAGCTCTGGGGAGCTGGTGTAAGCCGACTGCAAGACCCCGCGGGCCCAACAGAGCATGTGAACAGATTTTGTAAAGGTAAGAAAACCCAACATCTACATAGTACCTGATGGTGAGTAGAGCATGAAATAAAAACAAGGCAGAGGACACACAGCAAGTGAGTAATGCTTTCTTTGGGAAGGGGCGAGGTCCTGCCTTTAGATAGTAGTCAAAGAGATCTTAAGCCTTCTTTGTAATATGCTCAGGGAGGTCACTTATGTAACAAAATGAACAGTGCGAAACACTGAAGTAACATAGTTGTATTCATTATGCGGCAAATGAATGGAATGGCCAATCAATGCGGATTTCTCCATTACGCTCCCTCCTACCATGGCCTGAGGGGAAGCAATCCAGTCCGCTCATGCAAGCATTACATACATTGTTACCGAGTGCCCACTTCGTTCTGCAGGAGAGTATGGCGGCCAAAAATATGGACATCAAATTCCCCAGCCTGGGGGAGCTCATAATCAGCTGGTGAGTGATTTGCACGGTATAAGGGTGGAGAAAGGGAGGAAGGAGGCACGTTGTGGGTGCGACACTGGCAATGTCTGGGGTGTTGGGGGGGTAAATCTGCAGGTTGGTACAACACCAGAAGGATCTAGAGTAAAAGAAGGTAAGGGAAGCAGACGGAAGGGCAAGCTAGAAGCAGCCACACGGAGGGGAGAGATCCTGGTAAAGCAGGCAGAGGGGACGCAGCAGGGGCTGTGGGGGAGTGCAAGAAGCCCTTGGGACTGGAACTTGGCAGGCAAACAGGCTGTGGGGGGAGCTGATACCATGCAGGAAGGAAGACCAGTGCTGGGAAGTCTCAAGACCAGGGCCATGTTGGTAAACAAAATATTTTTGTAACAGAAGCAAACAAAAACGTGAAATTTTTCGAAAACAAATCACCAGAGGACAAAGTCTCCTGGAAACCTTTTCTAGGACATGTGTCCAAGATTCTCCACCCTGTGGAGCCTGGAAGAGGTGCGGTCACACTGCGGGTCTGCAGTAAAGACGGGTTTCCTTCCTGGCATGGTGCTTGCCTCTGCAGGCTGGAAGTCTACCTGCAACAGAGGTCCTCCTGACCCACTGGTGCTGTCCGGAAAGTGATCCCTGCATTTGCTCTTCTGTCATCCATGCACCGTCCTGCTAAGCCTCTATTGCCCACTGTCAACTTGAATCCTCATTTCCTTGGGCACATGTCCAGTTTCTTTGTGGATGAAAACCTTTTCTTCCTTCCTTCCTCCCTCCCTCCCTTTAAATACATTCTCAGCTCAGCCAGCAGCATTAGAGACTTTTCAACTGTCAATCAAATCTCAGAGCATCACATCTCAAAGGAGGCAGATTCCTGCACACTGTTCTCCAAGCTTCCACAATCAGGAGAAATCAGCTCATAATCACCATGAAACCCCCACCTAAAGGGAATCACAAGCCTTGGATAATGGAGGGTTTTCTTCTCATTTTCTACCTTGCACTTTCCCCTCAGAGCCATTGAAGAATGTACCTGCAGATGAATGGGTCCATGGAGTAATGAGAGAATCATGCCTTCACTCATTCAATAAATAGTTCCCAAGCTCTGCTCAGGTTGGCTTGGCTCTGGACCCTCCCCTGGACTGTGCCCACCTCTGTCGTGTCTTCCCAGGGCAGGGACCGGGACACCTCATTCTCCAGAGTCATCCCCAGCACACTTCAACTAGCCCCCTCGGTACTGGGCTCACCTGCAGCCCGTCAGCCCAGCAGCTCTGTTCACACACCTGCTTTGCAAATCGTGTTCCATCTCCAGCATCCTGGGAGCTTCTCCAAGTGCCAGCCAAAGTTTTTCTCTTCGTTTAATTTCATGATCATGAAACATCTAATTAACTCAAGTGGCAGGGCACCACCAGCCCGAGGGGTCAGCTGGCGATGAGAGAGGTCATCCGTAGCACTGCGCACAGAGGAAGCTGAGATGGTCCGAGGTCACACACAGCAGGCCAGAAGTGTAGCCAGGACACTTTATAAAGAAGATACAGAGTGTCCAGAGCTTTGAAGCAAGGGTTTTAAATGCTGCACTGCTTCTCAGGAGGGAGGATCAACAGAACACTCCGGAACCCGCCACCAGAGTCCCCGTCGTGAAGCACTGCTGAGCTCCTCGTGAGGCAGGGGGTGTGCTGGAGTCAGAACCTGTCCACCCCTGGTGAGGGAGATGAAGGTCCCATCTAAGGCATGTGTCAGGGCAGCGACAAGTGTTATTCTGAACATGGGGAATGCGCAATGATATTGGGGTCGGCGTTGAGCGGGATTTAAATCTGCGGAGAAATAACCCATGGAGGGTTCACGTGGCACCCAACCCTGGATGCCTGTCGGTCTCCAGGGAGCAGTCAATGCCTGCATTTTGTTTCCTTTGCAAGAGAACTCAACGGTCTCAACATAGCCAACACTCTAATCTCTAACATGTGCTGGTTTTTTTTTTCCTTAAACCATAGTTTTTCTCCTAATTTCAAGGGGAAAGGCCCCACTTAAGAAACACAAACTTGGCTCGGGAGATCCAGCTTGGTCCAGCTGTCTGTTGTGTCTGTTGATGTTCACTTCCAGTAGCTTATTCCTGCACTGTAGCCGCGTCCACTCAGGAGAGCAGAAGGGGCTCCACACCTTTTGAGCAGAAAGGGACCCAGTGCAGGCATTCGGACACAGGTACTGGACGGGCTGGCAACGCCACAGGGAGGGGGTGTCGGTGCTCATGGATTCCAGGAGCTGCCGCTGTCCCTGGAGCTCCAACTTGCTGCTGCTCACCTGGAAACACTGCCAGCGTGACCGGGGCTGCGGGAACTCGCTGCTGTTGCAGAGCGGAGGCAGGGAAGCTGCGCGGGCACCGCTAGGCTTCTGGGGCCCGCTCTGCCTGCCCTGCTGCTCCAGCGGCCAGGGGCCCCACCAGAGATGCTGGGGAAAGGAGGTGCTGCTCTCCCTCCTTCCTGACTTCCGGCTTTCCACCAGTGGCTTCTGTGGACAGAAGCTCAGGGGAGCCCGCTGGTCCAGGTGTTCAGGAGACACAGGCGGTCCCAGAAGGGAAACACAGGGATGGAGCCCGGAATACCAGGTGCATTTGCGCTTTTGGAATTTTTTTTCTGAGTTTGTATTTAGTGGAGCAGGATCTGTGAACATCCTGGGGACATGAATGGAGGATGCTCTCCTCCAGAACAGATTTATATCTGTGCCTGATGAGTGTCTGGGGTTCCACTAACCGGGGCTCCTGGTCTGAACAGGCGTCAGCATTCGCCCTCAGAGGTGCACCTGCTTGTGGCTCTGTTGTTATGTTGCCGGTGTCTCTCTTGCCCATCCTCCCTCCACTCCCCCCCTCTTTTTTGGCAGGGGGAGGGAAGGTTCTTACTTACGTGTGGTCTAGGCAATACACTCTATGCAGAAGTTTGCTATGGTCGATCCATGATCATCTTGTGTTATACCAGAAGGCATTTATGGAATATCTACCTTTCTACACAAGATTTGTTGCCTTAATTTAATGCAGTAACTTTGCTACAATTTATATGCTCTGAGGAGCTTAGATATCTCTTCCCTACAGCTGGCTTGCCTTCCCCCGTCCCAGGGTCCATCCGTGCATCTGCTCTAATCAGGACCCAGGCTCAGGTAAGGTGAGGACACAAAGCCACATTTCTCAAACGGCCCAAGCTTGTGGAGCAAGGTGCCATCCCTTGGCTACCTCCACTTTCTAGGTACCTTGAGTATTAGAGAATGTGGTCAGCGGCACAACTAACCCCCTCCCCCCGGGGCCTCCGCTTAGACCCTTTTCACTCCATCCGCCCTGCTCTGGAGATTTCACACTTACTGAACACGTACTGTGCACCAGGCACTTTTTGGGGTGCCTGCTATTTCACACCGTCCTCACAGCCCTGTGAAGTGTGTTCATGAGCACCATCATATGGAAGCATCAGGTGAGACGGGGAGAGCCTGCATGACATGACCAAGGTCACGGGGTACACAGTGGAGGTAGAATGCCGTCCTGGGTACCAGTCTCCATCTTTGCTCTGCCGCAGAAATGGCACTTGAGAGGCCGGCAAGGCTCCTCTGGTTGCAAAATTCAAAACTGCCAAATTGTGCTTTTTTTTTTTTTTAAAGATTTTATTTATTCCGTTGACAGAGAGAGACACAGCCAGCGAGAGAGGGAACACAAGCAGTGGGAGTGGGAGAGGAAGAAGCAGGCTCCCCAGTGGAGCGGGGAGCCCAATGCAGAGCTCAATCCCAGGACCCTGAGATCAGGCCTTGGGCCAAAGGCAGACGCTTAGCGACTGAGCCACCCAGGCACTCTAAAATTGTGCTTTCTGTTACTCTCATTTGTTTCCCATCTTTGGCCACTGTGGACCGGTCACACCAGTTCCTGATAGGGAAAGGTGGGGCTGTGTCTGCTCAGCCAGCATCCGGCGCTCCACCTGGCTCTCTCTCCTCTTTGGCAACTGCTCTGCTTCAGTCGGAGCTAAGGAATGACTGATCAAAACATCTTACAGCAAGATCTAGACCAGGAAATACGTAGTGCCATTTATTGTGGAAGGACGTGAGCCATCCTTCGGGCTGCCGCTTCTCCTCTCATTGTTTCCACCCCTCACTTCACTCTTTCATCAGTACCATGAACACTGCTTATTAGCACTCCCATTTTATGGTGGGGAAGTTGAGGCTGACAGAGGGAAAGTGCCCTAAGACCCTGCCAGCCTTTGTCCTCATGGAATCCAAAATCAAAGCAGGAGGAGCAAATGTGCACCACTCCTGGGCTTGGGTCAAGATGCAAACTCACTCTGCGGCCTCCATCCCCAGTCGGCATTATGCACGGCTGCCTAGGACAGGTGGCAGGGACTCTGCACCTCCGTACCCTGCTGTGTGCTCTTGTGATCTGCAAAATGTATCAACTATCGGCTGTTTGTTACATAGAATTTTCATAAAATGCCCCATGCAGAGCTAGCTGATATTAGCCTGAAACGGAACAAACAAGTGGGCTGAGAAGTGGCTGGATCAAGGTAGCTATATTTAGACTGGGAGACTAGCAAGTCTTCCTGAAAGGTTGGGACCTCAAAAGGTCATCTATATGCATGCTCATTAAGGTAACTAGGCACTGACTCTTGTAAGACATTTCTAAGCCAACAAAGACGCTGGCAGAACTCAGGCATAGAATGTTCATCACGTCATCATTCACGAGAAACGACACTGAAATCAGACCACGCAACCTAATGGAGAGGTTAAATAAGTCGCCTGAGACCCAATATATGGAACGTTAGGAAGGGAGTAAAAAGATGTGGCTCCTGGCCTAACTAATGAAATGCCAACCTTTGTAATAAACAGAAATTAAAGTACAAGCTGTGGAATTATCTCGTTCTGTTTACATATATACAGAGAGAGATCGGAAAGAGAAGAGTTTAGAAAGAGACATGGAGAGAGCAGAGAAAGGGAAAGAGGTGAGGGGGAAAAAGAGAAGGAAAGAAAACAATGTGACCAGATAACTCACTGAACACTTTGCTTATGTGATACCTAGATGGTGGCATTATGGGTTTCTTTGTGTAGCTGCACTTTGGGTTTTAAATATATTCTCAATGAACACGCACACATTTTGCAATTAGGAGAAACCTACCCAAAGAACCCACCTGCCTCATGAGAGAAGGGGGAGCAGAGATGTGGAAAGCCCCAGGCGCTCACAGTTGTAACTCAGCTCTGGAAGAGGGTTTTGGCCACGTGGCTGTGGATCAAGGACTCCTAAAAAGCCCCCTGGCCAGGCCTCCAGGGAGGCGGAAGAGGCTGGCTTGGTAAAAAGTCCTAAGGTGACACCTGCAACTTCAGAGTCCTCTTAAATGAATTTACCTTGAAGGAGGTCAGGCAGGTCTTTCTAACACTCCAATCAGAGTCCTTAAAGTATGGTGGACCCCGAGACACGCGGCCTCCTCTGCTGTCTTCAAAGACACTTACTTTAAAATTAAGGGGATGTTAAGAAAATTCGTATTTACTAAATATCTGTGTTCATGAGAAAGCTGTTTCAAGGGCCAGAAAGTTCAACTCGCACGGTCTTCAACAAGAAAGAAAACTCAAATCATAACCCAACAGCAGTTCTAGCTTTGAGGATGGCTCAATTCTTGGCTCGGGGTGAAACCCGAAACCCTGATGTTCTTTCTGCTTTCCCTTACTCTGACTCCCTCTGATCCTTGTGTAGACAGTCCAAGACTCTATCATAGAAAAATGGACACAGCAGAATCAAAACTCACTATCTCTGCACCCCAATATCCAGAAGAATAGAGAGAGAAGACAGGTCCCTCCCCAGACCAGGACCAAGGGATATGTTGACTGGTGTAAGCTCATGAGAGCCAGGCCCACAGCTGGGAAGTAAATCAGTAAGCCACATGGCTGAGAAGACAGGAGATGTACATTTTCCTAGGAAAAGTAGGGTTCCATTGGTAGAAAAAGGGGGACAGCATCCAAGGAGTCAACTGCCATGACCATGCCAAGTGCTATGCTGGGAGCTTCATGGTGCTGGATCCATTTGGTTGAACGACAAAACGAGGCCTCTTCTTCCACAGGGGAAATTAAAACCCAGGAATCTTAAACAAATTCCTCACTATTCCAATGGCGAAGGGAGGGACTTTCTCATAATGGAACAAAAATTTTGTCGGAGAAAATATCCATTAAATCTCAAGTTCCTGAATTTAAAATACCAGCTTTTCCACTGACCAGTGACCTTGGCCAATCCATTTAATGACTCTGAGGCTGCAAGGTTTCCACTGCATTTTTAAAGTCCCTTTTGGCCCTAAACATGTGTTGAATTGCCCATTTAATTCCCATTTCTGATTTCTTCCGGTTCCTATTTCAAAGACTTCAAGGCAATGATCTTCAGAATCTTTTCTCAATGAAAGTAAACTAACCAGAAAGAAGAGTCAGACCATGATAGGTCCTCACACACTCCTGATTCAACTCTAAAACTCCACCATTGCTGCTCCATTCCTTTGGTTAGTAATCCCCTGGCTCGGGTCCCTCCCATGCAGAAGCCCAAGGAGGACTGGCACCCAATGCGGTAAAGGCTCCCAGGGGACAGATTTCTCAGACAGTGTTCCTAGGTGAGAGGGACAGTCCAGCCTGTTAAGAAGGATGCCAGGCTGAGAACCTGGCATGCGTGTTCCCATGGTGGCTTTGTCTCGGGAGCTACGACTTTATAGAGGACACAAGTCCTCTTACCTATAGAACAAGGCTGCTGGCCCTGATGGAGACCATTGGGTGGTGGGTCATGTGCTGAGAATACACAGGAGCACATGGTTCCTGCCTTCACCGAGCTTGAAACCGCAGGGACCAAGGGAAGAGCCCGGTATTTGCACACACGTACATGATGGCAGTCATGCATGCCACGGAGCAGAGGCACCCGGCACGCAGCCAGGCCAGGGGAGACTTCCCAGGGCAAGCGGCCTGTGGGCAAAGTTCTGAAGGCAGACTGGGAGTAAAGGGGCGAAGGGCAGGGGAGACAGAGGGAGATACACGCAAATGTCCTATATTCTAGTGCCAGCACGTTCGGGGGAGTGCTAATCCATATGCCACACACACACGTGGTCAGAAGCGGTAAGAACCTACGGGATATTCAGATAAAACATTAGGAAAAGATTATAAGAGGCGAGATTACTCCTGCCTGGAGGATAAAAGGCTCTGTGAAAATGGGAAGAGGAAACAGAGCTGGGGAATTTGATGATCCAGTAGGATTTCACCAGGGAAGGGGCATAAGCCCATGGGTGGGGACCACAGAAAGAGAAGGGGGACAGGAAGCAGTCCCGGCCAAGCCAGGACACATGTCAGGATAACTCGGAAAGTTTGATTTCAAAGACCTTGAAGCCAAAGTTTAGAAATTTACTGCTATTGGATGCTTCCCGCTTCCTATCAGAAACCTGAACTCTGGCCCTGAGACTGGGACCTCCTCTTTGAAATCCAATCCCTCCCTGGTCTTTTTCTCTCAGCTCCTCCTTGAGCCTCTTCATGAGCCTCTTTCCATCTGTCCACCCTTGGACGTTCCACCAGCCGCAGAAACCTCCACGTGCACTCACGTGTCTGCACCGCTGGCTCGAACCTCTGGCTGCTCGCTGATGGCTCCGCGTGGATTAACCACAGCTCAGAGCCTCCCTGGAGCCAGCTCCGACTTCCCTGCACTCAGGCATTCGTGCACGCTGTCACGCTGAATTATTTTTAGGCGATGGAGTCCCCTCTCCTCCCTCCCAACTCAATCTGATATGGAAGTCGAATCTGTAAAACGTGGAAGCATGGTTTTATTAATGTCATTTGGTTCATACTTTGCAAATGTATAACATTTGTGAAAGAAAATCAATGAAATCAAGAAGCCATTCTGATTGACATGCAAGTTTGGAATCAACAGCTAAGGAGGCACAGGCAAGCTTTGCTTTTCCCCTGATTGCATAAGATACAGTATATTTAACATTTACAATAATTACTGTTTATAAGTGTCGGTGTGATAAATGCCTGATTGCTCCTATCCTTTATCCCCAACACTGGCTTTGGTTCTGTTTTTCATTTTAACTCCCAAGATCACTATCTCCCTTGATATTTCAAGAGCCCTGAAACTGATTGGAAGACAAAGGTTCGTCATTGATTTCTGTTGGAAAGTTCTCTCTCTGATTATATCCAACAAATGCTCATGCTCTTCCTCATGAATATTAAAGTCAAATAGGAAGCAAGGGGAGCTCAAAGTAAATGCTGACATTGCATGTGATACAATATAACCATGACCTGGGCTGCCGTCTGTTGTCACATCACGGCGCCAATCTGTGCTGAGCAGCTGCGGCATCTGGGCCTGGCATCCGTGCCCGTCACGTGCGGGAGCCACGGAGGGGGTGTCTGCTGGCACCAGGTCATGTGACCGGACGTGTGCACCTGCTGCGTCCCTCCCACAGTGACGCATGGCTGAAAGATGGCCGGAGAGAAAGGCAAGTCCAGCACGGGCTGATGACGGTGACGAGGATGACAGCAGCTGACATCTGAGACCCCCCCTTGGGGACTCGTGTTACCTAACTGAACCTTCGACGTGACTCTGGGAGGGAGGTTCTGCCCCGCTCTCATTTCCGTACAGAGAAACTGAGGCACCAGGTACTTGGTTCACTGTTTCAAAGAGGTGGAACCAGGATTCAGACCCAGATAGACTGGAGTAGACTGAGATAATAACACAAACATTTCATTCGCTGCCTCTTTTATGAAAGTTTAAAATATTTAAGTAGTAGAATTGGGATGGCATATGCAATGTCCTTTAAGCCCATCCACGGAACATGGGCCGGGCAGCCCTGCAGGCCTGGTTTGTCACGACTCTGACAGTGCTCCTGTGCATGACTGGTGGATTCTGGGGGTGCACAGGGAGGAGGGTCAGTGAGGAGGCTGAGCCCACGAAAGAAGAATGGGAACCTGAGCCATAGCTATGTCATGAGGTGTGGAGGGGCCCCAAGAGAGCCAAGAAGGAGAAAGTCCCAACTGATGGAACTTGAAATCTGATTCAGTGTAGCGGTGACAGCGGGGGAGGGATTCAAGGTGAAGTGCAGACCCTCTTGCTGGACATGCTGGGTGGCAGGGCCATTTCTCAACATAGCTGATGTTTTCCTTCAGCTGCTGTTTGTTACAGGTCCTGTTTCCAGCACTAAGGGGGGAGGAGGGGCCACACCTGTAGGGGTGTAATGAGTTAAGTACGTTCCCATACACAAAATATTTAAAATATTCTATTTCCTGGCGCATAGAAGGCACTCAGTAATGATTTACTAAAAGTGGGCATTACCGTTACATCTTAGAGAAGATACCGACAATAAATGAGGATATGATAAAATCAGCTGAAGTTGTCTGAAGAAAACTAAAGCAGAATAGGGAACTGAGTGACAACGGGAAATCTAGTCAGAAACCTAAGGCAAGAGGCCTGTCTGAGGAGGTGCCATCGAGCTGACACCGAAACAGCAAGCCAGAATCCAGGTGGAGGGAACCGCAAGTCCAGGAGCTCGAGCTGGGAATGGGCTTGGTGCATCCAGGGAAAAGTACGAGGGCTGGGGCGGAGGGGCAGCAGATGAGTGGGAGGGGCAAGTCCCGGATCAGATCAAACGGCACCAACCAGCACCTGCCAGTGAGTTTGTATTTTGCTCCAAGGTATACAAGAAGTGATACAATGTTGTAGGTAAGAGCCAGACTGCCTGGGATGGGATCCTGACCCCACCGCTCCCCAGGGGTTTCCGTCAGTATTTCCACCTGGAAAATGGGGATGACAACAGTACCTCCCCTCTAGAGTTGTTGTGAAGAAGTGAATATTTGCAAAGAGCGGGAGCAGTGCCCGGAGCCTATCAAGCATTAATTATATATAATTAATATATATATTATATTATATATAGATAATATAAATATTAGTTTATAGCTAATATAAACATTAGCTGCCACTGCTGCTCCCCACTGTCCCCACCATCCTCGTCATCATCATCTGTGGATTCTGAGCAGGGAACTAACACCATCTGAATTATCCACAAGTAAAAATTAGTCCTCTGGCTTCTGTGAGCAGGTTATAAAGGTCGGCCTTTGGCAGTGGTGACCTGACCCGTGGGAGTGCTGGAGAGGGACACTGCATTGCTCAGAGATGGAAGCTGTGGCTGACGGTTCTGCGCGTGGAGATTTCAACCTTCCCCCGAGGATATGTACATGCTGGGTCAAGGTAAGTCAAGTCTTTACAGCCTACTGCCCACCCAAAGTGGATGTACTATTACCAAAAAGGTAAAAGAAGAATGCAACGTTGAAAAACAAAACTCTCGGGCTCTTCCTTCAAGAGCATTCTGAGTAAAAGCACACTTGAGAGGCAGTGCATTCCTCCTGGCTTCTCCCTTGACATGGGCCCAATTAGCTAACAAGACGAAATGGGAAATGCGGTTTCTGCAATGGCCCAAATACAATATAAATACAAAAAAAGTAAGAGGAGCATTTTCTGTTAATTTTCCTGCATGAGAAAACTTTTAACATGAATCCCATCCTCTTGTCTCTGGCTGTCTTTGGAAAGAAGGGACATGTTGGACAGACGCACTGAAAGCCAATTTGTGGGAATTCCTGATCTAGTAAACCCCACTCTCCAGGACACCCCGGGTCTGGTTTAAAATGTATCTCGTTCAAATTGCCTGCCTCTGTGGGAGAATTTTGCTCTGTACCATTGTCCCAAGTAATATTTTCCTAATTTATTTACTGGGCACATATAAATAGGGCAATGAATCAGAGGCACTCTATAAAACTGAGAGTACCTTTGAATCTTGCTCTTTCAGGAAATAAAAATGGCTCACAGTACAATGTAACTGTTCAGACACTGAGCTGGGAACTTTATGTCTACCAATGGATTTAATGTAGCCAATTACCCAACTTCAGTTATTTACATAAAACATGGATGATTTTTACTATATCCCCAGACTACCTCTACTGGCATTACTTAACATTTGTTTGCAAAAATTTGTTCTGCTTTAAAATTTAACTTAAAGGGAAATCGGCATCATTCTTTTAAATAAAAACAAAGCCGTTGTTGCTTTCTAGGAGAGATTGGTGGAACGTATGAGTCACAATGGAGTAAGCATGGCTCGGGGACTCTGTTTACAGTGGAGTGGGGATGGAACCCAGGCACGTCCACACCAGTTGGGAAATGGACTTTTGACTTTGGACAACCGCAGCTTAGCTCCATCCTGGAAAACATCCTGGTCCTCGGGACTGAGCAATAAGGGTAACATATCCTAGAAAACATCTCACACTTTGGACTGAAACAGAGATCATGCAACGCTGTTAACTAAACAGCCAATCACGTGACAGTTTTAATACTGTCAGAACCAATCGTGAGTCTTTCAAACACTTTATGGAAGCTTGCATCTCTTTGCCTTCAAAACCCTGCCTCCTGCCTACAGCTCAGAGCATGCCGGACTTCGGCTGTCTCTGCATCTCCCAGATTGCAATCCCTAAGACCCCAAATAAACGCATACAGTGATTTTGCAGCATGTCTTTCCTCCTTTAGCAAAACAAATCAGTGTCATTAAAGTCTAGCCAGATACTCCTGACAATGGGGGTGATTCTGCCCCTGCTCTCCTTGCTACAAAAAAAGGAAAATTAGCAAAGGTTTATTATCCTAAAACACATTTTTTTTCTTGAATTAAACACAGCCTTGAAAGAAAACGGAAAATGAAGACAGTTTTCTATAGGGATTACGCCTCAGGACCATTATCTCACAGGTCTGCCATCTTCATCTTGATTCCCGGCAGTCTCAGGGCAAAGGCCGCTAGTGACAGAGGACGAATCAAAGGCTCTTCTTTCCCAGAGACAAACCTAGAATGGTGCCCACCTCAAAGGCCGCTCTTCTCGGCGTCTCTGTTTCTCAGGTGGGGCCTGAGAAATAAATCCTAGTAAACGAGATATAGGAACCCCACTAGCCCCACCACTGATCCCGGGAAAAGGAAGGGACTGCACACCCTCCCTGCGCTTCTCCTCTCCCCACAGCCTGTGGCTCGCATGCCACGGCCAGAACTTCAGGAGTCAGCCTGGACCCTAAGGGGGTCTCGATAGTGGAGGCTGCTTGTCAGGAAGAGGAAGCAGGAGACAGCCGGAGCTCAGGGTCTGGCGGCCACGTGACGACACCGTGCCAGTGTGGTCTGCCCGCATCTGGAGTTTAATGCGAGTGAAAAGTCATCTTACATCTGGCTTAACACCTGATGTGCCACGTCTGCGTCACTCACAATCCCATACGATTACTAGCCAATATCCGTGTTAACACCACACTGCGGGGAAGGCCGACTTCAGCCTTTAAGCGTGCTGTGAGGTACAAATTATGATCCTCACCCTACAGATAAAAGACCTGAAATTTGGGAAGATCAAGTGACTTGCCCGGAGGCACAAAGCCCATAAGAGACTGAGCTGAGATGTGAGTCCAGCTTTCTCTGCCTTCAAAGGCCCTTAGAACCCCACTATTCGGTCTCTGGCACAAGGCCCAATTTGTCCTACTGGCATGGTTGAAACTTAGTTCTTAAAATAAATGTGGAAATAGAAAGTTTCACTTTTTTATTATTGAAATGGCCACTGATTCAACTTGTCCAGTGAATCTGGACCATGCCCCGTATGTAGGACACCGGCCCATCAGCTGGGGCTGCCTTATGGCTTGGCCACCATTGTCAGGATGCCTGGAGTCTCCAAGCTGCCCAAGGGCCTAATGGTTGAGATTAAAGCAAAAAAATGGGGGGTGCCTGGGTGGCACAGCGGTTGGGCGTCTGCCTTCGGCTCAGGGCGTGATCCCGACGTTATGGGATCGAGCCCCACATCAGGCTCCTCCGCTATGAGCCTGCTTCTTCCTCTCCCACTCCCCCTGCTTGTGTTCCCTCTCTCGCTAGCTGTCTCTATCTCTGTCAAACAAATAAATAAAATCTTTAAAAAAAAAAAAAAGCAAAAGAATGGGATTCGACATATAAACACTTCATTAAATTTCCTTGAAATAATACATTGGGCACATTTAGTCTTTATAAATGTTACAGTGCATTTGCAAAGACCTTAAAGGGAGACTGTCTTACTTTGCAACATTTCATCTAAGTATGAAGAAAAATCACAACAGTTCACAAATAGTTATTTGGAACGAATTAATTTTAAAACCAAAATTTAGGGGCACCTGGTGGCTCATTTAAGTGTCTGACTCTTAATTTCGGCTCAGGTCATTATCTCAGGGTCATGAGATCAAGCCCCATGTCGGGGTCCACGCTGAGTGTGGAGCCTGCTTGGGATTCTCTCTCCCTCTCCCTCGGCCCCTCTCCCCCCAGGTTGTACACACACACTCTCTCTCTTTCTCTAAATAAAAAATAATAAATAAAATAAAAACAAATTTTACAGAACACAATGTGTATTCAACGTGGGAAATTGGTACATTTCCACATCTCCTAGGAAGTGAAGGGGGTCACCAAAAGTCAGAGCGCCTGGGGCCAACCAGCCGGAGGTTCTAAAGTTGCTCTCAAGACCCAGTGTGGGGGGTGCAGAATCTCCCTCAGCAGGAATTTGGCCTTGAGAATGCTCCCCCTCCCTCTATTCCAGGGGTTCTGATATACGTATCCATGATCCCTTGGATTAAAAAAAAAAAAAAACCCACATGTCACGGGGCACAGACTCCCTCATTTTCACTGTGGAAATACTGGCCAGGACAGACTTGATCATTCTTCATGGTGGAGACAGAGCCCTGGGCCCAGCTGGGCCGCATGTCCGGGCGAGTCTGGACCGCAGAGAGTGAGGGTCCCCGCTATTCATGGCGGTCACAATTTCATGTGCTCAACCACTGCGGCTAGCTCAGAAACAAATACTTCTTTGATGATTATACCTTTTCCATCAGCACCAGGTGAAAATGCACCTGTGGGCAGGTCAAGAATGAGGACCCTCTGCCAAGCAGGTCCACCCTCAGGGAACCGGTCCCTTATGTTAAGGTGGTAAGACTTCAGCATTTCTTCACCTAGCTCTAATTCACTGAGCAGAGAAGATGAAACCATCCAATTATCTGCCATTAGGATCAACTTATTAGCTACAATTACAGAATTCCAAGGTTCTCACAGAGTACCAAGTTCATCTTGTGTGTCCATGTCAATTTCCTCTCTGATACTTTCTCTGCTTCCCATCTCATGTCACTTTTAGAGTGGACTTAGGAGGGGTGAGAGGGGGCATCTAGAAACTGGATCCCTCAGGGATCCCGCAGGGTGCGGTCCCCACACTTGGAGGCCTGAGGGGGTCCCTCCCCTCCCAGACATCTCCCTCATGGATACTCCCAATTCCACACAACTTGGTTCATTCTTAGACTCTCAGATACCATGTGGCCAAATCAGAAAGAGGTTGTCTTGCCTCTTGGACACTTCACTGTTTTCCAAATAATCATTTTTTTTTTAAAACAACAGCTTAATGACTATTAATTGAGAACAGAAACAGCAGTCTTCTCCATTGGGATGCTTCCTCCCTGTATTGCTGAGCCTTCGAGAGCTCCCTATGTTTTTTTTAACTGCATGGAATTCAGCTTCTTTTCTTTCTTTCTTTGGTCCACATTCCATTCCCTGATCTTTCATTCATTAATTCAATAAACGTACAGGGAACACCAACTATGTTCCAGGCATGGTGATAGGCACCAGGAAGTTAGAACAGAATAAAGCAACATGGTCCCAGGGTTTTAAGCATCATCCTCTTCATGGAAGATTTGCTTACATCCCTGAATATCCTCCCCCCACACACAAATGCAGTAAAAAGCGACCTCATTTTCATAAGACTAGAATGACTAGGAATCAACATACACTATCTTATAATATTGTCTTCATTGCCAAGGTCTCAAACCATGATGGAAATCCCAGCTGGGAACCTACCTCCAGTGATGGGAAGTTCACCCGGGAAGGCAACATGGTGGGGGGGGGGTGGCCTCTGGGAGTTCTGAGAGCTCTGGGGACAGCACAGGGCATGCAGGAAACACTCAAGGAGCATTTACAGAATAAGCAAAACCCCATCAGGGCTACTGTTTCAGTCCATATAGATTTCACCCGTGTCTGACTCTGGCTTCTTCAATAAAATTAAAAAGATCCAGAATGTATTGAGCGCTTAAGATGTCAATCTCCCTTTCATAATATTCACATTGTCAATTCTCAGGACTCCATGAAGAAGGATGAGGAGGATGGCTCCCATTTTACAGAAGAGGAAGGTGAGGCCCAGGGAGGGCAGCAGCAGGTTCCAGGTCAGCCGGTGTGAGTCGGACCCAGCCGGCTGGTCCGCAGCACGTGTGTGTAGTGCCCTAGCCCGACGCTGTTCTCTCCCCGGCCCCCAGGGAAGGCTACTCTGAAGCTTGTGTCCCATTGTCTCTGCCACGTGCATCAGGGGTCCCTCACTTACCCCCACCTTTCTCTCCGGTGCCCGTCCCTAACTCATGCTGGCCAGGGGCAAGCTGCCCCCACACACGCAGGTGCGGGCTGGTGGCGCTGCTGCCTGGGGGAGGAGCCTCACTCCGTGTGGGGGAAACAGCAGGTGCAGCTGTGCTGACGCCAGGTGGGCTGAGGCCCTGAGGACCTGCTGGGGGGCTTTCCTTGCTCTCTGAACACAAAGAGATTAGCCCCGACGACCCCAGGCCAGAAGCCAGGACCCCTGGAGGTCAGGTGTGCCTGACGGAGTCAGACCTGGCAAGAGAGCACAGAGGCCCTGGCGGGGAAGCTGCCCAAGCCCTGAGCAGCCAGGCCTCTCTCCTCCTAGGCCCGCATCATTCTCTCTGTCATTGTCACTCAGCCCCTCGGTCCCCCCAGCACCACGCCAGAGCCCCGAGAGAGCAGGGTCTGCCAGCAGGCTCTGCTTCAACAGCCTCACACGGCCGACTTTCAGAAACGGGTTTGAGGCTGAGTGTCTCCACAGAATGCACACCTACTCCGGGGTGGACGGGGAGATTATTCCTGCCACACGTGGTGGGCAGCTGAAGCAAGGAGCCCGTGAGCTGGTGTGTGTGCACGTGGGGGCTCCTGGTGTATCCAGGCACGTTCCCTGATCCCCAAAGCAGCCCTATGGGGTTGTTTCTATCACTATTACTCCGTTTACAGAGGGGGCTACGCACAGCGGCTCCTGGCACAGGGTCACAAGGAACCCAGGTGAACTCAGGTCTGGTTAACTTCACACTCCACTTTCTATAATACAACTAACTGTTGTACAATTTCTAATGGTTTCTGGATACAGTTGATAAAGCAGCAGACCTAGAGACAAGGGCTCATGGGCTGGTGACTTACTATGGATGTGCTCCGGTGAGAGCAGCACGGGGAACACGGGGCAGGGAAAGGCGGGGGAGGCAGACATGGGTGCATTTCAGCAAAGGTCCCCCAAGAAGGGGACCGGCCTGATCCTGCAGGGGACTCTGGAATATGAGTAACATCTCAGCTTGTCCCATCGTGAGACAAGGCACGGGGCTTCCCTGTCCCTGTACTAAGAATCATGGGTGCGGGCAGGGGTTGGAACGGCTGTGAGGGGCAGTGGGATTCAGAGGCTCGGGCAAGTTCCAATCTTGAACAAAGTGCTTCCAGCAACCTGGGGAAGTCCTCCAAAGCCAAGTTGCAGGTGTGGGGAATGAGAACACGCTGAAATGGTGTGGGAGAAGCACAACAATGGGGGAGGTACGCGTGTGTGTGTGTGTGTGTGTGTGCAGTTGTGAGAAGGACGCTCAGATGGGTAACTGGTAATTTCGATGCGGGGGGACCTCTCCCTCCCAGAAGCTGCATCAGTTCCTTCTGCCAGTCTCCTGGACCCAAGGGGGAGGGAGGGAGGGACAGGCATTCAGAGTGGAAGGAACAGCAAGAGCAGAGGCAGAGACAGAGCAGATTGAAGAGAGCTTCCCAAGGACAGCCCTGCTGGTCAAGCAGGCTTAAAGATGCCATCTCAAGGACAAAGGAGGGGCGACACCGGGCTTGGCCCAGTAACAGCTGGGTTACAGGGCCACCTGGCAGAGAAGACTCCTGCCTGTCCAGGCGGTCAAAAGTGAGGGACCTGGGCTTCAGTGTTTCTGAGCTGACTGCTGCTCTCAGAAGCCAAACAGGTGAGAGAACATGGCTCAAATCTGGGCTTCACCAGAGACATCCTTCTGACAGCCCCGAGCAGCGCTCTTCTCTGACCCCAGGTGGGTACTCAGAGCCTGGGAGCGCGACTGTTATACCTGCTTAGTATTCTCCATGAAAACAGGCATATTTGATATTTAGGTGCACTTTAATGGACCCTGAAAAGAAATTATATTGATTCATTTAAAGAATAAATGCCCCCCCCCGCCGTCCCCTACATGGTGAAATTCTTAAATGCTTCTACTTAATGGAAATCACCTCTCAAAGCGTTACTAAAACTAATCGTGGTAATTTCTATACATTTCCACGATTTCCCGTGCTATCTTCTCTCTGGCTTTGATGAGCCGTGATGAGAGGATGCCTTTTCTGTTGCCCTCTCTGACTTCAGTGGTCACCCCTCCCCCACCACAGGGGAATGTTTTCTAACATCTCCAGGGAGGAAGAGATGGCAAAATCTATTAAAATAGCACCATCTGGGTGGAAGGGAATCATCACAATTAAGTAGACTTAATATCTATTCACAGGCACGGACATGCCGAGTACTCGCAGCCCAGACCTCAGGAAAGACGAGGTGACCGTTCTGAGAGACCCACGAAAGGTAAGCAAGGCTGTGAGGCGAGCAAATCACATTTTAAAGTTTCTTACTTCTGGTTTCTCTTCCTGTTACACAGGAAGCCTCACATTTTAAGTGACCAAAATTCATCTCTGTATGTCTCAGGTCCCGGTACTTTGGTTTATAAGAGGCATCTGAAAGGTTTGGGGACAGCCCGGAGATGTCCTGGCCTTGGTGGGTCGTGACAGGATTGCCTGTAATTTATACTTTTCTATTTCTGGTAATGACCAAGACGCCGTGGACTTTAAATTCCCACTGGACACCAGGGTCAAACACCCCCCACTGTTCCCATGGCCATGGAGAATTTGCCCCCTCTGTGCCTTGCCCCCAGTTCCAGGAGCAGATGGGACACCTGTCACCCTGGCTGGGCAGTCAGCCGACTGCACACATGTCTGTTCTGTAATGCTGGGATCTTTCCAGAATGCCCGGGGGACGGTCCCTTCTGAGTTCAGAGCCCATCACAGTCTATTCTATAAGACACGCATTTCACTCAGACAAGAAGAAAACTTCCCCAAATCAATGAAAGGAAACACAGTGGCGTGCAGGTAAGGGCTGCGTCTCACACGGGGAATTATTAATTTTCTCTTATTTACAGAATCTCACCATAAACATCAAGCCCAGAAAATTCAATGAGCAATTGTTTCCCATCTCGAGAAGCAGTATCGAAGTCGTCTGCCTAACTGAAACGATCTCTACATGATGTGGCCACCAGGGGATGGACATGTTGAAGAAGAGAACAAAAATGTCTAATTCTGCCCCTTCATTTATGAGACAACACGTCGCGTTTGAACAGCATTGGGTTTGTGTCTTTGGAGTGTTCTCATTTCATCCAGCCAACCCGCGGCAAGGAAGTCCGAGTGCTTGGTCCGCATGGCGTGCCCCCCCATCCCCGTCCCCCGCAGTGCTTTCTCTTCCTCCGTCGGCCCTGCCACCCCACTTCTTTTTTTTTTTTTTTTAAGATTTTATTTATTTNTCCCGGAACGCCGGGATCACGCCCTGAGCCGAAGGCAGACGCTTTTAACGACTGCGCTACCCAGGCGCCCCCTGCCACCCCACTTCTGTGCTCACCCCTGCACTGCTCAGGCCCCAGTCATCTTGCTACACCTCCCCAGATCATCCTTTCCTACCTTTGCCTGCTGAGCCAACATCTGCTCCCAATTCCAGATCTCACTTGGGACCCCATCTCACCGTCCACCTCTGCTGGACTCGTGGGACACTTCTCTGTCTCCCTCGGAAAACTGCGAGCCCCTCCGATAACCATTGTGTGCACAACAGGGACACTTACTCCAGGCACTTACTCTGTGCCAGACACTGTTCCAGGCATTTCCTTGCATAATTCATTCAATCCTTAACACAAACCCAGAAGGTAGGTACCTCTTACCAGCCCCACTTTGCAGGTGAGGAACCCAAAAATCAATCAATCCATCCATCAATCATATCAAAAACCTTTTCTAAATCTACACAGCAGAGAAGTGTTGAAAGTAGGATTTGAACCTGGAAAGCCCAGAGTCTGTGGCTCTCACCACTACTGAATTCTGTGCTTCTAGACACAGCAAACCTTTTCTGTTTTAGAGATAAATGGAACAAAAGAGCCAAATTAAATCATGTGTCCCTGCAAGACCACTCCACTAATGAATGTCAAAGACATCATTAGGTCCCATGTGCTTTGATGCCTTCTGGTTGTTTCTCAGTATATCCTACCTTATTGTCTAAACATCTATTTTTCTTTCTTTTTGCTTACTTAGAACTACATGCAGGTGATGGAAATCATGCAAACACGACTGTTAAAACCTCTTTCATTGTTCTGCCTGCAGAGGGCGCTCATCAGGGGTGGTGTATATTCCCCTCCCCTTGATGTGGGCTGGCCTTGCACCCGGCCTTGACCAATGCAATGTGGGGAAGAGACCCTGTGCCAGTTCCCAGCCCAGACTGTCAGAGACCTAGAATCTCCTTTCTCCCCTCACTCCCCCTCTTTCTTTCAGTGACCTGAGCCACCATGTGAGAGGCTGGACCACCCGACTGGAAACAAGCTCAGCCGTTCCCTTGAGCAGTCCAGCCATGCCAACCAAGGATCAGACACCTCTGATGTCATGATCTCCGACAACCCACCCTCTCTGCAGAAACCGCAGCAGAAAGCAGCACATGAATGACCTGGCTGAGGCCAGCCAACTCAAAACATCGAGAATAAATCATGGTTTTAAACCACTAAGTTTTTGGCAATGCAGTGATATCTAACTGAAAATAATGCAACTGGAAATTCACCTCGAGTAAGAAATCATGAATGCTATCTCTTGCTCACTCATGGAGCAATCCTTATGGTAATTATTGCTGGCCTCTATGTTAGCATTCCGTCCTAAACAGTATGCTCGTGTATATTCCAAGGGCATAGCAAGTGTACCCCAGTTATCCCTGTGTCAAGTCAGACCAAAGAAGAAGAAAAGCTTTTTTTTTTCCCTCCCCTAAACTGCATTTCATTTGTCTTTGTTTCTGCGTGGAAAGTCTTCCTCTCCCCAAGCCCCTTGCCGGGCTCTGCCGGTGGCTGGATATCCAACAGCCCTCTGGGTCCCCATGGTGGGTGATGGGGACCACCAGCTCCGAGAGAAGGCTCCGCTGGTGAATGAACAGAGCTCAGGCGCTAGAGTCACAGGGAAGGAACTGAGTCCTTGTCAGGTACCTGGGGATGCCTGTGGGCAGGTGGGCTGGGGTGCAGATCCCACCCGATTTCCAGGTCCCAGCTTCATCCCTGAGAATACACCTAGCCCCGCAGACCCGACTATGTGGCCACTCACAGGTCAGACTGACTGGACCCTGACATTGGGCCAGTTTCTCTCCTGGCAATGGACTTGTATCATCTCTGGGACTGTAAAATATCCTTCTCCTTTATAATCTCTAAGACAAGAACACTACAAAGGATGGGTTTTTGTCCTCATTTTGGGGGTGAGGAAATTAAATTTCAAGTTGCCAATGCCTGGGGTCACACAGGAGTTCATGCAATGGCAGGATTCCTACTCCCTCTGCCAATCCCACCAACCGTCTGCTGGCAGAAAGTGGGGTGGAGATGGGGCGCTCCACAGCAGCAGCAGAGCAGGGAACCGCAGGCTTCCGGAATGCACACGGGACATGGGAGACCAGGGGCCCGCCAGTCTCCATTGCCCAGAGAGGAGCAGAGTGGAAGACAAGGAATGCCCTGGAAAGGGGGTGACTTGCCTAGTACTTGACACTTAACTCTGCCCAGAGTCAGAGGAGGAACGGGTGGTTTCCAGCATCTTTCTATTTCTAGACCACAGGCTCTGGTGAACCTACTGCCTGTAAACCACAGCAGTCCTTGATGTCATCCTGTGTGGTCTGAGTAGCCTGCTCTGCCCCACGCCGCCCACGCCTCCTGCAGGTGGAGTTAAGCCAACCACTGCGTCTACACCCCCAGTCTGGCGGTACTTCATTGCATGCAATTCCACTCACCATAATATCACTGCCAATAGTGAAGTGGCCCAATTGCCAGGGAAATTCCAAAAGGAATTCTCTGAAGGGTAGTTATGACCAGAGCTTTCAACTTCACTGGATTTAATGTCTACAATAATCTTTACTACCTCTACTTGTATCGTTAAAGTTAACCAGATTTTCCATAGCTCTGTCTGCATATCTCATTCCTTTCTCTCTCTCCCATCCCTATAGGGTTTTTTTTGTTTTGTTTTTAAAGATTTTATTTATTTGAGAGAGACAGAGAGAGGGAGAATGAGCAGTGGGGAGGGAAAGAGGGAGAGAGAGAGAGAGAGAAGCAGGCTCCCACTGATCAGGAAGTCCACTACGGGGCTCAATACGAGGACCCTGAGATCAGGACCTGAGTCGAAGGTGGAGACTTAACCAACTGAGCCACCCAGACGTCCCCCCTCCATCCCTATGTTTTTCTACCTCATACTGTATGACTGATCTACACATTCTCCCAAATTTATGAATGTAAGTATTTCCTCTTGGTGTCTATCCAAGTAATAAGCTCTATATTTTGGACTCAACACTCTATTACATCAAGCACCTGCTGGGAGTCCCGGATGCCCACTAATACTCAGCCTCCTCCAGGTTAGAACCTGGGCTGTCCTTGGCAATCCTTCTCCCCAAGCTGGGAGTGTTGATTTTGACTCCTCCTTGTGCCTGGGGAGCACAACCACAACTGCCAACTTAATCAGTCCTCTTTAACTAGCTGATTGTCGGGATTGACAACAGGATGCCATTTGCCAGCGTCTTCCTTCCTGACTTGACTGTAGCCAACCCTTCACAGACAGGTTTAACCCTGGGAGAGTGTGTTTTCCTTCAGCCAGGTTCCCCTTGCAACAATGTAGACACAGGGTTACACCAACCGTGGGCCTCCATTTCCAAAATTCACTCATCCAACATTCAACACGATTTACTGAATGTCGCTATGTGCGTTGCACTCTGCTATGCGCTGGCATGTAGTGATAAATGACTGTTTACCAGTGGAAAACAAGTGTCCCACTGCCATCCTCCTGCTCACCTGTCTGCCCAACGATGGAGGCGCTCAGTCTGTGGGGGATCCTTGAGGACACCTTCAAGGTCATTCGGATCTGGTAATACCTAAGGAAAAAACAGAAGACAGGCTGATGAAGATCAGACTTCTTAATGTTGGCTTCTTCTAAAAGTACCTAGACTTACTCCTAAAGACCAAAGGGAACATAGAAGTTTCTAGGCAGTGTGCACAGTCACTTGGCATCGAGGAGAGACAGTGGGAGAGGGATCAGATGGGACCATGATGGAGAAAGGAAGTTGAGTTGAAGTGAGATCACGGAGACACATACAAGTTTGGTGGCAAAGGGGAGAGGGAAAGGGATAGTGGGTTGGCCATATGAATAGGTACATTAAGGGGCATGGCTTTTGTTTAGTCAGGAAAGTCCATCCTACGAGAAAATGGAAGCTTTAATGCCTGGTGCAAAACCCATCCCTAAAACTGAGTTCCTATCATGTTGCGAGACAGACAAACTCTTCCTTTAGAAACAACAGCTGGGTTGCTGAGCCTGGGGGACCTGCCAACCACTCCTCCAACGTATTTCTGTGCCCTTATTTGTAATACATCACTCCCATTTCCAAATTCCATCATTTCAGGACATCGTGCAGGTTCCCACACTATCAGTAACCCTCCTATCTGGCCACTTCCGTCACAGGGCCACAAGCACCTTCTCCACGTCCCTGCCTTTGCAATTTATGGCCCTTCCACTTGCAAACACTCAGGAATACTTCTGGTGTCACACTGTTCTCCCCTTCCACCGATTTCAAGCCTATTGTGAAATGGGATGTGAATAAAACAAAGTGAAATAGAGGTAAAATGAACCATGAACACATCAGTC
The DNA here is from genome assembly GCF_017311325.1 of Ursus maritimus. Taxonomy (NCBI): domain Eukaryota; kingdom Metazoa; phylum Chordata; class Mammalia; order Carnivora; family Ursidae; genus Ursus; species Ursus maritimus. The sequence continues at coordinate 75,759,081 of NW_024427107.1, forward strand.
TCCGCTGGCTCATTGAGCTTATGGCTGGGGGCGACACTGCACTGTGAATATACTAATAGAAGGTTCTGTTGACAGGCTCGTGTTTGTTGTACGTGTGTGTGTGATAAGCAGAGGAGATGTAGAGCAAAGCACCATTGCTAGAGTCACAGCTGGAGTTTGGGTGACATCATTTAGGAGCTGTGTGATTTTGAATACACAACTTCTCTGAACATATGTCTGTATTTGTAAAATGATGATAAAAAAAAAAAGGACCTGCTATGACATCTGCTTCCAGGAAAGATGGAGTAGACATACTTTCCCCATCCTTCCCACCATAACTAAAACCTCCAGACAGCATGTATAGAACAAACAAAAGATTTTTACAGATGAAGAAGAAAGCAAACAGTCTATGGACCTCAAGGTCCAGATAAAGACATGCTGGTGAGTTCTCTGCATTTTCTTTTTGCCTCGTAGACCCCAGAGAGAAGCCAACCACCCAGAAATTCTAATGGGTGCAGGACGACAACAACAAAAAAACCCGCCCCCCCCAAAATGCCTGCTTTTTCTAGTCAAAGGACAGAAAAGGGGCAGCCTAGCAAGATAGAAAACTCTTAGACAGTAGTAGCCGTACACAGCCACGAGACACAAAAATTGTGGCCTCACCTCCACACACACCTGCAAAGAGCAAGTGGGAGCCTCGATGTCCACCACTGCCAAGCTTTACCTAGCACCCTCCTCACCTGGCAAGAGAAGGTCTTTGAGTAGGGAGCCAGATTCAGATTTTCCTACTAATAGATGGTGATGAGAATCCCACCTTTTAAAAGTACAGACTATGGGGGGGGGGTCTGAGTTTCTAACCCCACCCAGCAGGAACGAGGGCACACATATGCTCAAATGATTGCTGACAAAGTTCAAGACCAATTCAATAGAGAAAAAGTAGGCTTCTCAATCAATGGTCCTGAAGCGACTGGATGTCCATAGGCAAAAACCAAACCCAAACCCAAACCAAACAAAAAGCTCAACTTCGATCTCATACTTTCTATGAAAATTAATTCAAAGTGGGTCATAATCTTACATGCAAACTGTAAAACTATGAAACCTTCGGGAAGAAAAATAAAAGGCGGCTTTAAAATCTAGGGATAATGGAGGAGTTCTTAACCTCAAAAGCACGATCCACACACACAAATAACTGATAAATTGGACTTCACCAAAGCTAACCACTCGTGGCCTGCAGTACGTGCCACTAAGAGGACTGTAAGACAAGCTACATGGTGAGAGAAAATACGTGCCGATCACAGGCAGTTGACTGTCATTATTTACGGATTCTGTACGTATGGATTCTTCTACTTGCTAACGCGTATCTACAACCTCAGGGGCTCCATGGTCACGCAGATGTGCTCCCAGATGGGTAAGTTCTGACTCCCCCGTGCACCTGTTTCACCTGAGCTCAAGCAAGACAACACTACCTTCTGTTTCTAGTTCGCATGCTGTAAACACATGTCCTCCACAGTCTATTTAGTGCTACTTTTTTTTTGTATTTTTGTGTTTTTTATTGGTGACTCTGTTATTTAAAATGGCCCGTAGTGTAGAGTTGAAGTCCTGCCCCGTGTCCCTAAATGTAGGACACCAGTAGAGACAACAGTCTGTTAGATGAGCTGCACTCAGGCCTGAGGTCTAGTGCCACTGGCATGAGTTCAATGCTAGTGGATCAAAGATAGATTAGGTAGGTAGGTAGGTAGATAGATAGATAGATAGATAGATAGATGATGGATGGATAGATGATGGATGGATAGATGATAGATGACAGATACATAGAGACATAGATGGATGACAGATGATAGATACATTGATGGATAGATAGATAGATAGATAGATGATAGATGATGGATGGATGGATGGACAGATAGATGATAGATAAATGGATGGATAGATAGATCGATGATAGATAAATGGATGGATAGAAAGACAGATAGATAGCACTGCTGTAAACAGAAACACACCTAAAACAAGGTTACGTATTGATCAGTTGATGAACATGTCATGACAAAAGCTCCCAGCCCCTCACTCTACGTTTCCTCGGGAGTGATGGCTCGTTACACAGAGGCAGTTTACTCCCACCGTGAAATCCGTGGGGGAAGCACGATCACAAATCAGCTCACATATCTGTGTGAGGGAGACTGAGGCAGGGGGGGACAACCTGTCTGTAGGAGACACCTGCTCCTTCGCGGCCACTAATTACCCCTGTGCAGAAAGGATGACTGCGCAAGCAGAGAAAGACAATTATCATATGGTTTCTCTCATCTATGGGACATAAGAAGTAGGAAGATCGGTAGGAGAAGAAAGGGAAGAAGAAAGGGGGTGGTAATCAGAAGGGGGAATGAAGCATGAGAGACTAAGGACTCTGGGAAACAAACTGAGGGCGTCAGAGGGGAGGGGGGTGGGGGATGGGATAGGCTGGTGATGGGTAGTAAGGAGGGCACGTATTGCATGGAGCACTGGGTGTTATACGCAACTAATGAATCATCGAACTTTACGTCAGAAACCAGGGATGTACTGTATGGTGACTAACATAATATAATAAAAAAACATTAAAAAAAAAAGAAAGGTTGACTGCGTATTGCTAGGTCTTTTGGGTTTTCAAGGGAAGACAGGAATTTGGATTTTTTTTTTAAAGATTTTATTTATTTATTCTACAGAGATAGAGACAGCCAGCGAGAGAGGGAACACAAGCAGGGGGAGTGGGAGAGGAAGAAGCAGGCTCATAGCGGAGGAGCCCGATGTGGGGCTCGATCCCATAACGCCAGGATCACGCCCTGAGCCGAAGGCAGATGCTTAACCGCTGTGCCACCCAGGCGCCCTGGAATTTGGATTTTTAACAGAACATCTTTAAAACGTGAAATGTTGCTTCATAAATTAACGACAGCGACAGGAGCAATAACAGCGACAGCAGAACAATGAGGGGCAGCCACCGTGGCCACCGCATTCACAATCAAGCTTGGTGTCGACAGAATGGCGAACTTGCTGGCAAACTCCCCACACGCCAATCCTTGGCAAACGCTGATGGATACAAATACCAGACGTCACTTCTGGTGTTTCTTTAATAAAAAGACCCATGTGTTCCCATAATTTCATCATCAGAGGAAGAGATGTAAATCCCACCACCACCACCACCAGTTTTAATATTCTAATGGCTTCTTCTCTGAACACAAAATGGGTCACTCCCTGCCAGAGGCGATATATCACTTTTCTATCAGGCGGTGCTTAGAGCAGTTATCGCTTTGTGCAAGCCTTATTCAGCATCGTTTGCCAGGGCCTGGACCAGGAACTTCCACGTATGCAATCCTGTTGCAGCCTCTATGAATCCTCTGTGAGAGAAAGCAACGTCTCAGGTGTTACCCAGAGAAGACAATGGAAATACCGAACTACTTACCCAGTAGCAAAGGGCAGCCAGCATTCTAATTCAGAGATAAATGTATTTTTAAAATTGAGTTACCCTATGTTCCAGCAATTGCACTACTGGGTATTTACCCCAAGGATACAGATGTAGTGAAGAGAAGGGCCATATGCACCCCAATGTTCATAGCAGCATTGTCCACAATAGCTAAATCGTGGAAGGAGCTGAGATGCCCTTTAACAGATGACTGGATTAGGAAGATGTAGTCCATATATACAATGGGATATTACTCAGCCATCAAAAAGAACGATTTCTCAACATTTGCAGCAACATGGACGGGACTGGAGGAGATAATGCTAAGTGAAATAAGTCAAGCAGAGAAAGACAATTATCATATGGTTTCACTCATTTATGGAACATAAGAAGTAGGAAGATCGGTAGGAGAAGAAAGGGATAAAGAAAGGGGGGTGATCAGAAGGGGGAATGAAGCATGAGAGACTATGGACTCTGGGAAACAAACTGAGGGCTTCAGGGGGGAGGGGGATGGGGGAATGGGATAGACCGGTGATGGGTAGTAAGGAGGGCACGTATTGCGTGGTGCACTGGGTGCTATACGCAAGTAATGAATCATGGAACTTTACATCAAAAACTAAGGATATACTGTATGGTGACTAACATAATAAAAAAATTATTATAAAAAATAAAAATAAAATAAAATAAAAAATTTTTGCCTGTGACACCTCATAGGAATCACATTTTACTGCATACATTAAAACCTTTTATACCCAATTCCAAAGCACTGTCTGAGTTCTTATTCCTTTTAAGCACTTGATGTTGCTGAGTCTTACTTCAAGGAATCAGTTATCATTTTGAACTTCGGATGCGTTACAGGCACGGGTTGAAAGAAATAAGTTTCAATTAGACTGGCCCAACTGGGTTCTGCCCTGATTAAACAGAATGCTTAAACCCCTTTAAGAATTCTCTTTTATCTGACATGAATTTCTGCCAGGTCATAAATCCATAAACCACGTGTCCTACCTGACATACATGATATCATTTGATCCCTGCAGGAAACCTTTGATACCCTTACTATGATTTCCATCTTAAAGATGAGAGAACCACCTCCCGGAGATGAAAAGATTTGTCCAAGTTCACGCATTCAGTAAGTAATATTAACACATCTCCAGGCATGACCTCATTGTTTCACACATGGATCTCCTTTAACCATCTTAAATCCACCTTCTTCTAGCTGGGGTCATTCACGAGGACATTGTGAAGAAGGGAGCAGTTAACTCAAGTCCTTGGAGGGTGAACAAGGGGTGAGGGAGTGAGTTGCCGTCAGGATGGAAGAAGGAAGCGGAAACCAGGAGGTAGAAACCTTCAGACAGTGTGCCAGCACATTTGTCTCGATTTGCACATGACTCCTTTTGGGATATAAATACATACAGTCATTTTTTACCTTATGGGCTTCCATCTGTAAGAGTGGCATCAACTACGCCCTTTATATAATGAGGTAGGCAGAATAATGCCCCTTCCAAAGACAGTTACGTCCTCATCTCCAGAACCCGTAACAGAGAATTACGTTTGCAGGTGGCATTAAGGTTGCCGAACACCTGGCCTTGAAATGAGATTATTCTGCATTACCCAGGTACACCCAGTGTAACCACAAGGATCCTTCCAAATGGAAGGAGGTAGAAGAGAGAGTAACAGGGTAACGCAATGTGAGAAAGACCCTACCAGCCGCTGTAGCCTTCCCAGGTGGCAGGTGCCATCAGCCCCAAGATGCAGGTGGCCTACATGCACTGGAAAAGACAAAGAGACAAATTCTTCCCTAGAACCTCCACAAAGGAATACAGTCCCTGCAACACCCAGATTTTAGCCTTGTGAGAGCCATTTCAGACTTCTGACCTCCAGACTTGTTAGATTTTAAATTTATGTTGTTTTGAGCCACTTAGTTTGTAGGAATTTATTATAGCAAACTAATGGATACAGGCTTTCAAATTTCTTCCTCGTGACAGAGCTCATGGGCAGCAGTGACTACCCCTATGTTAACAATATATAGACTGACTCAGAGAGGTTAGGTAATTTTCCTACAGTCACATGGTTAGTTAATGGAAAGTTTGGGGTTTAAAATGTAGGGCCATTTGACTAAACCAAACTCTTATTTGGTGGTGGGGGGGGGGCAAACCCAGGTGTTTTAAACTTCATTAGGCTCCCTTCAACTTCCCCATCATTATTATCACCAGGAGTCCAATCACATTCTCCCTCTGATCACTAATGTATTTCCCTTTGTTTTCTCAAAAGCACCTTCAGAATAAGAATGCTATCTTTTGCTTCTTTTGTATTCCTTAGAGCTCTTAGCACTGTATAAGGAGAGAAAAGCATCTAATAAACATTTGTTCTTGGTTGATTATAGAAGTATCCACCACCAGCAGCTGCTGGAGGAGGAAAACCATGTCCTATTCATCTCTGTATTTCCAGCAACTAACATGGTGCTCGCACACAGTTGGCATTCCATCAGTGTCAGAGGAATGAAAGAAAGAAGGGAAGGAAGAGAGAAAAAAAGAAAAAGAAAGATCGATGGATCTTTCCAATAACAGAGACTCCTTCAAAAACCATGGGGTTATACAATCCACTCCCAACATCTACAGTTCTGTGAGTGACTAAGAATCCACATGCAATTTTTATGAAACAAAACTAGAAATGATATTCTACGTGGGAATACAGAGATCTATGATATTTTGTTATAATCACTTTCATATCAGGCATGTTATGAAATAACCACTCTGACCCAGAGACAGGTGACATGACCTAAAGCACAAATCACTGTGTTTGCAAAAGGGTCAAAACTGAGACTCTGGAGTCAGAACGCCTAGGTCCCAAAGCCAAACAGGCAAACCTCAAATAATAACTTCCTTCTCTGAGCCTCATTCCTCACAGGTGATGCTATCTGCCCCAGCCTCACAGAACCATCATGAGCTACAAACAGGATGTGGGCGTATGGCCCTTAGTATGAAGCTCAACCTTTAGTATGTCGATAAAGAGAAAATATTGTTGTTACTATTACCTAAGACATGTGGAACAGACATCATGCCGCAGCTGTGATCTCAATCTATCCAAGCTCATGGCTGGGGTGAAGCTGGGGGAAAGGTGATGGCTTGGGTGGGACAAGGTTCAGAGACGCCTGTGGCACACAGGACTTGATAACACAAAATGGCAGACACCAGAAGTAATACTCTGCTCTGACATGGCTGTGCCCACATGGCTAAGAAGAAAACCCTCTTTCTTTGAGTGTCCTGAGACAATATAGCATAGTGGTTATGAGTGTGAACTCTGGAACTCTGCCCTGACTGTGATCTAACTTGACCATGGAAGACCCGCTGGTTCCAAGGCAGAACTCTCTACCCTAACAGGGAAGAAAGGGTAGTCGTGCCAGTAAGAGAGGCCTTGGTGTTCTAAAAAATTAACTAAAAAAAGGAAAAAAAAGACCCAGGAAATGACCAATATATTTTTACTGTACACTCATAGGCTGACTCATCTGTTCTGACAGTGTCCACCCACCATAACAGGACTACAAGCCACTCTGTTGGATTTTATTGGCCTCAATAGCAAATAATGAGATACTTTTTCAAGAAAAGTCCACTCTAAGATATTTATAAATGGCACTACAGATAAAGGGCTGGTGTCCAAGACCTATAAAGAACTTCTCAAATTCAACTCCCCAAAAAACAAATAATCAAGTCAAAAAATGGGCAGAAGATATGAACACTTAATGAAGACATACTAATGGCTAACAGACACATGAAAAAATGTTCAACATCATTAGCCATCAGGGAAATTCAAATCAAAACCACATTGAGATACCACCTTATGCCAGTTAGAATGGCAAAAATTGACAAGGCAGGAAACAACAAATGTTAGAGAGGATGTGGAGAAAGGGGATCCCTCTTACACTGTTGGTGGGAATGCAAGTTGGTACAGCCACGTTGGAAAATAGTGTGGAGGTCCCTCAAAAAGTTAAAAATAGAGCTACCCTATGACCCAGCAATTGCACTACTGGGTATTTACCCCAAAGATACAGATGTAGTGAAGAGAAGGGCCATATGCACCCCAAAGTTCACAGCAGCATTGTCCACAATAGCTAAATTGTGGAAGGAGCCTAGATGCCCTTCAACAGATGACTGGATTAAGAAGATGTGGTCCATATATACAATGGAATATTACTCAGCCATCAGAAAGAACGATTACCCAACATTTGCAGCAACATGGACAGGACTGGAGGAGATTCTGCTAAGTGAAATAAGTTAAGCAGAGAAAAACAATTATCATATGGTTTCACTTATTTGTGGAACATAAGGAATAAATAGCAGGGAGGGCATTAGGAGAAGGAAGGGAAAAATGAAAGGGGGGAAAAAGAGGGGGAGACCAATCAGAGAGACTATGGACTCTGGGAAGCAAACTGAGGATTTCAGAGGGGAGGGGATGGGGGGATGAGTTAGCCCGGTGATGGGTATTAAGGAGGGCACATATTGCATGGAGCACTGAGTGTTATATGTAACTAATGAATCATGGAACACTAAATCAAAAACTAATGATGACTAATATAATTAAAATACATATATATATATAAAATAAAATAAGAAGAAAAGTCCATTCTAATATTTCAGCAAAATTTGCCTGGTTACTTTGATATGATCAAAACATAATGATTGTAACAATTCAGTCAGACTCCACCGATGTTAAGGGGATGACCTTTCTCATTCCTTCATTCCCATCTCCTTGCTCATCCAGAGGGGCCTGTAAGACACTCACACTCTGACCTGTCTGCTCAATGGTCATAGTCCCCTCCTTCCTTACAAAGCAAAAAACAGTTTTTGCCAGAGAAAGAAACATGCCAAGCTAAAAATACTCACCGCTCCTGACTCCCTTGCAGCTAGGAGAGATCCTGTGATCCTCTCTTGGCTAATGAGAAAAAAACATGCATTGCCAGATGGAGCAAAGAGGAATACTTTTAAAGGAGAAGTCTTGGGTTTCATGACCCACGGGCTGTCTGTCCCTTCTCTGACTGTCGTCCCCTGACTTGATACATAAAGAAAATACCAGTGGGCATTAAAACAGCCATGTTTTGGCCATGAGGATAAAAGCCACATGAAAACGATGACAGAGCAGAAAGACAGAAGAAGTCTGAGTTCTTCGTGTCCTTGGTGACATGGCAGTATGGTCTATTTCAGGATTTCTTGTGACATCTTGTAATTTTTAAGCCAGGATTAGTCATCTGTCTGATCATTTGAAGCCAAACACAATCCTGATGGATGGAATCTGATTCCAGACCTCACTGGGGCCGCATTTACCATGGAGGAAAACTCAGAAGCAGCGATATCGGCAACCTGATTTCTCTCACTATCTTTTCTCTTGGATAGAAAGCTGAGCTTTTCCTTGCAAAAGAGCCATTAAAATCTAAGAATCCAGGTTAGACTTTTGGGTAGAAACAAAGCAGATATTTCTGTCCACTGGAGTTTAAAGCTGCTTCTTCAGGGGAAAGGGTCTTCTCCGCAAAGCTGAACCCAGCTCATTGTAATGCGTTCTCCAACAGGGTTTAGGTCTAAAGCCCCAGGTGACAATCGAGCGCCTTCAGCTTTACTCGATGGGTATGCTGTGAATCTATAAGGATGTCCTGAAAACTTCAGGGACACACGTGGTCAAAGGTTGAACTGCCAACCCCTGCATCCTTTCCAACTGTGAAGGAGACACACCCTCTGCGGTTCTGTTCATTCTTCATGTCTAGTGCTATGTGGCAGCCACACCAACAGAGACCACATTTATTTTTCATGAGAGCTCTTTGAATTGTATATTACATTCCCACTTACAGATATGGAAATAAGATCTTCCAAAAGCCCCTCAGTTTCCTAGCACAAATAGACAGATCAGGACTCAGCCAGAGATCCCAGGGTAGCCCTCTGCACAGACCTACGGTGAGGTTGCTTGCTTGCTCTTGCTCCTGCTCTTTTTCTCTCTCGTAATAACAGAACTGAGTTGCAGGCACTTAATATTTGTTGAATCAAATCATTTCTAAATTAAATGTCTGTAAAAATACATACACAGTTACTGCATTTTTCATGGTGTTTCCCCCACCAGGCAGTGGTATGCCAACAGTATACAACTTCATGGTTTTCGACCTCAAAGTTGGTAGCTTGAAACTGGCCGTGGTGGGAGTATTTACACCATGGAAATCAACAAATGTCATGATGCACTTTTTTTGAGCCACTTTTTAAACATTTTTCAGTACGTCACTGCACCCCTCACGAACACCACTCCATCCTTTTAACCAAAGGAAATACAGAGCCCATGCAGATTAAGTAAGGGGGCAATTTGGAACAGTTCTAAGAAAGTCACTGTTAGGTAGGACTCCAACTGTTGAGCCCTCAGGAGAAATCTATTTCATTGCTTTGAGATGCCTCATTGAAAAAAGCTATACTCATTAAGCTCCTGGGATAATTCTGTGAGCAGGAGAAGAAGGACCTTTGCAAGAGGCTTGCCATGTGAGTGTAGATTCCAAAGTCTGAACAAAGTAGCTATACCTCTCCCCCCATTCTCCCCTCTTCTTACTCACATCAAAACAAAGCAAACCCATAGTAGCAATAACAGCAATGATGATGCTTTTTGTCCAACTTAAGACAATTTAAACTCTCTGCACTTCCGTTTTTTCATTTGCAAATGGGGATGGTCAGTTACCTTCTGGAGTTGATAGAGACAGAAATCAGAATCAAGGTGCAGAGCAACACTGGGCTTTAATAAATGGTGGGTATTATTTTTACATATCAGCCTGATTTGTTGGTGAACTCCCATCCCTATTCACCAGAGTAGGAGGCTCAAGGAGCTCAAATCAGCAATGCAAGTAGCCCAGTTGGAGATGCCAAGTATAAAAAATGAGGTTGCCGGGCGCCGAAACGCTGCAAAGTGTCTCTCCATCCCAGCATCCCCCTCTGCTGTTGTGATTCACACTCCCCGGTGAACCTGTTGTTCCTAGCTAATGAGTCAACCCAGATGGGGTTTCTAATTTGCATGAGTGGCCGCGTGTCAGTGTTGCTCTCTGAAAAGTTGCTGGTGTCAGTCTCCAGGTCAGCCAGAAAAGAACCATTTGCAGGGAAAATGAAGACTCCCTCTTAGCAGCGCATAGAGTGGGATTCCATCACAAGCTACCCGGGACATCGTGCATCTTCAACAGGGGCCAGGTCTCTTCTCTTTTGATAGGAAGTAGCCCTGGGTTTTCTTTGCATTTGTGTGGCTTGATTAAATGAGGTGAGGTAGAAACAGGCTTTTAAGCTTCCCGCACAGCTTGCAATGACATGGGTAATTTAAAACCTCAGACCAGAAAATCTGCCGTGCAAAATCACACTGTGACAGGGGTCTCTGAAGAAAGAATTTTTCTAATTGGCAAGACCATATCCAACACCCAGTTCCAAGCAGCTGGAGGGAGAGGACAGGTCTTTCATGTGGAGCGATCAAAAGGGTGGTATGAACATGCACTGGGAAACCCAAGGCCTTGGCTTTCGCCTCCGACAGACTGGGCGTTAAATACCGGATTCTCCACTTATGAGTGGCGTGTGGCCTTCGGCAATCCATGCTCCTTCTCCGAGCACTGGTGCTCTCATCTTAGAAGTCAATGGCTGTGAGGAACCAATGGGACGCTACAGGTGAAGTGCCTGGCGTGGTGCATGAGACGCCATAAACACCAGTTCCTTCTAAAATGTAGTCGGGCCTATTCTCATCATTAGGACCAGATGTTGCAAGTGGGAAGTCGACCTAGAACGGGGGGAAAGGATCCCCATGTCCACCCAGCTAGTTCGCAGAGTCCATTGAAGAACACAAGACTGCTAATTCTGGCCCATCGTCTAATCCATTATACTAATACACTCGGACATAATTTAATTCTACAGCATTGATATTAAGTGATAAGAAAAGACACTCTATAAGCAGATGGATAAATTATCTTCTTGCTGCTTTGGGAGACCCCATAAATACTGACAATAACAACTGCAACATCAGAGCAAGAGTGAAGGAAGCCGCCCGTCCTTGCAAACCAACCCTGAGTCAGGCCCCACATCAGGTGCTGTCCATGTGACGTGAGCTTTTACCTGGACAGTATTCAGGAAGGATGGTCGTTACCTCCTCCAGCCTTCCGATATGGAAGCTGAAGTTCCAAAAAATCAGACCTCACTCACAGACTTACAGAGCATAAAAACACGTGGCATGCAAGAAGAAGCCCCAAAGATACAAAAGTAGTCTTCAAACTGGGGTCTGCTCATACATACTGGCCAGCAACAAAGGTGGCTGGGGTACCATGGGTCATAATAGCACGAAGAGTTCAAGCATTAAGTCATACCTGGGGGCGCCTGGGTGGCTCAGTCAGTTAAGCATCTGACTTTAGCTCAGGTCGTGATCTCAGGGTCCTGGGATCAAGCCCGCATGGGGCTCCTCGCTCAGCGGGAGTCTGCTTGTCCCTCTGCCCCTTCCCCCGCTCATGCTCATGCTCTCTCAAAGAAAGAAATAAATCCCTTTAAAATATATAAAAAAAAAAAAATAAGATAAAAAAGTCATACCAGTAGGAGATAATGCTAAGTGAAATAAGTCAAGCAGAGAAAGACAATTATCATATGGTTTCTCTCATCTATGGAACATAAGAACTAGGATGATCAGTAGGGGAAGAAAGGGATAAAGAAAGGGGGGTAATCAGAAGGGGGAATGAAACATGAGAGACTATGGACTCTGAGAAACAAACTGAGGGTTTCAGAGGGGAGGGGGTGGGGGAATGGGATAGACGGGTGATGGGTAGTAAGGAGGGCACGTATTGCATGGTGCACTGGGTGTTATACACAACTAATGAATCATCAAGCCTTACATCGGAAACCGGGGATGTACTGTATGGTGACTAACATAATATAATACAAAATCATTAAAAAAAAAAAAGAAATTTATAGCTCTTTAAAAACAAAAAAACAAAAAAAAAAGTCATACCAGTGACAGTGATGGAAAAAGCCACCGCCAATCTTTTGACTTCACATTCTCGCTACTTAGTTACGGTCAACTGAACTGAACAACGTGGGGACAAGGCCCCACAACAGAGGTTGAGGGCCCAGAAAAATGACAATACGGTCCCCACCCTCAGGGAGCTTACAGCCTCGTAGAGAACAAACGAACTTCACAGCTAGTAATTATAACCCTAAGGAGGCTCTTGGAGTTTGCAAGAGGATGAGATAAAGGGCAAGGTTAGGTCAGAGGAGAAAGCTAGTGCCTCAGTGGGAGGCAGGGGGGAATGAAAACCAGTCCCTAAAAGATCGTAGAGTGTGCAGCAGGGATCTCTCACGTCAAGGACCAGGAATGTGAGCAGGGAGGTCAAGGCCAGGAATGACAGCAGAGCGGCCGGAGCAGAAGACGGTATCTTTGATGTCACCCCTTCGCATCAGGGCCCTGTGGTGCTGCTGGCCTTGGGGAACAAGGCTGGGACGGCGTCCCACAGACCCAGACTCCCCCGAGAACCACGGTGCACTTCCGTAGTTTTAGACTGCAGGCTGCGACCCAGAGCACGGCGGAGATGCTGGTAGCCAGAGATGCTCTCTAATGGAATTTTGTACACACTACGTATTGCTATGCCTGAGTTCACCTGACTGGTCCAGAGTCTGACCCATTTGACAAATGTAAGTTAGTACTGATGAAGCTCCCATGCCATCTGGGCTCATCCTTGAAGATGGGGTAGGTCTAGGCCATAATGGCATTTGAGGTAGAAGGAAAGCTTGGAAAAATGCAGAGGGGTGGTGCCTGGAGACGTGTGTAGGGATAGTGGGGAGCTGAGTTTGGCCGGGGTACAGGATGGGGAATGAGGAACTACAAATAGATATTTCTTTCCCAAATATTTATCCCAGTATCTGGTACTGTGTAAACAGATGGCCCACACAAAGGATTAAGTGTTGTGGTTAAAGGCACCAACTGTGAAATGGAACAGAACTTTGTTAAGAGTCAGATTCATCCCCTCCCAGCTGTGTGACTTCAGGAAAGTTACTTAACCTCTCTGAACTACCATTTTCTCCTTTGTAACATGCAGATAAACAATTAAGCCCAACACACAGGGTTGAGTGAGCATGACATAAAAACAGTTCAGTACAGCACAGAGTAAGTCTCCAGTGATCATTAACTGATTAATGGATGTATTGCCATTATTATGCTGATAAAGAAAGTCTTCATGGAAGGCGTTGTGCTACCCTGGGGAGGTACGGTCTTCAGAGTGAAACCCGCGTTTGAATCCTGCCTCTGCCACCTTCCAGGTGTGTGACATGAAGAAAATCATTCCAGCTCTCCGAGCCTCAGTTTCTTTACTTGTCAAAGACGGATAAGTATGCCCATCTGGTAGGTCCGCTGTAAGGAGTCCGAGGCAGCACTTGCTAGGTGCCCGCACACACCCGTACTCAGGAAACACAAGAGGCTCTGGGCCTCCCTGTGGATGACACCACCGTCTGTCTACCTTGCCTCCTCTCTCAGGCAATGTAGCATGAGCCACGTTTCTCATCCAGGCGATGAGGGTGGGTGAAGCAGGCCACTGAGGCCGGCATGAAAGCAGCTAGATAGGGGGCTGACAGACAGACACACCTGCCAACTGTCCTCTGGAAGGAAGAATCCCTGACCAGTTTCCAGCCCCTTCCATCAGAATGCGTCTCTTCTGAGAAGAAACTGTCACAGCCCTGGTTAGGCTTCTTCCCTCAGCCCTGTCTCTTAATTGCTGTTGGATATGGAAACTGCCAGGACTTGAAGGCGGCCTGGAGATTTCAAGGGTTTTCCTCATCTGCGTAAAAATTCCCCATTTCCTCATCAATCAAATCTTTATTTCTGCAAAACTGTTCAGACCGAACAACAAAGACGTCCCCCAGCTCCATCTAACGCAGAGATGTGCTCTGTAATTACGGCGGACGGTGTGGACACCACTGAGGGTCGCGTGCTTCTGCCATGCACTGCTGGCCTGCAGGTGCATGGAGCAGGGTGGGGGGGCCCGGGCTTGGCCGGACGTGGGGGAGCAGCAGGTCCGCCCCCCAGCATGGCTGCGAGGCTCCAGGGACGCGGCGGAACAGGATTCCGTGCGACCGGCCCCAGGGACAGCATCAGCATTAAGCCTGAAAAAGCCCAGGCCGGTGCTAAGAAGACCTGGGTCAGGGAGTTGGACGGATTCATGGCACCATCTAAATGCTCAGGGAATTGCCCAGAAGGAAGAAAGGGAAAAGTCCCCAATGCCAAAGAGAAGAATTAGGGACTGCTTCACAGAGCTGTATGGGGCGGAACCCAGGAAAGCCGGCGTGAATGTGGGACCTAACCTGCCCTTGGATGGCTTTCTCCCCTTGACGGATTCATCTCTTCAAGCTCGCTCTCTGTCTCTCTTCCTCTGTGTCTCTCTGTGTCTCTCTTTCTTGCTCGCTCTCTGACACACACACACACACACACACACACTCTTCTCTGTCTATAGAGTGAGGGTGTCCACTCTTAGGCAGCCAGGCACCAGCTCCTCATTTTTATTAACGATGGCCTTTTCTTATGTTTCTCCCTTCCCTGTAATCAAGGTGCTAGGAGTTCAAAGCTCCAGCGGCTGGTTTATGTGGTTCCCGGCAATGGCCCTCCAGCGGACAGCGATCCACAACTCGTCCTGCAAGGCCAGAACGTGAGCAGCCGCAGGCCCCTCAACCTTCAGGCCCATAGCAGGTGTGCAGAGAATACTCACTGCCCCGCCACAATCTCAACGCTTCCTGTTCAAGGGTGCTGCCCTTTCCAAATAAAATTAGTACAATCACTAGCTCCCAAGCACTGATCTTGGCACATGCCACTGCTCAGTCCTGGAGGACACCTTTTCCATAGGCTTCAGTGAACCACCTAAGTATGGCCACGTTCATTTTATTAATGAAAGAAACAGGTTCACAGAGGTTAAGTGGCTTTCCCAAGGCTCTGCTGCTAACGATTAGCAGAACGGGCATTCGGGGCAGTTCTGTCATCCTCGAAGCCCATGCTCTGTCCTTGCCTCCCCACCCCACATCTTCTTAGCAGGACTTATATTCTGGGGTTTCAGGCAATCAATCATCTCCATGGTGAGCTGTCAGCCTCTCTCAATAAATCTCTCATTCTCATTCCTGTGTCCTTAGCATGCCATGCAAATCAGTGCTAGAAGTGTTTTCTGACTTCACACAGAGACCCCAAACCATAAAGTGCTGAGTAATGAAAGACTTCGATCATAAATGCATTAGTTGAAGAAAGAAATACACCGCCTCCTTTGGCACGCATTTCGTCAGGCATACAAGGTACTAACTGAGGGTCTCTGGGCATTTTAATCAATAATGTGAAAATGCCAGTTTATGCTATCATGCAACGTGGGAAGAAATAAAATGGCTCTACTAGCTTTAGGATGACAGAGAGTAGTGTCATTTCTTTTCCAAACGCAGGTCTAAAAGTAAGCATTATTCCAGAATACATATGAGAAAAGAGGTTCAGAGACATTGACAGACTTCCCCAAGGTCACACAGCAAACATACAGGGGAGCTGAGATTTTAAACCAAGGTTTATCAGACTCTTTGAACTCCAGAAAGTTCTTCCAAAGATAAGACAACACAGTCAATCCTGAGTAACCTCACATTGATGACAAATTAGTGGATATCTGAAAAAAGTCTTTACTCTCTAGTGACCTATCATTTTCTGGTTAGCTGGGTTTCCACTTCTCTCATAGCAGGCTGGGTTAAAGCTGGGATAAAAAAAAAAACCTAGCAGAATCTGGGCAGGGCCCCACACAACTCCCAAGACAGTCAGGGTCCCTGGTATGTTGCCATGGGATTCCTCTGGGAGACCAAAGTCAAAAGTCTTTTAGAAGCATGGCTACCCCCAACTCACATGTGGCCTCCAGCAAGTCACCCAGTGTCCCCAGGCCTCTCTGTCTGGATGTTCAAAATAAGGAGATTGAACTAAAAAATTCTGAAGCCCAGACTTAATTCCTGTTCCAAGCTGACCAAGGAACCTTCTGCAGTGCTTAGAACCAGTCTTTAAATTCCCAGGAAGCCTGAGAGCCATGTTTCCATGCTTATTTGCAAGAAAAAGTGGAAAGGGGGCGCCTGGGTGGCACAGCGGTTAAGCGTCTGCCTTCGGCTCAGGGCGTGATCCCGGCGTTCTGGGATCGAGCCCCACATCAGGCTCCTCTGCTATGAGCCTGCTTCTTCCTCTCCCACTCCCCCTGCTTGTGTTCCCTCTCTCGCCAGCTGTCTCTATCTCTGTCAAATAAATAAATAAAATCTTTAAAAAAAAAAAAAAGTAAAAAGGACAGGTGCAACTAAGAGACTGTCCACTGGTCTTCTGGTTAATGATGCTCTCGGTGGGGAGGTGGCCAACCTCAGATTTGCAGTTGGACTGCCTGGCTCGTAGTCTGAGGCTCAAGCACCACATCCCCTGGAACCCAGGTGAGCTCCCTGCACTAGCCCAAGATTGACCCTTCTGGTCTGCAAGGAAAGGGTACTTCTGTGAGCCAATGCCTGTGGCCCACAGTTCTCCCTGCTTCCAGCTTTCCAATGATGCTGCCATTCTCAGAGACTCATATGGGCCTTTCTCTCTGGCCAGGACAAAAACGATTGTGCTTGCTACCACCCATTCCTTTAACCTGGCTCCTCGCAAGACACCAGGGATATGAGAACTGTGTTTTCAAGGGAAGTAGGAGCTCAAAAAGAAACATATGACGAAAAGAGTGATTTCCCTCTCATCCCCGGTGAAGAGATCAGCAAAAGTGTGGCGGGCAGAAGAGCCTGGCCGCTTAGATGACTTGTTTCAGGAGTTCCAAGCACACCCATGAGGTGCTGCAGGGGGACAGTGAGTGTGTGTGTGGGGGGGGGGCAGAGGGCAGTCTCTGCTCCTGCTATAATGTGCTGTGGTTTTGCACCCGCCTCCTGTTCTTGCACACCACCGTACCTTTGCACACATGCCACCACCCCTCCTTGGGATGCCAGCCTCAAACATTCGGGGAATTGCCCTCACAGGTCAGGACTCAGCTCAAAGCCTCCCTCCCTGACACCTGCAGAGTGGGCCCCACCTGTCCCCATCCTCTGCTCTCTAAGTGTCTTTGCATGGAGGACTCTGCCTCCCCACCACCCACCTGCCTCCTGGGCAGTCTGTCCCCATTAGAATCCTATCTTCCAGCTCCTTCCTGCTTCCCCCAGCCATCCTGTCCCTCCCCAGGGATTAGAAAGGGATTAACGCAGGCATTTTATCTGTTAAACCCAAGCCCCCGGCTGTGAGCTCCTTGCCAGAAGAACCTGTACCTTATTGATTTCCACAGACTGCTTCCTCAACCTGTTTATTTGAGGGCTGAGTGAATGACTTAATCCTGAGTCACTCTGGGGCCAGAAGCTGACC
This sequence comes from Ursus maritimus, assembly GCF_017311325.1. Taxonomy (NCBI): domain Eukaryota; kingdom Metazoa; phylum Chordata; class Mammalia; order Carnivora; family Ursidae; genus Ursus; species Ursus maritimus. Next base: position 75,776,872 of record NW_024427107.1, read on the forward strand.
ACTTCTTTCTTGATCCTGACCTCCACCTCACTCTGGCAATACTTCACATCACCCAGAGTTTGGGCGACAGCAAATGGCTGTAGATATTCGAAAATATTCATTCACTCAACTTTTAGTAAATAATCAGAAAAAAAACATGATTCAATGAACGCAAGAGAATCTTGTTTTTGTTTAAGCTGCTGACAGTAGGTACATGTATCTATTTCATGCAGAGAGGTCTGTAAGTTTCTAAAAGTTCAGTAATGGTTTTGAGGAACAGGCCTTGTGTTTCTCTGCATTTTCTAATTTACATAAATGAATATGCATTTTTGTGCAACAGGATGCATGTAATGTGGACCGTGGGAGGTTCCCCACAAAGCACTAGACAGGACTTAGAGTCCAAGGTGGTCTTCTGAGCCCCAGTTTACAAACTGGTCCAAACTGGTCCTCATGGTGAAAATGCCCTGTCCCAGAGCCATGGTTAGGAGTCCATGAAGCCAGATGGGCGCCCGTGCCAGCCGCCCAGCACAGAGCCCCAGCACCAGGTGACACACAACCCAGGGGCCACCAGAGCTCAGTGGAGGTCATGTTACATTGCAGCCACACGGAGTATTTTAAATGATTTCTTGCCCACTGTCCCCCTTCCACCTCCTACTGTTTGTGCAATGTGTTGTGTGTATTTTTAAAAACCTCAAACAATCATAAGAATGTTAGTGGCTCTGTGGCAGTAATTCAGATTTGATACAATTGCACTGTGTTTACTAAATTAAGTAAACATATATTTTACATGTAAACAATGTGGACCGCTGGCCACTTCAGCTCTATTTATTGCTTTGCTGCCCTGAAGCCAGGAGGTCAGGGACCGGCTGGAGTCAGGAACAGAGACACCAAACATCTCCACCATGCTTCCAGGGTTTCAGGAAACAGCGGAAGGGGTGGTGGAGCCTAGGCGAGTGCACTGAGCTTTGACAGAACGGGGCCCGGCCGCATTTAAACAGTGATGAGAGCGTTTCATCGGCTGAGCGTGGCAGCCTCGCAGTTAAAACTAGAACAATCTGAAGGCAATTCCTCTCTGCTCCGTGTTACAGGAGAGCCTCCCCCACTCACCCCTCCCACCACACCCCTCAGGTAGGCCCCCTGGTACCCTCGGCAGGGCTGGTCTCCAAGGAAAGGGATCCTTGGCTTCCAGTCCAGACGCAGGGGACGCGTGGGTGGAGGCTGTGCCTTGTTCCCGCCACCGTCCAGCCCGGCCTGCAGGGCGCCTGGCTCCTCGATTTGATTTCCTCACAGCTAACCTGTGATCTCTGGGAGCCGGGCCCAATTCATCATTTGGGGATGGGCAGGAAGCCCTAAGAACTCCTTTCCTCTCACTTGCAGCCCTTCGCTGGGACCTTGACCAGCTGGCCACGGAGAGCAGGCCACGGGGCTCTGGGACAGCAAGGGCAGTTCACGCTCACATGCAGAGCGTCTCTGCCCCCGGGTGCAGGCAGCACCACCCAACCCGCCCTCCGTACTGCCACCGCCAGAGAGCCTCTTCTGAAATAATAATGCCGCGGGAACAAAGGGAAAGACGACAGAGCCGTGACAGGCACCGAGCCCTTGCCTAGCCGCCAGCTCTGTGCTGAGCCTCCTGGCGACGCCCTACATCCTACAGGAGCCCTGTCCACGTAGCCACTAAGGTCTCACTGTGTCATGCTATGATCCCTACCATCGCCCACAAATAGGATCGGGCACAGCTCCAGGGTGGGGGATGTGTCGGGGTCACACAGCCGGAGAGCAAACCCAAGGGTTTGGGCGCCAGGATTCCTGCCCCCGCTCACTGTTTATATCTGGGACTGAGCACCCGACCATGAAGCTGTTCTGCTTTCAGAGACGCTCCCAACGGGGTGGCACCCACGTCCCTTTGCCGGGCGCTTAGGGTCCTTGTGAGCTGGCCCTTCTGCACGCATCCCCTCCTCACCTTCTGCATGCCACGCATGTTCCATCCCCAGCCCCAAGCCCGGCTCTGCCCAGATGTCATCATGCCATTTTACATCCACTCTCCCCGGAAGGGATGGGTGAGGCTCACTTCCTGACATCCATAAACGACCATGCCCTCTTTTAGGCTCTCTTGGTCCCTGCATCAGCCCCGTCCCCCAGGGCTCCATTATCCCACAAGACTGAGCACTTCCCCAGGACAGGGACACGGTCTCACTGTTTAAATTCTCCCTCTGTCCCCAGCACTTGGGAGAGAGCCTGACAAAGTACTCAAAAGGTGCTGGGTACCATGTGTCTGCCCAAAGAAAGCACGAGCAGGGCCTCAGGCAGACAGTGGCACCCTGCATCTGTGGCAGGGTCAGCCTCAGTCGCCAAATTTGGAAGTGACCCAAGCATCTGTCCACCAACGGACGGATGGATACACAAAATGCGGTCCATCCACGCAATGGGACGTTATTCAGCCTTAGGGAGGAAGGCGATTCTGACGTCTGCTCCAACCCCGATGAGCGCTGAAGACGCGAACTGAAATGAGCCGTGCATGAGAGAGCCCACACTGGGTGATGCCACTAGCAAGATGCCCCAGCCACCAAGTGCAGGGACACAGAGGTGGAGGGTTGTGCCAGCGCCTGGGGGAGGGGCGGGGAGCTGGCGGTTAAGGAGTCTGTGGCTTCTGGTGCGGAAGAGGAAAGCGATCTGGACACAGTGGCACGGATGGGTGCACAGCGAAGTGAATGCTCTTAAAGCCACAGACAGCATCCTTAAAAATGGAGAAAGGGGTACATTTTTATTGTGTATTTTACCACAATTTGTTTAAAACGGGAGAAAATGCAAGCCTCTTCTGACCCCGCTCCACTGCCCTTCAACATGGCTGGGCGCATGTCTCCTGCTATCGAGCCCCTCCTGTCCCCAAAACAAAAACATAGTGTCTCAGCCCAGCACCGGGCCCGTCTCTGCAGGGAGGGTATGAAGCTCTCTGAGGAAGGGCAGGAAAGGGGTGCTCATGATACACCCTCCATCTGGAAACTTCTAACGAGCTCCTGCTGTGCTCTACACACTGTTCGAGGCGCTGGGCGTGCCGCGATCCCAGACGCTCTTGGTGACCTCAAGCCAGCAGACAGGACAGGCACTCTCCCTGTCTTCGACGCTGCCGTGAATCACCATTAAGAACACCCACTGGGTGCTAAGATCTCCGTATTTCTTCACCTCTGACCCCTGCAACACCGTGAAATAGGTTATGATACAGAGAAATCAGGTCGACTGAGCTCAGAGACATCACAGCAGCACCCCGCGTTCCAGCGAGGCAGGGCCATGATCAATCCCGAGCACCCGGGAGCGGGCTGATCCAGGCCCCAGTGACAGATGGCGACCTGGGAGCAGAGACATACAGTGACTCTTCGGGTACCGCCTAGCCATTTAGGACCTGGCCTAGAACCGCCTCAGCTCATGGTCAGCGGGAACACCCATCCCTGCTCTGACCTCAAATTCACGCGCCAGCTACAAAGAGACAAGAGGCACAGCCTCCTTTCAGATCGGAGAAAGGGGTGGTGCTTTAACCTGTGCTTGTGACAAGGAGCCCTTCCGGTGACTTTAAAGCATCCTCAGTACTCCAGCTGTTCTTAGAACACAGCTCTGTAGACCCCTGGGAGAGAGGAGGGCGTCGGAGAGGGTGGCTGAGCAGGAGACTGTGACACTCAGAGAGACTTCATTTTTAGCACAGGGAGGTGGATAATCAAGGAATCACTTGGGGGAAGGAACACAAGAAAGGAGCAGAACCAGGGTCCTTCCCCAAAGCCCAGAGTCCCCAGTTCCTCATGACAGGGTTCAGGTATACCTGTTTGCCCATCTGTGTAATCGAGCATGCATGAGTATCCACAAACATGCCCACACACAGTCATATGTGCTCACAAATATGCATGTGCACAGACACGCCTTCACACAGCCACACGTGACCACAGACATGCCTGCATACAGCCTCATGTACCCACAGACACGCTTGCACACAGCCACACATGACCACAGACATGCATGCACACAGCCACACGTGACCACAGACATGCATGCGCACAGCCACATGTGACCAGACATGCATGCGCACAGCCACACGCCTGCACAGCCACATGTGACCATAAACGTGTCTGCACACAGCCTCCTGTACTCACAAATATGCATGTGCACAGACACACGTGACCACAAACATGCATGCACACAGCCACACCTGCACACAGCCACACGTGACCACAGACATGCCTGCACACAGCCACGTGACCACAGACGTGCCTGCACACAGCCACACGTGACCACAGACACACCTGCACACAGCCACACATGACCACAAACATGCATGCACATAGACACGCCTGCACACAGCCACACATGACCACAGACATGCCTGCACACAGCCACACATGCACGCACAGCCACATGCTTCCACAAACGTGCCCACAGAATTCAGAAGCGACCACCACAAAGTCTATGCGTGTTTATAGACCAGTATCATTTTCTTCCTTAAGTTCTTGCTGCAACAGACGCGCACTGGCTCCCGAAGTCTGCATGCGTTTCCTTCCTTGAAGAGTTGGGCCCCTGACCACTAGTTTTAGAAGCCGAGAGGGCGTGTCCTGAGAAGGTTCTGGGAGAAACCCGGGATGGAGGGCTGGGAAGGAGAGGGAGACTTCCCCGCCCACTGCAGGGCTTTCTGACCCCAGAGCGGGCCACGGAGGGAACTGACTCTCATGGTGCCCTGGGTTTTCGGTCTTGGGATATGCAGGCAAGAAGGAACATGAGGCATGATTCTGCTGGATCCTTCCTCAGCCACCATGAGCAGCCACACCAAGGCAAGGACACCCTGACCTCAGCTTCCCAAGCACACAGCTCAATCTCCAGGACCACAGGTGGGCCTTAGAGGGGCCTCGGGGCTCCAGAGCTAACTCCATCCCACCAATGCCTTCTGTTTACGGCCCCCAGGCCTGACCCGAAGCTGCAGGAACTTTGCTTACCTCCCAGGCTGAGCCTCGGCACGCACGGGGAAATGAGTGTGCCGGGGCCAGTCTCCACTACGAGACCAGCTCTAGAACCTCTTACCCTGTGTTCTCACTGGCCAACGTTCAAAGGGTAAGACTGCTTATCTTCCACCACGCGAGCCTCCCGGAATGCTCTGCTCTTCCTTGCCCTTGACCATGCCCTAATCATTCTGCTACCTCCTGACCCAGACCACTGGGTCCCCTGGAACTCTCATTTCATGATCAGCAAAAGCCCTGAAACGTTCCCTGTGTCTCCTTGTTGTGTGAAAGCCTGCGCTTCCCGAGGACGGGCTCCCTCAAGCCCTTGGCAGTGGGCACCAGTTTCTTAAAATCTCATCTGCACACCACTGGGCTCAGAGGTGACATCTGGGAGTTCCTGGCTCCCGTGGCCACTTCCAGACCACTGGGGCCCCAGCCCCTTGTCCAAGCGTTACCTGTGAACCCATGCCGCTTAGGTGTCTCTCCCCATACTGCCTATCCCTGCTGTCCACAGACCTTCTCCTGGGACCTGGGGCAGCTGGCTCACCCACCGTGTGCCTCTCTGGTCCACAGCTACTCTCCTGGTGTAGGGCAGGATATCAGATCCCCCGGACCCCTGAGTTCCTCATTGCTAGAGACCACCTCTCCTCTATCCCATCTCTACAATTCTGTCACACTCTGTCATTGTAATAACACAAATTCCTCAATACCCGAAGCACCTCCACCTGCATTCCTTCCCAGACCACAAACCCCTGCCCCCTTGCTTGTTCAATAAGCAGCTACACGAACATGGTCATATTCTCGAATCCCTACTCGGCGGCCTCCCGTGGAAGCCAGACCCCTGCTCTGCTTGAAGGGAGTGAAGGAAAGGGGTTGGGTGGAAAAGGAGGGGTGGGCTTTCATTTAGGGGAGTGGCTGGTTCCCCTGGCTGTTAGATGGGAGCCTGGCTGGCTCAATCAGAGAAGCATGCAACTCTTGATCTTGGGGTCGTGAATTCAAGCCCCACATTGGGTGTAAAGATTACTAAAAAAAATAATAATAATAATACAGTTAAATAAAAATAAAATGCCAGTGCACCATGTCTCTCCCCATTATTCCGTCTATGTATGAAGCACACAGTTGTCGTGTACTCACGGCCTGTCTGGTGGTACCCTCAGTGCTGAGATCCACCAGCAAGGCAAACAGATAAAACCCCTGTCCTGGCGCGGCTTCCCTTTCCGGGCAGGACAGGCTGCTGATGGGTAGTGAGGAGGGCACGTATTGCATGGTGCACTGGGTGTTATACGCAACTAATGAATCATCGAACTTTACATCAAAAAGCAGGGATGTACTGTATGGTGACTAACATAATATAATAAAAAATATTATTAAAAGAAAAGAAAGAAAGAATGCAGATGTCACAGAGGAGTTACTTCCGTGGTTTGCTGGGGGGCAGAGGCAGGAAGCTGCAGGTGTGAAGGAAGGGTAACTACAGAAGGTCATCTGAGCAAACACTTAATGGGAGGTGGGAAATTACATACCGGGAAGAATGTTCCAGATAGAGGGGAGTGTCCCAAGGGCCCCAGGGGGCCATGTAGGAGGAAGAGGACAATGGCTGGAGTGGCCAGAGAGTCAGGAAGGGCCTCATGGGACATCACCAGGACTTGGGCTTCTGTCCTGAGAGAAGCGGGGAGTCAAGTCCTTGGGAAGTTTGGTGCAGGGAAGTGCCACTCCCTGGCTCAGCTTCTAAAAGGACACTCTGGCTGCTGTACTGACAACACAGGGAGAGTGGGGACAGGGAGGCCCCTGAGAGAGCAGGGCGCGGCAATGGCAGGCTCTATGAGAGCGGACATGGCTTGCACTGGGATGGCCCCAGTGAGGACGGTGGGGAGAGCAGCCGGATCTGGGGTACTGGTGCCTGTAAGTCAAAGGCATTGTCGAGGGACAAGAAGGATAGGGAGAGTAACAACAGCAGACGGGTCAAGAATGACTCTGAGGTTCAGTCCGTGTGGTCACCTGTAGTTCTCAAAGGCAGACTGCCCAATGTGCCGCGGCAGGCGAGCCTCACTAGAGCACAGAGGCCACGCATGATCTGACACCCCTCACCTTCTAGCAGCCACGGTGACCTTGGTGTGTTTTCTGGACTAGGAGTTTCCTGCCTGGGACCTCATCCCTTCTGCCTGCCCCTCCTTTGACCTCATTCTTCTCACTCAAATTTAGCTATTTTTAAAAGTAATCTTCAAGTCTCCTCAGCCTCTGCTGAGCCCTAATCTAAACCAGGTGTCACCTGTCCTGCTCCTATGGCCACCTGCTCTCTATATCATAGCATGCAGTTCAAGCTGAATCATCTACTTAGCAAAGGGCTTAGGTTGAATGGCCATCTCTCCCACCGGACCCATGTATTCATGAGAACAGGGACTGTTCTACTTGCGTCATAACCATAAACATGGCTAGACCTGTCTCAACTACACAGTAGACAATAAATACCACTGTAGTGTTCCAGAACTCGGTGAGGTGGGCCAAAATATTTCAACCCAAGTCATCCACTTACCCCCAAGCTTTAACTGAGCCCTGAGGGGCAAGCCTGGGAAGTAGGAATTGAGAGGACCCGGATGCCAGGCCCTTACAGTACAAGAGGGAGGTGACCGGCATAAGTGGTAGAACGAAGGGCAGCGTGAAGGAGGCTCCTGACCCAGGCTGAGCCATCAGTGTCCCGAGACAGGTGGCATCTGAGAAGACCTGAGGAAATCTGGGCAGGAGCTAGAAGGGAGAACATCACAGGCAGAAAGGACGCTCCAAGCAGGAGAGGGGGCAGGTGCAAAGCTCAGAGAGGTAGTAGCCTGCGTGCCTTCAAGTAAGATTTTCTGCTTTATACTTTGTTGAAGGCTGTTTGCTCATGTGTAAAATAGGAAAGATAATATCTGCTTCTCCAGGATAATTAAATGAAACGTTGTAGATAAATGCCTGGCTCCATCCCTAGGATACAGCAGGGGCTAAACACGAGCTGGTTCATTTTTTTTTTTTTTCCTATGACCTATTTGATACAGGCATGATGACAGGAAGAGCAAAGGAACAAATGAATGAATATGTGGATAGATGGGTACAGCAGGGCCTAAACACGAGCTGGTTCATTTTTTTTTTTTTTTCCTATGACCTATTTGATACAGGCATGATGACAGGAAGAGCAAAGGAACAAATGAATGAATATGTGGATAGATGGGTGGATAAGCTCAACAGAGGCGTGTCTGGGACCCGTAGAAGCAATCCTTTCTGCAGGCTAAGACATACAAAGTAGAGCCAGCCATGCAAATCATGTGCAGCTGACCGGAACAACCTGGGGGCTGGGGGACTCTGACCCCCGTGCAGTCGAAAATCCACCTGCTACTTACGACTTCTGCTAAAACTAACTGCCAGCAGCCCAGTGTTGACTGGAAGCCTTCCTGATAACACAGTGGCTGAACACATATGGTGTATGTTACATGTATTATAGACAGCACTCTGAGAATAAAGCAAGCTAGAGAAAAAGAAAATACTATTAATAACATCATTAAGAAAACAGGGGTGCCTGGGTGGCTCAGTCAGTGAAGCCTCTGCCTTGGGCTCAGGTTGGGATCCAGGCTCCCGGGATCGAGCCTCACATGGGGATCCCTGCTCAGGGGGGAGTCTGCTTCTCCCTCCGCCCCTCCCGCCAGCTCGTGTTCTCTCTCTCTGATTAATACATAAAAAATATTTTATTAAAAAAAGGGAAAATACATTTACAGCACTGTACTGTACAAATCCGTGTTTCATCAGGCAGACCTGATGAAGAGTCTCTGAGTTGGAGATCTGCATGTTGAGGCATGATCTCAGGAACACCTCCATGGGGGAGCGAGGAAGGTAGGACTGGAGGGCGGGAGAGATGGATGGAGCTGTAAGTGCAACAGGAGATTCGGTCAAACCATGGCCAGCCCAGAACCTGGGATGGTCCATCAGAGATGCCCCTGATCAGGGCAAGGGGGACAGACCTTTGCAGCGCTCATCAACCAGCCACAGGATGTCAACAGCCCCAGAGCAGGGGGAGGGGTTGCATGCAACTTTGGGCAAGGTGGAGACTTCCTGCGGATGTAACCCTCCTGAGGAGGGACCCAGCTGCAGGTGCCCAGCAGCGTGTAACCAGCTGGACAGCTAGAGACCCCCGGGCAGCAGGTGCCCAGCCACACGGCTAGAGGTCCCCAGGCAGCAGGTCACAGCATCCGCTACGGGAGGGGACTTGCAGCAGTGCTTTGAAAGAGTGAAGGGAAGAACATTCCAGACACTAGGAACAGCCAGCACAAAGGTTCTACTGCAGGATCATGTCCAGCACAATCAAGGAGCTACAGAGACCCCTCTGTGGCAGGCAGGACATGAAAGAGGGGAGAATAAGTATCCGTCCCACGGACTCTGGCTCCATTCACAGCAAACTGAAGAGCTCTTGGAGAGCTGGAGCAAAGGAGCATCACTTTAGAAGGACCGTCAGGCCTCTATATTGTGGGGGACCAGGGATGGCGAAGGGCGGCCTCAGGGAGACCAGACAGGGAAGACAATTGTATAAATTCAGACGGGACAGATGGTGGCTTGACCGGGGCATTTGCGGTAGGGGTGACAAATGTCATCTTCTGGATGCATTTTGAAGGCAGAGCCAACAGGATCTCTGGCTGCAGTGACATGAGGTGGGAGGCAGAGAGAAGCTGAGAATTGCTCTCCGATGTTAATCTCCACAACCAGAGGACGGAGTTGCCATTAACTGAGGTGGGGTGACTGACGGAAGGGGTTTGGGAGGGAGGGTGGGAGACCAGGCATTTGGTCTGGGTGTCCTTTGGACAGCGAGATGATAATGAGTCCCACTCATGCTGGGCAAGTCTGAAGTCTGGAAGAGGGAAGAGGTTGATGACATCAACGAGGGAGCCAGTGACACACAGATGGCATTTAAACCCAGGGGACTGGATGGCCTGGGAAGTGAGTGTCCACAGAGAAGCAGTGACAATGTGACAATGAATGGGATGCATTTTAATAAAGGGCGGGGTTACTTCGCCTTACATATCAAGAACCATAGTCTTCTACCTGCAGTGCGTTCCTTGTTTTCAGTAACTACAGCTCAGCCGATGGACCCTGGGCCCCTCCTGGGACCCAAACATTCATTCATCTTCTCTCCTTCTCCTCTCCCTCCCTGCTACCTCTAAACACTTGAGTCTAAAGATTTATCTCTGCTGGAGTGGGGAGAGACAGGAAGCAATCCCACCTCGGCCTCCACGCTTATGCCTAACCCTCCCTGCCCGATCTGTTTGCTCAGTACCCTGCACTGGGAGAGTCTTAGGAACCATCCCAGCTATAAATAAAGCACTCTGGTTCCATTTCATGACTGTTTCTTACGGTTCTACAGCTCACTAAGCCACGGGAAGAGAGATCAGTGGTGGGATTTGTGCTTTATACAAACCTTAGAAATCGCTCATCAATAGGATTTGGAGTGCGGTAAGAAACCTCTTTGTCACGTGGCTCGGTAAATGTCTCCTGCGTCATCACCACCCCGTTCATATAAGTAACCTCCCCCAGTAACTATGAATTCAAATATATGCCTGCCAACCCTCCAGCAAGCAGACACTGGTCCTCCGGCTACAATCTCTGCCTTACACTCCAGCCGAATGACGTTCTGATCCAAATCTGATCACTTACCTGCTTCCAACATCCCATCCTCACCCCCCACCCCTGCACCAACCCCACAAGAAACAGTTCCAGCTCCTTGGTATGCACTCTGCCTGCCCCAGGGGCCCTCTCGGTACCCTCTGCTCCCAGCAGCATCAGCCCAGAGGGCAGCAGGTGGGGAATGGCCACGCCCAGCGGCTCTACGTGTCTTGATCACACTGAATAGGAAAGCCCAAGTCAGGAGTCCTCTCTCCCCGGTAGTTGGGGAGATTTTCCTCTGCAGGGCCAGTTCACACCTGTCTGCGTACCAGCCTCTCTGGCTCCATGCTCCCACCATCCAAACTACTCTGACGAAGGTGAACCTTGACCACCTGAGGCCAAATTCAAGATAGTCTGGGTCCCCACACCCTTTGATCCCTCCGCAACATGCGAGCCTGGAGATGCTCCCTCCTTCAGGCTCTCGCATTTCTTCCCGTCAGCGATTTCTCCTCTCTTCTGGTGCTTCTGACACCTCCTCGACAGCTTGAGCTCAGACACTTTTGCATGTTTCTCCACCTTCAAATGTATTGAAATGGTGATTTTTCTCTTGGCATCTGCCTTGCCAACAAATACAGAACAGTGTTGATCATCCTGGCTTTGCAGACAGACAGACATGAATTCAAACCCTGGCTCTGCTGTGGGATCACCAGGTATATCTCTGGGCCTCAGTTTACCCATCTGGAAGATGAAAGTAATAATACCTAACTCATAGAGCAGTCAATAGCACCACGTTAACTGAGGTCCTAAAGCTCCTGACACACAGTCTGAGCTCACAAAGTGTCACAAGTCACTGAACATCCCTGAGCTGATGAATCCCTAGATATCTGCCTGTCCTCGGACTCCGCTCCCTTGTGGCCTCTGGACTGTGGACTCATGACATCTACCCTGACTGCCCAGTCCCCCCCTACCTCGGCTTCATCTACTAATTCACCCAGGGGAACAGCTGATTTCCACGGCAGCTCCTCTCTCCCCTCCACGTTATGTAAAAGCCCCAATTCTCCAATTCCATTGCTTCAGCATCGCCCAAGTGTTCTCCTCTGAGCTAGCCTCACCACCGTCATCATTTTCCCCAGCCCAAGTATCCTCCTCTTTCCCTCCAAAGAGGCATTTCTACAGTCCCCGCAATCCATAATGTCCTTCCTTCAACTGTCCCCTAGCCCTCCCTCAGCTACAAGGTGCCATCCGTCGCCAGGACACAGCAAATCTGCCCGTCACGATGACCAGGGCTAACACCCCCTCCCACTCTACGGAAAAGACCACGTCTACGCAGCCGTCTTGAATACCGTGGTACTTTCCAGGAGATGCCATGCGTTTTCATTTCTGGGCCTTTGCACATGGGGATCTCAATGCCTGGGGCCCCCTCCCAGTCTTTATGAGCCTGGTGAGCCCCCTTTTGCAGGTAACCTGTCCTGATGCCCCCCGGGTGGGGGGGGGCACCCTTGTTTGAGCCCTGCTTTCCCGTTGGGGACATCGCTCTCTTGGCTTGCATCTCTGACTCCCGCAGCCCACTGCAGACAACCTGAGTTCATGTCTCTGTCTTTCTCCTTGTTCTGCCAGAGTTCCTAGGGCAGCGCTGAGGAAAACTAGAGCTCAGTGTCCCCCGAATGAGTAAATTAACGAGTTAATAAATGCATAAACAGAGGAACAGGAGATGACACCGATTTGCTTCACTAGGAGGGATGTGAATGGGAACTCCATGGGAGGGACGCCACATATTTCCTCTTGAGGAGGATGACTTAGGGAAAGTTCTAGTGGGTAAGAAAATGGGGGAGCAAATGCTCATCTGTGAAGGTTCTATTTCGGGGAAGAACGTTTGTCATGGAGGTGTGAATACGCTTGGTTGAGAAAGTGCCCCTCCTGCCTGACCCTCATTGGCCAGGAGGATTGAATTCCCCGTATATCATCCTCTCATTATGCACGGAAGAGATGCAGGCGGGTAGCGGGCAGCAAGGAAAGCACGTCTGAGCCTGATTTCCCCTTGACAGCAGTACTCCGTAGTTCTGTTGTTCCAAGTAGAGTATTTATGGAAGCAGTGACACAGACCTCACAACATCGGAACACCCAGTCCGGCCCCAGGGAAACAAACATGCCTGGTGGGGTACAGACGGAATGCCCAGACTCTGAGGTCCAGGCACCCCGAGAGAACCCCTCTCTCTGGCCACTGGCCAAGCGTGTGAACCCAAGCAGCCGCTGAGCCTACGTGAGCCTCTGCGTCCTCGCAATGGACGGATAACACTCCCCATCAAATTATGGGATTATGAGAGGTTATTTGTAGCGATACAGAATTTTTAAATTTTCTTCTCCAGTGAAATTCTGGTTGACTCTAGTGGGTTGAGACAGAATTCAAGAGATGGTTTCATCAAATGAAATGAAAGAGAGTTTTTCAAAGAAAGCCGAGAATTTCACCCGTTTAGGGAACACAGAGTGTGCTGGCTAGCACAAAGATCAGCCTATTTTTAGGAAGAGCGGGAAAGGGCCAGCTGTCGACTGGTGACTCTCCTTTTCCTGCAAGTCCTCCAACAGGAACTTCAGAGACCTGATGTCAGCACATGGGGCCGGTGGAGCCATGGAGACCCCGGCATTGGCTGGAGGGGCGCTGTTCAGACTTCTGCGGCTCCTAAGAGCTCCTCACACGGAAGGGGTGGAGATCTACTGCCCGAGTCCACGGAGCCCCCAAGTCAGGGCTGAAGTCCTTGGAGCTGCAGACTGCGCCTTTCACAGGGGTTCCGGACGAGATGGAACAGAGATCTGAGAGTGAGGACTGTTAGGCTGAAAGTCATGTCCTTCCTCCCCTTGTTGGATAATAAAAGTGCTTGGTCAACCACGGTATTAACCTCCATCAACATTATCAGGGACTTAAAAGCATGAGAAGCAGCAAAATTTAGTCATTTTCAGGGTAATTGGTTTTTCCTATCAAGCGTGAAACATTTCCTAATTTTAAAAAAATGTCATGACAAATTCTCAACAATAAAATACATTCTAATATTTTTTAAAAATAAGACCATGTCCAAGAAGAGAGCACCGGTTAAGTAAATTATGGTTGAACGCTGTAAGGGAATCCTTTGCGGCTATTATGCATGTTGTAAAGGAATGCACAGGGTTACAGGAAGTGTTCCCAACAGGAAAAGAGAAAAAATAGAGAACAAACTGGTCTACTACATTTTTGCAAAGGAAAACACGTGTGCATATAAAATAGTATTTGCTCAGTGAAAGAAGAGGAAGGGAGGGAGGGAAAGAGGGGGAGAGCAAGAGGGGGAGGGAAAAGGAGAGAGAAGGAGAGGAGGAGGATAGGGAAGGGAGAAAGGGACAGGGAAGGCGAAGGAGGGAGAGGAAGGGGGACAAGGGGAGGAAGAAAGGAGGGAGGATTATAGGGAGGAAGAGGGGAGGGAGGGACCCTGGGAGGGGAGAGAGGGAGGGGGACAGGAAGGGAGAGGGAGACAGGGCAGAGGGGCGAGGAAGGAGAGGAAGAAGAGGAGGAAGGGGATGGGGGAGGGAGGGAAAGGAAGAGGTGAAGGGACAGGGAAGGGGAGGGAAGGAGAGGGAGGGGGAGGGGACATGGAGAGGGAAGGTGGGAAGGAATTTTGATTATAAAAGAAATATGTGTAGTGTGGAAAATTAGGAGAAGTACAAGATATAAATATACAATGGAATATTACTCAGCCATCAAAAAGAACGATTTCTCAACATTTGCTGCAACATGGACGGGTCTGGAGCAGATTATGCTAAGCGAAATAAGTCAAGCAGAGAAGGACAATTATCATATGGTTTCACTCATTTATGGAACATAAGAAGTAGGAAGATCGGTAGGAGAAGAAAGGGAAGAAGAAAGGGGGGGTAATCAGAAGGGGGAATGAACCATGAGAGACTATGGACTCTAGGAAACAAACTGAGGGCTTCAGAGGGGAGGGGGGTGGGGGAATGGGATAGGCTGGTGATGAGTAGTAAGGAGGGCACGTATTGCACGGAGCGTTGGGTATTATACGCAAACAATGAATCATGGAACTTTACATCAAAAACTAGGGATGTACTGTATGGTGACTAAATAAAAAATTATTATTAAAAAAAGACATAAATGTCACCATGATTCCTTCACTAGGCAAAATTACCTTATTTGTGCCTATGTGTGTGAGGAAATCTGATTAAATGCATGGAGCACTGGGTATTATACTCAAGTAATGAATCATGGAACTTTACATCAAAATCTAGGGATATACTGTCTGGTGACTAACATAATATAATAAAAAATTATTATAAAAAAAATAAAATAAATGCATTTAAAAATTGCTTTTGAGCAATACTGGATAACCAATGAAACCAAACAAGAGCCATTAAGGAACTTACTCCCTGATACCATCTACTCTGACTCAAGATCCATTCAAAGAACCTTCTAGAAAAGAAACATCTGCGATTTAGTCTATCTCTATTGACTATATTTCACAAGAGTCCACAAAGCAATTACTTCTTTAGAAATGTATTGTGCATTGGAAGTTGATAAAAGAGTAAATTTACATGTGCTCACCACACACACATACACAGACACACAGAGGCAACTACAGGGGATGATGGGTGCGTTAACTAACCTTATTGTGATCCTTTCACAATAGACACATCGGCCGAATCAGCCAGCACATGTACACCTTAGGGTTACATGATGTTACAAGTCAATGATATCTCAATAAGGCTGGAAACAAAAAGAACGGTGGCATTTTCTTTTTGGAGGTCCCAAGTATGAGGTAAAGAACAGGACGCAAGGTTTCCCACAGTGAGGCCAATCCGAACCAGCATGGTGTCCACTAGGTTTTCCACTGGCAACTTAAAAAAAAATTTTTTTTTAAGATTTTATCTATTTCTTTGAGAGAAAGAGCACGCACGAGCAGGGGGAAGGACAGACGGAGAGGGAGGAGCAGACTCCCCACTGAGCAGGGAGCCCGATGTTACGTGGCTGCATACAGGGCTCCATCCCAGGACCCTGAGATCATGACCCAAGCCGAAGTCAGACACTTAACCGACTGAGCCACCCAGGTGGCCCTAAAAACAATTTTAAAACCAAGAAGCCTTCCCCTCTTCCTGGGGGATTAGTTGTGGTGACTATTAAAGCAGCTGCTTAAAACACAGGCAGGGACACCCAAGTCACCCACCAGATCAGCGGTCCGTTTCGGGCCATCTTGACTAGCCCTGCAAGGTCGTGACCTCAGTTTAACCAGGAGCTTTACAAATATCACCTCACTGGCTTCTAATATGATCCTGCAAAACCAGTGAAGAAACAGAGGCCAAAGGTTAGCGACTTGCCCACGGACACCTGGCTAATAACAGAAAAAACAGGATCCGAATCAAGATCTGTATCTGCGGTCCTTTCCCTCAATCACCTTCGCAACCAGAGGCCTTTCCCTTCCCTGAGAGGCCTTCACAAGAACCACTTTGAGTTCAAAACTAGAAAGGGCCGCACTGCCCAGGGCTTCTGCCTCACCTCTGATTCCCCCATGGGCGGCTCTGAGCTCACCAGAAGCATGTTAATCTCCACAGGCAGCGCCGAGCCCCCTGGAAGGGTCTCTTCCTCCCAGACCTGCCGAGCCTGTCCTCAGCCAGGGCTTAAGAGGATAAAAGGCTTAAAGCAGCAGGCTCAGAAAGTCACAGATTCAAAGGTAAAAGAAGGAAAAATGGGACAGGACCATTGTTGACAGCAATGAGGATTTGCTAGAAAAATAATCCAGGATGGCCAACTACATAAATACGTGAGTAACCATTATAGGAATAATTCTAATAATGCCTTTTTACAGGGAGGGAGAGATCAAATGGTTATTAAAACCACAACTATGGAATTTAAATTCTTAGAGACCGTGGAGCTGACCCACATTCCCCGCGCAAGATGGAACCCTTCACTCTGAGTGATAAAAATCCTGAATCACACTGACTTATACAAAAGTAAAGGGAACCTGTGTGTTTGCACACGTGGAAAGCCATGGGCCTGAAATGGTGCATTAGCGCCATGGTTTCTGTGCTGTGAAAATTGGACCCACCGGCCATTCATCAGGGCGCACACTCTGTCTCGGCAGCAAATGCACTACTGCCAAGACCCTGGAGATAGTCACCAGTGGGTTCACATGTGCCCTGCCCCCCAGAGCCATCCTGGCCTCTCCTCACCCTGCAAAGCTGGACATCCAATGGGGCTCTCAACCGTTTATAATCCCTACTCCCTTTCAAAAATGAGGGAATGAATGAAAAGGATCACAACACATTTTAATAAGAGAAGTGAAGAAAAGGATTGTTTCTGACAGAATCAGACAAATCAATTAATTGATCTCTGGCAAGCAAAGATAATTGTATTTCTGAGTCTATTAAGGCACATCAGGGCTGGTTAACTCATTTCACAGGGAGCTGGCTGTCACTGGCCATTAGGCTGTGATGGGGACGTCGAGGCATAAACACAAGTGGCATTTTCTTTCAGGAATCCCTTGACTTACGACTCAACCATTTTCACTCTGGTAGAGAAAAGGCAGGTGAGTTTGTCCAAAGGGGATTTCAATCCTAATAGTTCCATGAGTGTCTGACCTTAGACATCAGATCTGATAATCCTGATTGTAGGTCTTTCTGTGCAACTATTCTGTCGGTAGGACAGAATGTATCTGTAATTATCTGAAACCTCGGGGCAGAAAATCTTCTAGGTGAGATTGTAGAGAAGGCGTGTAGGAAAGGCCAGGAGATGAATCCCAACGTCAGGGGAAACCTTCGCTCAGAAAGAAGCCAGTTTGATGGAGAGCTCTGTCTGACTTAAGATTTAAAATGAAATTGAAATACATTTTCAAGGACAAACGTTGGCTCCCTTTCAGTGAACGATATTGGGAATGAAGGCTCACGTGCTCTTAAATAAGTATCAATGAGCTCTTAATAAACTGATGACTACGAATATTCATGTAGTGGGGGGTTTATACTTGTGTACTTTATACTTGATCACCTAAGTATCTCCTTATGAGAAAAGTGTTATAAATGAAGTAAGACCTTCCCTTCTGCTTTCTGGCTCCCGGAATCCACACTGGAAAGCTAACACGGAATCTCCATGGGCTCTTGAGCAGGACGCATGTGTGTGCAAAGGGAGGCAAGGTCCCGTCTTCTCCTGGGGAAGGGGAGATGCCACAGTCCTGCTAAGAAGAAAGGGACCTGGGTCTCTTCTCTTTGGAAGAAGAGGTCTCCAAGCAAGGCCGAGGTGACTCAGCATGTGGTCCTAGCCCAGCCATTCTCCACCTGGGAACTCCCTGGGAAACTTGACAAGTGCTGGTGCCCGGGGTCCCACCCTAGAAATCTAAGTAGCCTGGAGGGTGGATTTTCCCGCTCTGCAGATGACTGCGGCACACAGCCTAGGTGGATGCTGTCATAGAAACTTCCTGTGCTGTTCATCAGGCTCAGCTGGGGAACCTGTGAAGCCTCATGAGCAGCAATTTGGACTCGGTAGGTCTGGGACACGGCCAAGATTCTGCAGCTCCAACAGCAGTGAATGGCGACGCTGCTGCCCGCGGGCCACACTCTGAGATGCACTGATGTAAACGGTTCGTTAGGAATCAGGAACTGTTTTCTCATTGTTGGCATCATTTAATAAAGACCCATGTGACCCCCATCTGAGTTGCAGGAAGTTGTCAAAGAAGTAGAAAATTACACCAGCTGTCATGGATCTCTTAGGAGATGCCAGGCTCCGTGGCAGGCCGGGCACAGGCCATATAAAGTCCGGTAAGATCAGGTCCTTACCCTTAGGGAGCCTCAAGCCACTTGACAAGAAGACAAAGCCAGACAAGACATTACCGCTCCTCCCTTCCGCAGCCCGACTCTGTCCCCCACCACTGCCATCTCAGAACATCTGTGGCACTGACATTAACTTCCCTATAACTACCAGTCTAACAAGAGACAGGCTGCGATAAGTTCAGTGACCCTCCACTCCCTCCTTCTTACACTTCAATTTCCCGTGGCCTTCTGGTGGGCTCTGCTTCCTGACACCACTGAGCCATTCTGTGGTCCTGCCCTTCCAGGTCCCCTGCGCGGCTGACTCCCACCCACCTTTCAAGAGACCGTTCTGTGTGATCTCTTCCTGGGACGCCTTTTCTGACTCTGCCCACAGACTGGCTTCCCCCTGCTGTTGCTCCTCCTAGCATCGGAAGCCTGTCTTTGTCACAGAACTTAGCCCACACCGTGGTCATTTCCTGTGTGCATCTGCCTCCCTCATTGGCCGGTAAACACTCTGAGGGCAGAGTCTGTCATCTTCGCGTTTCTAGAGCCTATCACTTTAGAATATGTTGACTAGGGTTTATAGTGAGGACTGTGTCAGTGGATGGCGGAATAAAACATAGGAGAGGCAGGCTTTTAAAAATATGGGAATGAAGGATTCCTATAAACTGGGCTGAATACAGTAGATACATATTGGTAAAAAAGAGTCTGGACAGGAGATTACATTTAAGCTAGAACTTAATAGGGTAGAACTCTCAAGGTAGATGTTCCCTTGAAAGGAGGAGGGTCAAGAACGATCTGAGCACAGACAATAAAGCACAGAAGTTTAAGGTCAAACCGTTTGGGTTCTGAACACTAAGCTAGGTGAGAGCATGGGCAGGCTGGAGGGCTGTAAACAGGAAAGCAAGGCGGTCGCGTCGTTGTTAGCAGTACTGACAATTTAGACGGCATGTGCTAGATACCAGACACCACGCCAGCTGCTCTGCATACGTTACTTCATGCGGTTAATACCATAAGACTTCCGATTACCCCGTGATACAGTCATCACTACTGTACAGGTGACAAAATGGTGGCTCAGAGTGTTTTAAAGGGACATTTTCACGCTCTCAGAGCCTACAAGTGGCAGAGTGTGGCTTCACATTCAGGTCTGACCTCCAAGCTTGGCTCCCCAGTGCCTGGCTCCCTGCCCCTGCCCTTTTTGTCAGGATGAGTCTTGCTGCCAAGCACGGGTTGACAATTCACAATGCTTGTCGACTGGTTTCATGAGATGCTTTTCCTTGGAGAATTTGCTTCGGACAATATAGACTTTGAATAAATGCAAGTTGACTGTTTGCTCACAGCAAACATCACCAAAAGGCAATATGCATCCTGGGACTAGAAAAACCATCCACGAACGTAAGCGTGCTAGAAGCAAGCAATCCCTGATCGGGGCAGAATCTCACGCAGTATCCTCAGTTCTGCATCCACGTGGTTCTGACGCAGCATCTCACAAGGAATCAAGAGGGGGTGTCTACCTGGCCAGAACGGGCGGTGATGATCTGGGACATCAGGATGGAGGTGCAAGGGGCATGTCACATTATCTGGAGAAACTGCTGGAATGTGGATGCCCACAGTCAAGTTTAGTCTGAGGAAGGACACGTTCCTTCTTTTGCAACCCCTAAGTAATTTCTACCTCTCAAGAACCTTTGGAGCACATCCTCGCACCCAAAAATGGGCCAGCCTCCTGAAACGCAGCCTTCCTTTTCTTCAATGATACGTGGAAATCCTCCATTTTCTTTCACCTGGGGTGCACCTCGCCTGCTAGGCTTGGATTACAGTCATCACATCCCCATGGAGTGTTTGCTGGGTAAAGTCATGACATCTCTCTATGAACATGGCTCCTGTGGGATTCGGAGCAGGAAAACCCTTGGCGATCGAGCAGCATGGACCCCACCTGTCGGGCACCCCTCTGGAAGATGCAGAATCCTGGCTGGTCCTGCACCTAGCCTATCCACGGCTCTCTTCAGGCCGGACCCAAGGGACTGGGGACTCTGAACTTCAAGGTCTTACTGCTGACAGGGCTCTAGAGATCTAAGAACCCACTCCATCCCCCTAAGAGGTCTGACTGCCTTCTTCCAAATGATGCCCATATT
Source organism: Ursus maritimus (assembly GCF_017311325.1). Taxonomy (NCBI): domain Eukaryota; kingdom Metazoa; phylum Chordata; class Mammalia; order Carnivora; family Ursidae; genus Ursus; species Ursus maritimus. The sequence continues at coordinate 75,797,342 of NW_024427107.1, forward strand.
CATGGGCATGGCTGCTATGAAGCCCATCGCAAGCATGTTTTATCAGAAGATTATGCCTTCATCCACATCAAGGTACCAACACCATGAAGGGCTGGCATGAAGAGCTGGAAGAAATTTGTGAGAGCCCTTGTTCCACTAGACCCATGGTCACCAATGGTCAATAATTTCATAACTACAGTAAAAACATCTTTAAGCATGTAACCCCAATATACGTATATTTATTTATAATCCTATACCCTTACGGTTGCATACTCCTTGCAATACACATTGTAAGTACAGAAAAGGATCTTTCAAAAGATAAGGAATGTAATAATCCATGTTTTAAAAATTACTTTTTATATTAAAGGAACACATAACCTTTTTGCTCTTACTAAAAATATGCCTGTTACAGTAATTCGATGTTCTGTTTTTAATTTAGTCTAGTTACATATTAGACTTCCGTGGTGAGCACGGCTACATAAGAAGACTCCCCAAAACACACAGGCCTAGAGGATCTTGGGCTGGCTGAGTGAGTCATGGTTTCCACACTCGTCTTGTGAACTCCTTAACCAACTGCGCAGGGCCCTCTTCCAAGTTCTGGATGTGCGCCTTGAAATGTCCTGCGAATGGTGACGATTTCATACAAGACTTAATACCGGAAGACCCAGAAGACCATCAGGATAAGGTGTATCATGAAGAATTATGGTTACAAACCCATGTATCAAATAAGTTGTTTAAATAAGTTCAAATTTCTCAGTCTTCCTATTTTTGAATCTGATCAGCTTGTCATTCCGTCTCAGTGTGTATGTGAACAGGCCTGTGCGGGAGCAGACCAGTGTGGTTCTGCCATTTCCTGCTGTTTGCTATGCTTTCATTCGTAATAGTACCTTCAGTTCATGATTGTTTTACCATATTTGCTTGTAAGCCACTTGCTATTTTATGACGGTTTACGGATGTGCATAACTGCCCAGTCACAAACTGTGGTATTTGCCCCATGAGGTGATGTCATCAAGTCCTCTGTGCTGTGGGACGCCCTCTTTTATTTGGTGCCAGAGTTACTGAGTGGAACTCACGACTGTGTGCCGTGTGGACACCAAAGATTTCCAGGGTCGGTCCGGATTCTGATTATTAAGGGAGTTTGATTTCTCTCTGATTTTTAAGGAGAACAATTATAAGTGGAAGTTTTAATACTTTCTCCCCACATCTTGATGGATGTTTTGTGCAGCCCTGGGGAGAAGGCAGCCCACTTTGGAGTACAAGCTTACATAACAGAAAACAAGCAACTGAGCCCCAGATCCCCAGTCTGCTGTTAGGGCTACGGACAGTTCCACCACCCTGATCCCAAGTTACCCATCAGGCAAAATAAAGATACTGTCACTCACGCTATGGTTGGTGATGAGGCTTTAGGAAATAATCAGAAGTGTCTAACACTATGATGGACACATGACATTCTTGAACCTGAACAGCAGAACAGGGGGAGGTACCAAAGGGGCTCCAGGAAGCAGCAACCAAACCAGGACTCAGGAGGCCCCAAGCCCAGACTCTTCTCACCACACTGCACAACTTCTGCTCAAGTGAGGAGGGGCAGACTGATGGCGATAAACTCCTGGACGATGCACAGAGCTTTGCCTCCTCAAAACTCAGCTCCAGAAACCCGTCAGAACCCCTCGTGTGCCCCCCCATCCCTGGAACATAGCTGGTCCCAGGATCATTCCCTGTGCCCCTCACCACCTCTTTCAGGTCACCTACCAAAATGCCCCAGCCACTGAATTTCCCCTTATGTAACCAGGGGCCGTCATATACAAGAGGCACTGGAAGCACGAACTTCAGAACCATCCTTTGGAAACTGGAGACTGACCTGGGCAGCAGACGGCACAAGTGTGAGCTGGTCTCTACTTCTCCACCCTGAATCCAGCCTGTCCTTGCACTTGGCTTTGGCCAGCAGGAGGCCACGGAAACCCCCCTCTGTGAGTCTAAGGCTAGGTAGCAGCTCCTTGTGTGTGTTTTCTCTCCTGCTTGTAGGGCTTCTCTGCCGCGTCCCAGCCGAGGGCCCAGTCCTGGCGCAGCCCGTGGTGAGGGCAGCCAGGCCCATGCCAGCTGAGCAGAACCACGCAGTTGGAGCCCAGCGCAAACTACCTGCCCCCAGAATCAAGAGCTAAATGGAAAGCTGCTGTTTGAAGCCACTACGGTTCAGCAAGGTGGTTCGTTATGGAGCAAAAACCAACCAACAGATGGAACCACTTAAAACCATAAAGTTGAACCAAAATCAAAATGGCCGCACTGATGCTTCAGCAAAGCTCAATTCTAAAGTACCCTTCTTCCTCTCTTCCGCAAACCTCCCCTCCTCCCTTCTTAGACCGGCGTTTCAGGAACTGGGTACAGCCCTGAGAAGGACCCATGACAGAGGAGGATGCCGGCAGCTCGTCCACAATTCCTGCTGAAACCAGCCAGACCCTGTATTTCCCAATAAAGTGGCCCAGTCCCTCCTCCTGCAGATCTTTGAAGGCCATGGGTGGCTGCCGCCTCCTTGGCCCCGCACAGCAATAAAACTATTGTTCCTCTTTCTCCCCAGCTCTGGATTGGAGTTACATTCTGGCTCTGAAGCATGGAGGTCAGTTTTCCACAACACGGATACCTCCTGTTTCTGTTAACTGGAGCCTATCACAAATTCAGTTTCTGTGAACTTAGGTTTCCTGGTCTGTAACCCAGGAAAGCAGCGGCCGCCACTGGGAGTACACGGATCTCCTGCCGCGGGACCAGCTACTTCTCAGAACCGTTCCATGTTGTTAATATTTGCGGTGACCCTGAGACGGAAGTTTATCCTGAAGACCTACTGAGATCACGCGTCTAAAATACCAAATTCAGAACACATCCTCCAACACCGCAAGCAACTACATTTTAATTCTGTATGTAAAGAGGACATCGCAAGTTTTCAGGTCTTGAGATATCTAGGCACGGGTCTTATGACATGCAGTTTTGGGGAGACGGCTTCTCCCAATATTGATCGTGCAGACCCCTTTTTCTCAGAGCTACACAAGCAAGCTTCATTTCTGATGAATCTACTTCCCTTTAAAACTGACTGATGTACCTACGTCCTGGGAAAAACAGCCCAGAAGAGTGAAGGCAGACGGAAGTGCAGGAGGGAGGAGAGAAATTAGCATTCTCAAGTCTGTCCATATATGGGTGATTTTCAACCGTGCTAAATGTTCGGATGTTCCACTTGGCAGGAAAAATAATGAAAATACTTTCCTCATTAATCCAAAATGTCCTACCACCTGTCCTTACCACCTCTACTTCTTGCCAGGAGAAACACACACACACACACACACACACACACAGGACCCTTGAACAACGGTGGGGTTCGAGGCACCCACCCACACCCACATAGTCGAAAATCACATAGGACTTTGGACTCTGCAAAAACTTAACTACTACTAGCCTACTGATGACCAGAAGCCTTACTGATCACATAATCAGTCAAGTACACATATTTTGTATGTTGAATGTATTATACACTGTATTCTTACTCTAAAGTAAGCTAGTGGAAAGAACACGTTATTCAGCAAATCCTAGGGAAGAGAAATGACATCCACAGTGCTATGCTATCTTTAAAAATCCACGTACGACTGGACCTGCGCAGCTCAAACCCGTGTTGGTCAAGGGCCCACCGTATATGCATACACACACCGACAGATACAGTGACGCATACTCACCCTCTCTGAAAGAGATCCACGTTATAAAATTTATGTAGCTCTACAGAAAACTCAACCGTTCCTTGTACTTCAGACATGATCTTTTTGGTTCATTACCTGAAAAACAAGAGAGAAATTGACAGCTTGAGACCCCATCAGCCAAACACAGAAAGCCTGGGCTTCCATAAGGGGAACCCAATGTACCTGTCCAATGGGACCATGGTGTGTCCACTGGATGTCATTGCTCAGAGGTTCTCTTTATAGGAAAAGACACAGAGACAGGAAGACGCACTTCATGTCACTCAGCTCACTCTTGGAAAGCCCAGACTTGGACCCAGTTATCCTAATCCTAAAGCAGGGCCAGTCTACAGTCCTTCCTTACCTATCTGTGCTGTGGAGGCAACAGCAGCCCAATGGCCAATGGAGCAAGAGTCCCTGCTCTTCACTTTCTACCTGTGTGACTCTGAGCAAGTCCCTTACCTTTTCCCCTACAACACGAGCCCTGATAACAGCACAAAACTGATACAGGATGGACAGATTAAATGAGTTTTCCATGCAGAGCACTTTGCACGGTTCCTAACACGCGTAATGATTAAGAACAGGAACAAAAAATGACTTGACCATTGTTAGTATAAACGCCATCTCGAAAGTGCTAAGGGGCCTGGGGTGGCAAGGCCTGATATGCTTTCTACCGAGCACGGGAAGCAGAGGGAGTGGGTGCCGCTGCCCAGCATATGGTGGACCCAACTTGACAGGGTGCTCGTTTCCAAGCCAGGAGACCTGAGGGCCAATAACGAGGGCTGGATGGAGAAGACGGGAGGGAACAAAATTAAAATAGCCCACGTCTAGGATGAGAAACGAACAAGGGGAAGAAAGACTCAAAGCAGGCTGAATTTTCCGAGGATACGAAATTGTGTAGACAGCAATAATTTACTATATTCTTGGTGCTGCGTAAAGTATTTTCTGCAAGTTGCCTGATTTTGTCAAATAAGAATTTTGTGATAAAGGTTCTTGACCCATAATGCAGATGAAGGAAAGGATCAGAGAGGCTCTAGTATGGACCCACTTTCCTCATCTAGAATGCTCTCACGGTGTGTACTTTGGAAGGTGTCCGCACTTTCTCCAAGCCTCAGTTTGCCACCATGTGTAATGGGGAGATACGAGCTACCTAGGAGGAGCCCCCATAGGACAGGAGGTGACTTGCAAAGAGCAGATTCTTGGGGAACCAGGAGGTTCTCACTAGGTAGCAGCTGGCATGATCTTGAGGAAGGGGAGAATGAGAGAGAGGGAGGAGGGCAGCTAGGAGGAGATCCAGTCTCTCCTAGCTGGCACCTAGGTCTCCTTTCAAAGCCTCTCTTCCTTCTGCTCCCCTGACGCCTCAATGACTAGACCACCATCACTGGGGTTCAGAGTGCAACCTCACTGTAGCCAGTGGGGTCATGCCAGACCAGCTCCCAAGAATAAGAGCACAAGAGATTAACGTGGCCTTAACTCTGCATCTCAGCTGTAGCAAGGGTGCCACGCAGGGAAACATTTCAAAGATGCAGAATTCTGCTGACCAAATTAAAATGCAGCAGATCCCAGAACACAGCCTCTGTAAATCCTGCAAGACAGAATTTCAAGCTGACACGCCCAGAGAGGTCTAGCTCACAAAATGTGCTGAAAACCTATCTCCCTAATGGGAGAGCCCTTGAGGTGCAGACCTGAGCCGGTCAAGGTCAGAAACCGACTTTCAGGGGCGCCTGGGTGGCACAGCGGTTAAGCGTCTGCCTTTGGCTCAGGGCGTGATCCTGGCATTCTGGGATCGAGCCCCACATCAGGCTCCTCCGCTGTGAGCCTGCTTCTTCCTCTCCCACTCTCCCTGCTTGTATTCCCTCTCTTCCTGGCTGTCTCTATCTCTGTCAAATAAATAAATAAAATCTTTAAAAAAAAAAAAAAAAGAAACCCACTTTCAATGCCAAGGCACTTCCAGTAAGAGCTGGAGTGAGGGCCAGCAAATAAAGCCACTCTGCACCTAATTTCATTATCACATTAAACACATGGACAGCTGCCTTTTCCCTACTTCCCTGTCTCGCACTCAGTCTCAATCCTTAAAATACTGCAGAGCCAGCAAAGCCATCTGACCCCTGCTTGTGGTTGCCAGGGTCAGTAATTCCTGACCCTCCCTGACTCCCGACTCTGGAAGGCTGCTACAGAGTAAGGAACAGAGGGCAAGCAAGAACAGCACACACTAACATTCCAGCCTACTGCACACCAAACAGTGCTCGGGGGCGGGGGGTGCATGCGTATCTCGTGCACTCCATAAAACATCTCGGTGGCCGGCAGTCCTGGCCCTGGCTCACCCAGGAGTCAGCACTGTACGGAACAGCATTGACCCAGGAGCTATAGATGAGGGTTTTGCATCTCTGGCCCTTCCCGGGAGAATGGCTGTGACAGTATTTTCCTGGGTAATTAGTATTTAGAAGCAAAAATACTTAATGCACAGAAAATATCATGCAGAACATTGTCTTCTCCTGGGAGGATGCACCCTCTTGTCCTATTGCTCAGGACTAATTAGCTAGAGCCTGGAACTTAATGCAAACACAGCTTATTGCTGGAAAGCTGCCTGCTCCTTTTTAAGGCCATGTGATTCATTATAACCCAGATACCCAGTTAGTCAATGAGGAAGATGAGCTCATGTATAAAATACCAGTTTTATAGTATGGAGATTCCTCAAAAAGTTAAAAACAGAAAGACCATATGATCCCTTAATTCTACTGCTGGGTGTTTACCCAAAGCAAATGAAAACACGAATTCGGAAAGATACACACAACCCTATGTTTATTGCAGCATTATCTACAAAATCCAAGATATGAAAGCAACTCAAGCATCCACCGACTGAGGAATGGATAAGGAAGACATGGTGTGTATTTGCACTGGAATATTATTCAGCTATAAAGAAGAATGAAATCTTGCCATTTGCAGCAACATGGATGGAGCTAGGGGATATTACCCTAAGTGAATTAAGTCAAACAGAGAAAGACAAATATCAGATGGCTTCACTTATATGTGGAACCTAAAAAAACAAACGAATAAACAAGCGAAACCAAAATCACCTCACCAATATAGAGAACAGGGATGAAGAGTACGGTCGATACACTCTCACGACGTGTGGTGACAGAGGTGGCCACGGTCATCATGGTGATTACTGGGTCGCGCCTAGAACAGCTGAGCCACTCTGTGGCACACCTGAAGCTAACGCAACATCGTGCGGCAACTACACCGCCAGAACCAAGACACAGAATGAAGTGACATGTGTTTAAAAACTCCATATTTGGGCGTCTGGGTGGCTCAGTTGGTTGAGCGTCTGACTCTCGGTTTTGGCTCAGGTTGTGATCAGGGTCTCGGGATCAAGCCCTGCACTGGGCTCTGCAGTCAGCACAAAGTTTGCTTCAGGTTCTCTTTTGTGCTCTCTCTTTCTCTCTCTCTCAAATAAATAAATACAATCATAAAAAAACCTCCATATTGATTTTCCTGGTAATTGTACGTGGTCCAATTGGCAGAAATTACAGGAATCTGCAGGAATCCGAAAGCATCAGCTTGGGTCCCAACTGTCTCCTCTGCCCTTTCTACCCGAGGAGTAGAGCGAGCATATTCAGAGGAGTGGTCTACACAGGTGGCCCCAGGTCAGCAGCCTCAGCACCACTTGTTATAAAAGCAAAGTCTTGGGTCCCACACCTGACCTACTAAACCAGACACTGTAGGACGGAATAAGGCTCAGGAATCGGTGTTCACACCCTCCAGGGAATTCTGATGCTGACACTCTTTCAGAACCACCTGTGTAAAGACTGGAGGCTGGAGTTACCCCGGGCTGTGATCACTAGCTCCCTGGGGGCTGCCTGACCTTGGGCCCACCACCTTGCTGGATCTCTCTGTTCTCAGTCTCCTCCTGGTGCAGTCAGGAGTAAAGGAGTACCTGCCCCATAAGGTGGTTTTCAGGATCAACAGAGAGAAAGCACAGGAAGTGTCTAATTTGGGGTTAGAGCATACGCACACAATACAGGCATTTTTTAAAAATATAGGCCAGATTTTATTTTTAAAACGTCCCATTGGGCAGGAAGATGCCAGCTCTGTGTGAGAGAGAGAGAGTCACACAACAACGTTTGTAAACACACAAACGGCTCGAAGTGTGGTCACGGCAGTGTCCCCATTGCCCACCTGGTGGAATTCATTGGCTTCTCAAAATACAGAGTGTATGGACTATTAATTATGTATCCACTGCTGCATAACAAATAACCCAAACCTTCCATGTGCACACGGCACACGCTCAGAACACTCCACACTCCTATTATACTCATACACCCAGTGCACACTCAGACACAGGCACAGACACACACACCCATTATACACACATAATACATACACACCAACAGGCCAGAGTCATCATACACACAAGACACCCATGGCACATACCCTGCACACACGTAACACGCAACACACGTGACCCATGATACACACACACAGGGACCATATCCACCCCCCACACACCACGGATAACTCTGCACTAGCTTCCTACCACAACCCTTGCCACCTCCAAAGCTAGAGATTATAATCATCTGACCACAACTGGTGTGGTCCTGAGACGCTCAACTCCCAACATGCATGTCCAGTGAGCTTAAGAGCTGACCTCGTCCTCACGATGCTCAGGACTGGGACAGGGCAATCAAGCGCCAGTCCCAAGAAGCGTGATGAGGATGGGGGGAAAGAGTCCTGGATGCTTGGGGAAGGCACCCCTGGGAAGGCAGACGTCTGAGTGATGAGGCCATGCCTGGTCCAGGGTCATCCATGAAAACCTCCCTCTGCTTAAAAAGCGAGGAGAAGGGATGCGTGCACCCCAATGTTCACTGCAGCATTATCTCAATAGCCAAACTATGGAAACAGCTCAACCGTCCATCAATAGATGAATGGATAAAGAAGACATGGGGTACATACACAATGGAATATTACTCAGCCAACAGAAAGGATGAAATCTTGCCATTTGCAATGACGTGGATGGAGCTAGACTATATTATGCTAAGTGAAGTCAGTTAGAGAAACACATACACCATTATGATTTTACTCATATTTGAAATTTAGGAAACAAAACAAATAAGCAAAGGGAAAAAAAGAGAGACAAACCAAGAAACACACTCTTAACTCTCGAGAACGAACTGGTGGTCACCAGAGGAGAACTGGGGGGGGGGGGGATGGGAAACAGGGGATGGGAATGAAGGAGACACTTGCTGTGATGAGCACCGGCTGTCGTACAGGAAGTGTTGAACCACTATGTTGTGTACCTGAAACTAGTTTTACACTTACATTCACTAACTAGGATTTAAAAACAAAGAGCAAGGAGAGCCCCCCAGCAGGTCCTCAGGGCCTCAGCCCACCTGGCGTCGGCACAGCTGCACCTGCTGTTTCCCCCACACGGAGTGAGGCTCCTCCCCCAGGCAGCAGCGCCACCAGCCCGCACCTGCGTGTGTGGGGGCAGCTTGCCCCTGGCCAGCATGAGTTAGGGACGGGCACCGGAGAGAAAGGTGGGGGTAAGTGAGGGACCCCTGATGCACGTGGCAGAGACAATGGGACACGAGCTTCAGAGCGGCCTTCCCTGGGGGCCGGGGAGAGAACAGCGTCGGGCTAGGGCACTACACACACGTGCTGCGGACCAGCCGGCTGGGTCCGACTCACACCGGCTGACCTGGAACCTGCTGCTGCCCTCCCTGGGCCTCACCTTCCTCTTCTGTAAAATGGGAGCCATCGTAATACTGTCTTCATGGGGTTGTAAAGTGAAAAATGTCAGTACACATAAGGCATTTAGAACCTGGCACAGAACGAACCCAACAAAGACTGGCCATTGTTCATTTTTATTCCAGGACGCAGGCTGGGAATAGCACACACTGAAGTGGCTGCCGCTTGCTTTGCGTTCGCTCAGAGCAATCTTTATCGGGCACCCCCCCGGCCTGCCCTTTCTGGAAAAATGTTAGTACACATAAGGCATTTAGAACCTGGCACAGAACGAACCCCAACAAAGACTGGACGCAGGCTGGGAATAGCACACACTGAAGTGGCTGCCGCTTGCTTTGCGTTCGCTCAGAGCAATCTTTATCGGGCACCCCCCCCGGCCTGCCCTTTCTGGGAGACTTCTCACATCACAGTGCTCCCATGAGGGATGGGCCCATCTCGTAAAGCAATGAACTTCTCCTCGCTGACGGCGTCCAGGCAAAGGAGGGGCCCCGCTGCTCAGGGACCCCAGGCCCCTGCATTGTTTCAGTGGCAACGAAATTCCCTCTCAGCCTCAAAGTCGTAAGACCCCATCATCCCCAGGCAGACCACGTTTAGTTCGGAATAATGAGGAACAAGTTATAAGGTTCAGAAGACAGCAGGGGAGAGAACAGGCTGCAAAGTCGGGAAGCCCCAGCTCAGAGCCAATGTCCCCGGAGTTACCCACCTGTACATTACGTTGCCTCTCTGAGCCCGGATTTCCACATCTGTACATCAAGGGAAAACCAACCAAGAGAATGATATGCAAGGGTAACTAACAAAAGGCATTTTTAAAAAGTATGAAACTGTATTCAGTGTCAAATAGGGTCTTAATAAAGTAAGGAACAGAAACTATTTTGGAAAAATAAGCACGTAACTTATTCTTCCTTGAGAGTGGAGATGTTTGATTCCCTTGAGAGCAGAAGTCGTGTCTGTTTATGGCTTTCTGAGCCCTCCACGGCTCCCACGGTGGCTGTGGAATTAATGAATACAGGACGGCATCGGGGACCAAGCTGCTGCCAGAGTGTGAGCGTGGAAGGGAGGCCGATCTCAACGAGGGAAAACAGCGACACAAAACACCCACGGCTCCAGAAAGGAGTGTGAGCACAGGTGTGGAGCATGTGGGAGACAGCGTCTCCCTTGTGCTTACAGACACTGACAAGGCCGGCCCGCGGAGCCCTTCCAGGCTTGTCCAGCACTGAGGACTGGCACCAGGCTCTGACGTGAGGCGTGACAAGCGCAGCGTGAGGTGTCCAGGAGGAGCGCGTGCAGGGCAAGGGCAGATGTTCCCCTAATCTCTCCATCCACAGCATGGCGGGGACCACATTGGGGGTAGTCCAGCCTTCCTGAGCACTCGGGGCGAGGACCTTCCCCGACAGAACCACCTCGGAAACACACAAAAACAGATTCTTGGGTCCCACCCCATGAGACTCGGAATGGGATGGAGGAAGACTCGGGCTAAAGGGGGAACCCCGATGCCAGTTCAGATGGGGAATCCATGCATGTAGCCAAGTCCTGAACCAGAGCCCAGAGAAATGCACCCGCTGTCCATCTGTGTGACCTACGGAGGGCAAGGAGGCCCCTCGGGGAAGAAATATTGGATGCTTCTCTTCCAGAAATGAAGCTCTTCTCTGACAGGGCTTCATAGCGTGGTCTTGATATAGCGATCGCCGTGTAGAAAGCAGTAGTTCTGAGTGGCATCTGGACAGGGTCTTCAGGGCAGTGCACGCACGTGTGTATGTGTGTGTGTGTAAGATCATCGGGTCCGGGGATAAACAAGCCAAGAGCCAGATATCTGTTCTACAATTTACTGCACGTGACAGAACTCCGCAAGGCTCCGTGGCCTCCTCTGTGAGTTGGAGATAAATCTTCCCCCCGGGGGCAACACAGAAGGTTGACAACAGATGCTAGTCCCAGCCCTCCAGTGACACATAGAGCTGAAGTCGCCAAGAATAACTGCTAATGCATTCAGTTAATTGTAGGAATGCTTCGTTCTGAATTTGCTTTTTCTTTCGTCATCGGATTTCATGGAGCTTTTTCTTTCTGTGTGTTCGTTTCCCTCCCGTCATAAGCCACTCTGATCCAGAACGGTACACTCAAAGACATGCAAAACTCATGGTGTGGGTGGGAGAGAATCCTTGTTCTCTCTTCCAGAGAGCCGCAGCCCACAGGGTCACGGGACAGATGACTCTCCGCTCCCTGCACTGGAGGCCTGACGACTGGCCCCCAAGCTGGAGAAGGGGGCCACCCCCTCCCCAATTGTCTAGTGTCGACTGGGCATCAGCATGTAGTCCTCTTTCCCCTCCCCCCCTGCTATGGTATAACTGTGTCCCCCAAAATCCGTATGATGAAACCTAACCCCCAAAGTGAAGTTTTTGGAAGGTGAAGCCTCTGGGAGGCCAGTAGGTCAGGAGGGCAGAGCCACCATGAATGGGATGAGCGTCCTTCTAAAAGACGGCCCAGAGGCTCCCTTCCCCTTCCGCCAGGTGAGGACACAAGACGCCTGCAACTAGACCAGGGCCCTCGTCAGACACGCTGCCCCCTGACTTCAGACTTCCGGCCTCCTGAACCATGAGCAACACGTTTCTGTGACACGTAAGCCGCCCAGACTGGCATTTTGCTCTAGCCTGCTGGAATCGACGGGGACACCCCAAAGACAACCAGTCCCGACGACCGTTAGCTTCTCAAATCCAACCCCTTCTCTCTGTCTCCAAAGCTGCCACCCTGTCCCTGTCACCACCCTCTTGCTGGGTGGTCCCCTCCCCCCTCCTGCATCATAGCTGAGCCTGAGTCCTCTGAAGACTCGGTCTCCCCACAGACGCGAGAACGAGCCAGAGCGCCACGTGCTGGGGCCGGAGACAGTCACGTGTCTCAAGAACTTCAGCCAGGTCCTGGCATTGGCAATCCCTCAGCAGCCCATGGTTATTATTTTATTTATTTTATTCCTGCCTTCAACAATGCCGACAGAAGTTCAAAGGCCGCTCACGGAATCAGGCACGCAGGCCTCCCTCCTTTCTTTTCCAAGTTCCAGGGTCCCTGGAGGCCTGGCCTCCACGCCAACTAATACTGAGTAATTGTGCTTTTTCTTGCAATATGTCTAAAATGTTTCATCAGTTATTTGCATTTTCTCATATGTCTTAGACCATTCTCAGTCGCCTCTGAAGACATTTGCTGAAAATATCGAGACTACCGTGGTCCCCCATTTTCTACAGCTTTGCTTTCTGTGGTTTCAATTACCCGCGGTCAACCGTGGTCTGGGAGCATATGGCCCTCCTGCTGACATAGCGTCAGAAGGTCAGCAGTGGCCTAACGCTTCGTCACAGCACCTGCGACATTCTCTCACTCCCTCTCATCATGTGGGCCTTTGATCAGATCCCACCATCGCAAGAGGAAGGGGAGTACGGTATGATGTTTTGAAAGAGACCACATTCCCATAACTTGTATTACAGCGTTGTTGTAACTGGTTTATGTTATTATTAGTCATTGCTGTGAATCTTCTGCTGTGCCTAATCTGTACATGAAACTGTCACAGGTACGGATGTACAGGGAAAACACAGTCCACGTACGGTCTGTACTACAGGTAGACCCGGGCATCCACTGGGGGTCTAGGAACAAATCCACCACAGATAAGGGTGATACAGCTGTATTCTGGAGAAACACCACGATTTCAACACCTCATTAGATACTATTTAGAAACAAATCCTTTTACAAATACATCTCCCTTTAATATGCATTTTTTCTTTTAAAACATCCATCTTCAAAGTGCATGGCCTTTGAAAGATTAAATGGAAAAAAAGCGTGTTGATCTTAACACGCATCAGCATTTACTTTATGAAAAGGGCATGCAAAGCTAATGTGCTCAAAAGACTATAAATCAAAGAATGACGACAGGGTAAGTGGGGATGGGTTCAGGAAAGGCCCTCTCGTGCTACAGAGCAGAACAGTAAGGACAGAGAAGGGATGCCAGGGCACGACCCAGAACGTTCTTGGGAGAGCCACGTGGGAGCCCGGAGCCCCCCATCATAACGTGCTGTCTTTCCTGGGGTCTGAGAGGAAGAGCGAGCAGCAGGAATCTTTCTCAAACACCTGTAGCCACATCAGGGGATGCCCATCCCCCAGATGATTTACTCCAGGCGGACATTCTACCGTGGGACCGACTCCTGGCATAATCACCGCGGGGAGAATCTGCTACAAGCTCAAGGAAAATAATCCCATTAGGCATGAAAATCAGCAGTTAATCGAGGAGGGAGGGTCCCCCGAGAGTCAGGCTTCTATCCTGCTATGAGAGCATCTCACTGGCATTAGGCCCCCACCCCAGGGCCTTGCCTGTACCTGGGAGCTTGGACAAGTCCTGTAACGTCTCTGAGCCTGAGTGTTCACATCTGGAATATGGGCCCACGCTGCCCGGTCAGAGCAGTTCCTTAGGAACAAAGATGGAGCATCTCGTGGACACGGGCATTCCTTCCACACACTGGGACCAAGCACACAGAACTGCTCAGAGCACCAGGGACGTAGAGACAACTGAGCCATGGCCCTCGGGCCCCCCGAAGACACAGGTCGGAAAGGAGAGAGCCAGGTCACAAGTGTGGTCCACGGGGATAGGTGCCATGACGTGAGGATGCACAGAGAAGTCAATGACCCACATGGGCGGTCGGCCTGGGCCCGGCCAGACCAAGGGATCCAGAGCTCGGCCCTCAGCAGCTGTGTCACCTCAGGCAAGACCTTCATCTCACTGTGCCTCAATTTCCCAACTGGAAACTGCTTTGGAGCCTGGCCTATGGTAAATGTTCAGTGAAGTACAAGTTGTTATGATCACACAGCTCTGTCCCCTCATTTTGGGGCCGAGGAAGCGGGACATGGAGGTGACTGAGGGTCTGTCCCAGGATCAGAGGCATCTGTGGGAAAAGCCATGCCTGGACCTCAGGTATCTAAGTCCTTCGAGCGGGATATGCTCTGTAAGACTCTACAGCCACAGCCCGACCGCAGGGCAGGGGTGGCCCGCCCTGACACGCCAGACCTTAACCTCTGCACAGCACACGCTCTGGGTAGGAACGCCAGGCACTTCAAACTCTAGGCCATTCCTGCCCTGCAGCCCACCCTCTCTATGTCAGTGCACCCAGCCAGAACCTTCCCCTTGGCCTCCTTGGACTGCTCCATGTCCTCAAAGCAGGCCTTCCCGTACTCAAGCTCTACCCACCCTGGCCACCTGTCACCTCCACCTGATGAGCTCCCAGGCTTACATGTCCAAGCAGCAGCTGCAGGAAGCCCCCCCTGAGCGGCCATGCCTCCCCTCCCAGCACAAGCCCCAGCTGGCTGCATGCGGACGGAAACAGCCCTGACCACGTGATGTTCTAGAAGCCTACCTCTCCTGCAGGTCAGACTCTGAGCCCTTTAAAGGAAGGGACAGCCACCACTTTTTAGCAATACAACAGGGTAGAGAATAGTACACAGTAACATCTGTGGGGTGAAGGAGAGGAGGGATGCAAGAATCGACAAATGCCAGAGAAAGGCACATAGGAATGAACGCACGCTGATGACTCTTCTTTCCAATCAAATACACTTTCCCTGAGACTTGGAAGCAGCTGCTACTTGGGACTGAGATGCTAACTGTACCCCTTATTTTGAGCGCAAGCCTGAGCTCCTTCTGTCCACTGCATGTGTCCACCAAGGGGAGAGGGAAGGCGGTGCCATGCATCGTGCTGGAGTGGATCCCGCAGAGGAGCTGGCCCGGGCGGGGATGCAGTGACAGCAGAGGGTAGCCCCCCTGCAGAGGACTGCTCTATTTACCCTTCCCGACGCCTCGGCATAAACAGGAGAGGAGGTGAATGCAAGCCGCCGGGCCCCCAGAGAGTGAGTCAAGGCTGGCATTTCAGACGCGCTGTTGGCGCCGGGCTACCGCGCCTGGGCATCCAGCTTTGCCGACGCCTGTCATTAGCTTCCCGAGCGTCGCAGTGACTCAGCCTGCGTCTGTGTTCGCGCTGACAACCCACAGGATCTGCGAGCCTTCTCAACTTTCTCACACACGCGTGGGCGCCCTCGTCCAGCCACCCTCCCCGCCAAAATAGAAAGCCAAGCAGGGACAGGAGAGGGAGGGCCCTAAAAGCCGCATGCGGCAGCGTTTCCTGGAGCCTCCCAGGCGCCAAGAGCAAGGGGAGAGTCAGTATGTCCCGCGCTCCGTGAGGTCGGCGATCCCGCGGGTTCCTCCTTCTGCGGGGCCGCAGGCACCTCCAGGGGCGTGGACCCCACTGGCGAGGGCCTCTAGGCATCAGCTGTCAGCCCCCAGACCCACAGAGCTGGAGGGGGCCTCGTGGGTCAGTGAGCACTACTCCTCCATTCTATAGAAGAGGAAACTGAGGCCACGCAGGGTCCTGAGACATAGCTCTGTGCAGAGGAAGCAGCAAACCTGGCACCAAACCATCACCAGCACAAAGCCTGCCCTTGATTAGTCCCTGGTGCCAGCGCCTTGGTTTCTCTGGTCCTCGGTTCTCTCATCTGCGAATAGGGCTAATAAGA
Source organism: Ursus maritimus (assembly GCF_017311325.1). Classification (NCBI taxonomy): domain Eukaryota; kingdom Metazoa; phylum Chordata; class Mammalia; order Carnivora; family Ursidae; genus Ursus; species Ursus maritimus. The sequence continues at coordinate 75,813,304 of NW_024427107.1, forward strand.
CCTTCCTTGCAGGGCTGGCGTGAGAGAGTGAAACACTTATCGCCACAGTATCTGGCATACAGAAAACGCTCAAAGTAGCTGCTGCTATTACTAACGTTCTTTTCACGGCGGCGAGCACGGGATGGAGAGTAATTTAGAGAAACGATAACTCTTCCCTTCAAGGTCAGAAATAATCTCCCGTAAAATGAATGGAGGGGTTTCATTTCATATTTAACATATCCCTGAAAGCCTGCCCTGCAGGCACGATCTCACAAGAAGCTGTCCCAGGACGGTGGAGAGGAGCCCAAAAGGACATCTCACAGATGGAGAGCATGGGGACAGGGCAGGGGCAGACACTGGCCTGACCTGGACGTGTCCACTGTCCAGGGCCAGATGGGACCCCAGGCCCGGCAAAGCTTGTGAACTTGAAAGGCCACAGAAGAGTATTCCCATTCCTCCCAACCACGAAATGCCTCCCTCATCTATTGGTCCAGACATCAACGAGGCGATGTGCTCCTTCGGCTCCAGGAGAAATGATTCAGGTGCAGGAGCCCACAAACCCACAGGTACCCAGGGTCCATTCTGTTACGTAGACTTTCCACTCAGGGCCTTAAAAACCACACTGGTTTTGGTTCAAACCCCAATCAGCGTAAACTCTAAGCCAATGTCTGAACATGGTCGGGCCTCAGTTTTCTTCACCTGCAAAAAGCACACTTGTCTCCCAGGAGAAGAGTGGAGATTAATGGACATAAGGGCAATTTGCACAGAAGTATTATTCAAGTTAGCTGATGTCCAAGTTGGTGGGGTCCTGAGGATGCTGTGTTTCTATTTTCCCAATTATTCAGATTATTTCCTTATAAAAACCTGAGAATGGATGTAGTAGAGCAAAGGGGGAGAGGAAGGCAGCAAGAACACCATGGTCCAGGATGCCCCAATATTTATTTCAGAAAGCCCTGCCATTTGAAGACATATTCTAAACAGAGGCTGGCCACCGGTCACCTCACCCTCCACCACCTGGACGCTCACTTGGTGGATACAAGCCTCCACACAGGTGTCCTTGCTTCTCTTCTTAGTCCCTGCCCCCAAGTGTCCCTTCCTTGCTCAGCAGCATGAGGGACAGGGGTCTTCCTAAGGAGTCAGCCCCATAATATCACCCTCCAGCAGCCTCTCAGCTCCTTACCAAAGCCGTGGCCAGCGTGCCCCAAGCACCCCACCTCCCAGCTCTATCTTGGGTAATTTACTTCCCTTAAGATGCCTCTGCACACGGGCCCCTTACTGTTTCTTCAAGCTCCCGGGCTGGGGTCTGCATAAGGCAGGTCTCAAAGGTTCTCTCTGAAGCCTGCCCCAGGGCTGGTCCTCACTTTTCCTCCAGGTCCCAGCTCAAATGTCATTTCCACAAGAAACCTTTCACTTCCTCTCAGTTTCTCCAGAGCAGGCAAGCTCCCTCCAGGACTCTTCCCTCCTTCCTTCCCTCCAGGAGGACAGGCTTTCATCCATTCCCAGGCTGCCTTAACCCCCATGGAGGAAAGGGCCTGACCCAGAGACAGCACTCCACACATCTCTACGCAACGAGCCCACGGTCCAAATTGAGCAGAGTACTGAAGAAAGTAGATGATTTAGGAGCTGAGGGCCTTTGGGAAAGGTATATTTAAAGCAGAGGGGACAGGTGCGGTCTGGGGGGAAGGGGGAAAAATTTTGGAATAGCTATGTTACTGGATACTTGGGTCATTTTATTGCATTTAGTTTTCAAAACCCAGCCTAACAGATCTTTGTAAAAATGCGCATGTTTTTGTGGGAGGACACAGAAGCTAAGGGAGCCCCACAACAGCACCACGGGCGGGGCTATGGGCCCTGGGCCCTGAGAAGGGATGATGGGCATCCTGGCAAACACCCAGGGTCGTGTGCGGTGTTCAGGGAGGGGGGTGCAAGGCTGGAAGGAAAGGCCTGGGGGCGGGGGGAAGGACGGCGGAAGACCCAGCAGTGTCCAGGATTTCGGCAGTTCCCTTCCAGCGTGATACAGAACACGCTTGACATAGACACCTTCATGCGGGCTTGGGTAGTAATCTTTATAAAATGACAGTGAACAACTTGTTTGGGGGCATGAATTAATCATGAACTGATGCTTTTTAAATTTTAAAAACAATCTTCCCTTTATAAATATCTCAGCAAAGGCTGCTTGGACCACCTCCCTCGTCACGATGAGACCACTGGTTCATTCAATCATTGAGCAAACATTAATATTAACTAGAGGCCATGGGTGCGTCGGCAACCACGCCAGGTATCAGGGAGACACGAACGCATAAGACAGGAGTTCAAGAACGGGAAATGAGACACCAGGTAATGAGGACACGCCACAGTAAGTACTCCAAGGTGACTACCCAAGGAGCCTGCCACAGGGTGCTGGGCTGGGAGGGGGGCTGCCATCACTCCTGTGCCCATGTGACAAGTCGGGGAGCTGGAGATGGCCTTATAGGCCCCAGGTGCCGTAAGAGCTGGACAAGTACGAAACCCACTCGCTAAGTCACACTTCTCCCCCACTTCACTTGACATATGTAGCCACATACAAAGTGTTATTTGACATCCAGGAATTAAAGACGAATGGTAAACACTTGACATAAACATGACATACAGTTGCAGAGACAAGCCAAGCATTATGGGGCGGGCTGAGTGGGGGCACAGAGGCGACAGCAAGCCACATCAGACTTTCCAAGTGAGCTGGGGCCCGGGCCTCACAGGACCCAGACCTTGCCTCCTCCCCACCCAGCCTCCCTGCACTGCACTGCACAGACCCCGGGGGCCTCCGGCTTCCTCATGCTCTGTGGGGCGGGGACCAGGGGGTCTGTCCATAAACAGAGCCTTGGAGAGAGAGAGGGACAGCCAGACAGAGAGGCAGAGAGAAGAAAACGCAGTCTGACATGTATCTACTCTCTACCCCACCTTCCTCTCCCGTCTCCTTTTCCCTGCTCCCCCCACCCCCAGCCCAGCAGCAACAGGGCAGAGAGGGAATGGACAGAGCTGCAAGGGACCAGCTCCTCAGGGTCCCTGTCAGACTCCAGCCAGGACACACCTTCAAGCTGCCGCCAGGGATGTTGTTCCTGCTTCTCGGAGCTCCTGCTTCATGCCAGGCCCCAGGGTGGGCTCCCTGGAACCACAACCCCACTGAACCGTAAGCCCACTCCCGTGAGGACATTCCACACAGGGGGAGCTGAGGGTCAGGGGTGGCGTGACTTACCCAGGGTCAGAGAGTAAGTGACCGAGTCGTGAACCAACGTCACTCAAGCCTCCATGATCTTTCCTCAGTCTCCTAAAATACCTCCCCAAGTGACAGGTCTGCTTCTTCCATTCTCACCCAGAAACCAGAGGGTCTGTTCCACCGGACAGATGAAATCCACTCCCATAACCCCATCAGTTTCCCTTCCACCGTCAAGTAAAATCAAATCCCTCTAAAGATGTACAAATACCCAAAAAGCACAGGAAAAGGGGGTCAACATCTTTCGTCCTTAGGGAGATGGCAATCAAAATCACAGTGAGATGCCAGTCGCAATGAGTTCACATCCACAAGGATGGCCAAAACGCACAAGCAAAGAACTGAAAACAAGCACGCGCGATAATTCGGAGAAATCAGAGCCCTTGTACGTTGAGGTGGGAATGTACGATGATACGGTCACCGGGGAAATAAGTTTGGCAGCTCCTCCACAACAAAGCACAGAATGACCACCTGACCCAGCAATTCCACTCCTCAGTACGTACCCCCCAAAACTGAAACGCATGTTCCAACAAAAATCTGTCCCTGAATGTTCACGGCAGAATTATTCACAATAATCCAAAGGTAGAAATGAATTAAATTTGCCTCAACTGACGAATGGATAAACAAATGTGGGTGTTCCCTGCAGTGGAATATTACTCGGCCATGAAAAAGAATGAAGTAGGACCTACGTGCAAGCCTTTCACATTATGCTAAGGGAAAGGGGGCAGCACAAAATGTCCACATTATATCATTTCATTAATACGAAATCTCCAGAGTAGGAAAGTCGTAGAAACAGAGAGCACATGAGTGATTTCCAAGGACTGGGAGGAGGGGGATGGGGACTAACGCTAACGGGTGTAGGATTTCCCTTTCAGGTGACAAAATGTTCGGGGACAACAGAGTAGTGGTCACCGCACGGTACTGCGGATGTGCTGAATGCCACTGACTTCTACACTTCGAAATGGGAAAAAATGGGGAATATTATGTTATGTGCATTTCACCATAAAAAAAACGGAAGAAAACCAAGTCCCTTTCCTTCATCCTCTTCTGAAACTTCTCTCCCTAAACAACTTAGCCCAAGGCCATGAGGGGGCCCCAGCAAGTAGCCAGCGAGGACAAGGATGCCCTCTTGTAACGATCCACATTGTGCTTCCCACCGTATTTCTATCTTCTTATGCATTCATCTCCATGATGTATGCACGCGCCCCCTGGAATAACCCTCCTCTACCTTGTCCTGCATTTAGCATTGCCAGACTCAGCAATTAAAAAGACAACAAGTAAGGTGAAATGGGGGACCAACGTGTATTTAAAAAAAAAAAAAGAACAATTTCTTTGTTTATCTGAAATTCAGATTTAACGGGGCTTCCCATATTTTATCAGGCAGCCTTATCTCACCGGTGTATCCCGAGAGCACAGAGTTGGTGCAGAATAAACACTCAGGAGAAACGGAATTAAGGCATAATCCCTAGCCCCATACCCTGTGCTCACTAATAAGGAATTCAGTCACCGTGGGCGTGCATGTGTGTGTGTCGACCACTGTAATTCTCTAGCGGGCAGAGAAAGCAAAATGAGAAGCAGAGGAAGGTGGCGAGGTGGCCACGTCTAGATTTGCCTTCTCCTTCCCTTCCTGTCCCCTTCCCCGGCACTGTGGTGGGGCAGAAGCAGAATAAGCAAGGGCGATGTCAAGTAAGGAACATGGAACCACCCTACGGAAATTTACAATTGGAAGGGGAAGACGGGAGCCACGGTGATCACCCTGGGAGTGCCACCAGGGAAGCAGAGAGGAAGGGTCACCCTCAGAGGGACTTTCCGAGGATCTGGAATTTTAGAAGATGGGATGAGTAAGACAGTAATAGGCAGCAAAAGACGACTCTGAAACCAAAGAGCCACCTGTTCCCCCTCCCTCCCACCACCCCCTTGCAGGCCGTTCTTGACTAGCTGACCTCCTTGTCTCTGCTCTTGGAGCCACAGAGTTTGGGGAGATGCTGGGTGTCCCAATCCCTTCCAGTGAATGTATCCTGGCCTGTGGGTGTCTATTCCCATTTTAGGGCTGCGGATCTAGAGTTCTGAGCCCCTCCCCCCTCACAAGACTGGCTTCTCCCAACCCCCACCTCCAGCACCAGTCCCCTTCTCTGCCTGCCCCATCAACCTCTCTACCTGCCAGCATCATGGAGACCCTACTGGTTTCCAGAATATTCAAGCTGTTTCGTCGTTTCCTCCAGCCTAGCCTTGTGTAGACTATTCCCCTACCTTGATCTCACCTCTCCAACCCGGCAACCTCCCAACCTCCAGAAGGACTCCTATGCCAGCTGCCCTCTGAAACCAAGCAGGCTAGCTGGCAGGCCTTCAGCCCCTGCCCCACTTCAGCCAGATCTCCTCTCAGTCATTATGGTTGTACAGTAATGATCACACTAGCTAATACTTACTGAGCTCTCCCCGGGTGTCAGGCCCCATTCTAAGATTTTTATACAATTAGTGTAATCTTCCCAACAACTCTATGCACTTCAGTACTACTACGATCACCTCCATTTTACACACGAGGCACAGACAGGTTAAGGAACTTGCCTGAGGGTCACACAGCTAAATTAAGTAGCAAAACCCATATGATAACCAAGGGGGCCTCGTTGGGGTCCCAGCTGCCCCGCTATGCCTGTGCCTCCAGTAGGCACCGCACAGGGATGGAGGAGGCAAACCTGTCGTGCTGGCCCCAGCACCTAGCTCAGGAGGGAGCACAGGGGACCAGGGTATGTGGTGAATAGGATTAACTGAACGAAACTGCATAACATATGGAAAACAACTTGCATATCGAATGTCACACATTCAAATAGGTTTGGAATTTAACCATCTCATTTAAAAAAACGTTTGCCTTTCCTGACTTTGCAACTGTCTTTGCAAACTACTCTTTCATCTGGCCTCTGGCCAAGGAGCCCTCCCACCCAAACCTAGCTTCTGCTCCTACCTTGTGTGTCCCTCGAGTCTGCTTCACAGAGCTCCCTAGGCCAGAAAACTAAGTAAGTAGCACTTTGCTGTGTGTGAAAACATTAGCTAATTAGAGTAATTCTCACTAAGGTGTGAATGAAGCCAATGGGTGGAGGGGAGTAGGGAGGGGAATGCATTTTAAGGCAGAAGCCAAACAGATTCCATGTTGGTTGCATGGGCCTGACCTTTCACTGCCAACACTCCGGAGTCAGTCAGCCTGTCCACCTCCCGCACCTTCTCAAAGTCACAGAGCTAATCCCACCAGAGTGGGACTTTTCTAAACCAAAATGGGAAAAGAACGGTGCTCTTGAATTAGACTTCAGTTTGAATACCTCCATTTTCCAGCTTTGTGACCTCAGGCAAGTCAGTTCACCTCTTTTGAGCTTCTAGGTCTGGGGGGATTAGCCCAACACAGTCCTGGTACAAGCAGGGGATAGGGGTATGGGTCTCTCTTCCTTGTGCCAACGTCTCTCCCCCCCTTCTTCCACCCTCCAAGCCTCTTGGAAGGAATTAGACTGTGCTCTGAATGTATTCTTTATTAAGTGTTTCTTCCCAAAAGAATCTCCTGGTCAAATAAATTTGGGACTCACCAGACTAAACAAGGTTAACCCTTGATCCTGCAGGACTTCTCGGAGCCTTTAAGCAGCATTTAACACACCAGTGTTTGGTGTCAATCTCCAAGGTGGGAGTACTCTCCATGACACTGAGTTAGTCCAAACCTTTGTTGTTGTTAAGACTGTGCTATGTGCCATGAGCAGGGTTATCTATAAACAAGGAACTTACTTTCTGAAACTTAGCTTACAAGCTGGAGGGCCAGATGCACTAGGAGAACATTGCCCTTGTGCCTGAAAGGATTATTTTGATTTCAGCATGGGATCCTCTGCATGGAGCAGAACCTCAGTGGGTGTCCCCAGGCTGAACCGTCACGCGGTTTACTTTCTAGGACCCACTAAGCACATGTCTGGCACTCCCCTCCCCCACCCTCACATTTTGTGCCTCTGCATTCTCTCTTTGGGTGTCTCTGGAGACTCTGACGTCTGGGGAGCAGAGCAGCATGTACCACAAAATACACATCCACATAATACTGCTGAAAGGATGGACGGAGGGATCAAGAGATGGACGGATAGATGGACAGATGGAATGATGTGAGAACCGAAGTTCTGTCGGAGGATTTATAACACCCATGTTGGGAACCAGATCTTCCATGGGAACGCCATACCCCTGTGACCCAGCCACGCACCTTCTGAGGCTCAGTCTCTCCCTTGATGATATAGGGAGTTGACCCAGATTGGAGCCAGGTGACGTGCTTGAATGAATGGAGGCTCTGGGCCAGGTGATGGGCCAGAGGACAGGGCCCCTGAGCCCCAGAGGCTGTGGCCCTTCATCAAAGTCAGCCTGGGGTTGCTCTATTTCCCAACAAAAGACAGATGTTGAATTTACTATGTGAAATCTCCTGACACCAACTGTTGGAAATGATTTAGTGATTCTCAAAACCGTCTGAAGTCCAAACAAAACCCATCTGTAGAGTGGGTCTATCCCAGGGGCCAGCAGCTCAGGAGCCGTGGACCTGATAATAACGAGCCACATGCCAAGAATGGGGCTGTGTGCTTTACCACATCGGCTCACTCCACCTCCCATCAACTCTGGGCGCAGCTACTATGATCCTCCCCATTTTACAGATGAGGGAGTAGAGGCTCAGAAAAGCTAAGTAACCTCTCCATCATCAGAGAATGGCGTTGGAGGAGGTGACCTGGGAGCCCCTCCCATGGTCCCTGTCCTCGGCAGGGGCTCTCCCTGGACCCCACAGTAGCCCTGTGACAGTCAGTATTCCTGTCTTACTGATGAGCTCAGAGGTTGAAACGGGCCACGACAGCCCAGGTCCCAGCACCACTGACTGGTGGAGACTGATCCTAACTGAGGTCGAAACAACAGGAAAGAGTGGGGCTGGTGGGAGGCTTCCCTTGTGAACACACAGGGAAGCTGGTACTTCACCCAGTTTCCTGAGAGCTGGGGGCACACAGAGCTGGGATGGCTGAAGTGGTGGTGGGGGACACGTGGAGAAGTGCAGAGAAATAGAGGCCAGTGAATTCTTGAGAAGGGACACAGTGACCCAACCATTGAACGGGTATGGGTATAGTTGGGTCACTGTGTCCCTTCTCAAGACTTTCATTTAGCCTTTGTTTCTCTGCCTTTCTCCACCTGCCTCCCCACACACTTCAACCACCCCCACTGACCCAGCAGGATGCTTCTGATGCTGGGAGTTCATACCTTTGCCTTTCTCTGCGCCACCCGTGCCTGCGAGGGAAACATGCCCCAACCCCCAGTGCCGTTTATCTAATAAAACCGCAGTTACATTAATTATACTTAAATATCTCTACTTGTACATAAACTTGCCTGCACAGCCTGCCATTACCTCTGCTCCCAAGCCTCCCTCGTGGTCTCTGGTCCTCGGAGGAATTCCCCGCAGAACCACCAGCCCCAAAATAGAAGGAGCCTGGCGGAGAGATGGAGCTCCTCTCCTTTGCGGGAGGTTTGCTGCTACTTTGCATTGCAGATGGGCTCTGTTCTGTGCAAGACAGAGCACCTGGAAAACCAAAGGAGCTCTAGGGTAAGAGGAAAAACTGAGGGCCAGACACACCTGAGTGCATCCGTGCTCTGCCGCTTACCAGCTGGGTGGCCTTGGTGTTATCCCCTCACCTCAAGATTCAGCCCCACAAGATCCTAGGGTTTGGACGTGGGCAGATGTGAGGCGGGATCTCATCTTTCCAGGTCCTAGGTGGGTCTCTTTGGAAACAGGTCTCATTTACACAGCAAACATTTATTGAGCACATATTATGTGCCAATCAATATGCTTGGCACTGGGCATTTGCACATGACAGAGAACCATTTATAGCTGTGCTTTGGGGGCAGAGAGCAGAGACATTCTGGACTCCTACGGACCTTGATTTTAACCTGCCACTTAACAAAGAGATGACTTTAGGCTGATTATTTTACTCTGTGGCACCTCATTTTCAACATCTATAAAAGGAGAATAGTAGTCCTCTTTCCCCATGTCTGTGATGATCAAAATCATTCATGCAAAGCCCCAACCACGGTCTTTGGGTCACAGCCTGTGCTCCACGAAGCGATGTAGTTATTCTGCTGATTTCCTCCAGACAGGACTCGGGGCATTAGGACTGTGATACCAGCTTCCCTGCTGTACATTCACGTCATTTATTTCTCTATTTATGGACCTGAGTTTACCCACCCGTGCAATGAAAGGGCAGCTCTGTTTGCTGAAAAGAACATGGGCTTTGGGGCCAGACTTGCACCAGAGGCTTACTGGGGGAGTGCCCTTGCGCTATAGAACCCCCAAGGGCTCCTTTCCCTGGTGTCTTCCCCCACAACTGTGAGCCTCCTGCATGCCCTTGACCACGTGTCGTCTATCAGGGAAGCACAGGGGCCAGCATGTGAGGCTGCATTGCCACTTAGCATGAATAAGGAAGGAAAGGGACAGAAGGTAGAGATTGGCAGCTGTGCTGTGTAGACTTCATGAAATAGTGTAAACGCATTCTTTTCTTTTTCTTGTTTTATTCAATGATCGCTATGCCCAACATGGGGCTCAAACTCACAACCCTACGATCAAGAGTCACATGCTCTACCAACTGAGCCAGCCAGGAGCCCCAGAGTAAACTCATTCTTGACTGTGTTCAGGTGCCATCCAATTGACTGAGTGCCCAGGACACAGGAATGGGGTAGGGAGGATGAAGAGGGGACTAGACCATGAACAGAGTCACCTGTCCCGTCTCCCCAGCATCCAACACAAGTCCCTACACACTGGTAACGAAGGCCCAATAAATTATGAGTGTTTGGATGCATTCATTTACTTACTTGACCCTCATGGCACTTTGTCTATGACCATTACTAGCGATGGAGATACTGAGGCCCATGGCAAAAGTGCAGATTACAGAAGTGCACGCCTCCCCCACGAGCTTCCGCTCTGTCCACCTTGCCCCACTCCAAGAAGCATCATCTGGAGTAGCAGGGCCACTGACGGGGCTGGCCCCCTCTCCCCACCCGCAGCCATGAAGAGCAGGAGCCCCTGGCTGCCCTCTCCCCGGAGCCACCCCAAGGCGGCACCTGCTTCTTCTGTAAAGCACACACCTGGCCCTCGCACTGACCCACAGGGTAGGCCTGGCTCATTCGGTCACACAGCCAGAGGAGCCCAGGAGACAAATTCAATGTGTGCAAAAGGAGGTTTCCTTGACCAGCTTGCCTGAGGCCCCAGCGAACACGTGCCTGAGCTGGGGTGTGCAGTCCCCCAGGTGGAAGAACAGAGCAGTTAACCACCTTCCCAGGTGATCAGTCCCAATGCTGAGCCGCCCAGGGTCAACGTACGGCTTCAGTAGCACCACACGCATATAAGAGCCTGCACGGGGCCCGGCCGGGTGTCTCCAAGAACTCCGGACAAACTCGGCCGGTACACAAAGCCTGGCCCCACAACATGGGTGGATCTGGAAAAGACTATGCTCCGTGAAAGAAGTCAGACACAGAAGGTCATGTATCCTACAAACATGCTCCTGGAAATGGTGCGGAACAGGAAATCCTTAACGAGGGAAGTGCGTGGCTTCTGAGGATGTGGCGAGAAGTAGGAGTGAGGGCCGCTAACGGACCTGACATCTCTGGGGGGGGGCGAAGATGTTTGGGAAGCAGACACACAGCACTGTGAAGGTGCTGAACAGACACTTCAAATCCTACGTTTTACGTTATGTCGGCGTCACTTCGACAAAAACGTACAATCTCCCATATGCTCGTATTATGTGACTCTCATAGCCAATCGGTCAGTAATATGAAATTCTTTCACTCTGAAAAAAAAATTAACTGTTAGGATTTTATCATGTCTGTTCTCTGACTTCAAGGCTGCCCGCCCACTTCTTGGTTCCAATTTCTTAGACTGAGTCTCCATCTCTTACGGACAGAGCTCCAGAAGTTTGACCTCAGGGCTCACCACCCCAGAACATTTTCCTCTGAAGACCACACACGGCTTGGGTCTTTCAGCCTTAGAGAGGAAGAGGCACTGCTCTACCCATGGCCCATCGTAGCCCAGCTTACCCGCAGGGAGGCTCACCACCTGCCAGGCCAAAGCGGTCACCTTCCTCCGGTGAGCACTGCATCTCTTCTCCCAACCTGAGCGAGTGCACCCCAGCCTCTAGTGCCTTTACACGTCCTAGGCTTGGGCATGGGGCTCCCCTGCATGTAACCCTCCTCACTAGGCTGTCAGCCCTCGGCTCCCAGACTAGGCAGACTCAGAGGGGGGCCATGGCTCTGCAGCCAGCTCTGCAAGGACCCTGTGAGGTGGGCTGAGCCACTCTGCATCTTCTGTAAAATGGGGGCAATGCTCGTGGGGCCAGAGAAGAGGCATGGCATATTCACTCCCAGGGGTGGGGTGCTCCTGGGGTCCAAGCAGGTGGAAAGGCCCAGGGCAGAGAGGGGGCAATGACTGGCTTTTCAAGAATATGAGGGTGCTAAATATAGCAGTTCTTCTACGGATGATTTCACATTAAATCTGTCCAATTTACATGTCAAGGCCTTGCTACCTCTCTTCCCCACCCCTGCTAGCCTCAGGTAACCTGGAACAGATGCTCACAGCACATGCAAGAGTGAGCCATGAGTTTTAAGAAAAATCAGCCATATTCAGAGCCTGTGGAGAAAGGAGTCCAGCTCACCAACCTGCAGACCCAGAGCCAGGCCCAGGAGAGACTTGCTCTGGGGGTAACAGAGGCATTAAAGGCACCTATGGGTGGGCTGGGAGAGGAGGGAGCAGAGGATGGGTGGAGGACATTCTTCCAAAGTGGAGATCTTCTGTGAATTTAAGGCAGCATGTGGACGTGATGGTTTTATGCCTACGCTGAAAGTTGTGCAAAGCTTTTGAGAGGTCAGTGGTCAGACCCCAAGAGAAAGGAGTAAAAATGCCTTGTCTTCCACAGCTGCTCAGTCCCCACCCAGACCTGGCCTCTCCTCCAGCCTCGATTTCCCCTAATACAGAGTATGGTAAATTCTTTAACAGACTCTTGCTGGAAGTTTGACTGGGAAAATAATAAACACCTGTTATAAGGACTTGAACTCAGATCTCCAAGACTCTGGAACAGAGCTCATCCTACCACAGCACCTTGGTGTGGATATTTACTCTCGGTCTCATCATTAATAAAAGAATGATGGAAGTCATGATGAACATTTTTTTTGAAACACCAATTACAGGCTGTCATTCCACAGTATGTATCATCTTAATTAACCCACATGTCATTTTCCAGGGAATGCCCGCTAATAGCTAGTGTCCCACAGTACAATGATTAACAGCGTCCCCATTTGTGCTCCGAAGTGGTCAGGTGTGAACAAGACCTTCTATGATCACCCTCCCCACAGCGACACTCCACGGTATGCCTTATTACTGCTGCCTCTTTACAAGGAAGGCGATGGAAGCTCAGACAGACTAATTATTCCAGGTAAGTGGCAGCCCAGGATTCAAATGTAGCCTGTCTAAAATAGAGGCTGAGCGCGAGTATCTCCCCAAACATTTCCTCTCAAAATGCGTGGTTTTCAGATAATGCCCCTTAGCCCCTGGCCAGGGAGAAGCATTCCTTAGGATCCCCCAGGGAACTCAGGAAAACCAGGAGGTTGGGGCTCAGGCGTCCTACCACCCCCAGCGTGGGCAGACCAAACCCCTGCTATCTATTTTACAGAGGAAGAAGAAAGGTCTCCGCAGGAGTTCCTGGGGGGCAAAAAAGTCTAATATTTAAAAAATTGAACAAAATGATTTATTTCTTTATCACCAGTACCTAGAACAATGCCGGGCCCATGGGTCCCAGTAAATGCTTCTGGAATAAATGACTGAAAAGCTCTAGTCATTACCTAATAACTTCCCAGGCTGACAGCTACTTTGAACTGACTGACACAGACTTCCTAGTGACCAATTATATTCCGGCAAAATTCACTACCAAAACACTCATGTCAGTACAATCCACCCTAACTTCATAGGCTATAATAGGCAAATACACAACAAAAAGTCCTAATTACAGAAGGAATCCTTGAGCTCACTTGGCCTTGTAGGTAAAAAGTATAACCTTGGCAAGGTTATAAAGAGAAACCATGAATACATACCATCATCTGTTGACATTATCGAGCAAACCACATACTTTTAATTTTCTCCTTAAAGCTGGCCTTTAATTACCCTGCGTACTCTCTGACCCCCAACGCCTGTATGTGCATCCATTATGCTTACCCAGTGCATAGACAATTTCTCATTCACTTAGTTTTCCCTTCATGCCAGAAGCCCCAGGATTTAGGTTTGATTTGTATCTATTCCCCGGAGTTCCTGTAAGTACTTGGCACTGTGTAAAGACTCAATAAATATCAGATGGGTGAATGGATGCTTGAGGTCAAGGAGTCCCCTGTGGTGGGTCTCTCTGGAACCTGGGCTCTGGGTGCTCTGGAAGCATGGCAGTGCTCAGCTGGGATTCTGCCTGAGGTCAAACGGAAGGTGGGCTAATGCTAGAGCCAGAGGCACTCCTCGGTACCCCAGCTCAGACAGGGTGGAAGAATGCAAATGTCCCAGACCAGGAGACATAAGGCAAACCACTGTGCCACTTACTCAGGGCCTAGAACAGAATGGCAGCATGCCAACTCTCAGTTCTAGAATGGCTGGGGAGCAGGATGCAGCACCAGCGGTCAGAGACTGGGTGGTAAACCAGAAGTCTGGTCATCCACTAAGACTGAGGTCCCAGTGTCTCTGTGGATCCTCCCAGTCTTAGCCTCCAACACTGCCTTTGTACAGAAGTGGGAAGAAGGGTGGAATGAGAGGAGGAGGAGGAGGAGGACCGGGAAAGATGAGTCAGGAAAAGTAGGTCAGACGCCTACTCTCCAGCAGAACCCCAAATGTGGAAGGAGCTGCCTGATGCAATCTGAGGAGTCCCCCTAATTCCTTAGCACATTGTGGCTCAGCTCTTGGCTAAACCCATTCAACACAGGGTACCTACTACCTTCCACGGCTGCCAAGATCTTTTTTTTTTCCCCTGGGGCCACCCACAACTTCACTCCACACCTATGGGAAATGACCCCTCCAAATCCCAGACTCTAATATACCCTGGACATGGAACTAGAATGTATGAGAAATACTGTCTTAGATGAAGAGCTGAAATGCTGGTAAACTATTTGTGGTTTATTGTCTAAAGTTTGGTGACTCTGCACAAACTAAACCATCAACCATGTCAATACCTCTGATAGGATTTCATACTGCAGTATGTTTCACCAGCAACCTAGAAATTCAGGAAACACAAAATGCTTGGGGTCCAAAGAGAGAGCCCTTAGAGATCTTGTAGTCGAGCATTTACTTACAAAATTATGAACCTGGACATTCTTTTATATGAAACATCAGTTGGTGTTAAATCAAAGGTTTCCATGCTCAACGAAAGTTGGAAGAAACTGGGTTAAACAGATGTCAAGCCTGCAGGACTTCTCAGAGCCTCAGAGAGGATTATTCCCTCTATGACACTCCAAAAAGTAAAGACTCTCTCTCCACCTTCCCTGATATGGAATTCTTATTTTGTGGTTTATCACCTGGACCAATAGACTATGGCACCGTCCCTACAGAAAACCTAATCTAATCAAATATCGTCCTAGTAAAGACAAGGAAACTCCCATTTACCAGCTCTGTAAATTTGAGCAAGCCACTGAAATGCTGTGAACTTCGGTTGCCTCTTCTGCAATCCCCAGCCTGCAGAACCAGGAGTGGGATAACGGAAAACCATGAGCAAGCACACAGGAGATGCATGGAGCTCATGCTGGCTCTCTTTCCGGAGTGGCAGCCACGGACTTGGAAGGAACCCATCTGCTTACCTGCCTGGGCTCCAAGCCAAATGTCGGTCCCAGGGACGTTTCACATCTATTTCCCCGATCTTCAGCAAAAAGAAAGAAAAATGGCCTTTTAACCCCAGCTGACACAGCAATGGGACCCGGGAAGGCCAAGGATGAGTGTCTTTCTGCCTAATGTAGTCTTTTCCTGTAGCAATAACCACCAATTGCATTTCCTTTCTCAAGAGCCAGGTGATGAATGTGACTGATGGTCCAGGAACGCCACCCAGGGTAATACATCTTAGGGTAAAGCTACAAGACCTGATCGTTTCTGAGCACCATCTGGCTTAAGTGGATCTTCACGGAAAGTACCAGTGGCCTGGGAACATAGGCACAGTTTCCCCAGCCGACTCCTGACTTCCACAGATAGCTGTGCCGATCACATGCTTGTCAGCTGCTTGCAAGTAGCTACTGAGTGCCTGCTGTGTGTCTGTCCCTGGCATGCGTGCGTGTGGGGGGGGGGGAGGGACAGAGACAGACAGACAGAGAGAGAAAGAGACAGAGATTGCTGCAAAAGCCCTCCCAGGAATATGGCTCCCATGCAGAGTAAACAGGAAGAAGAGGCAGCTAGAGCTAAACTCCTAATTCTTTGGGGTCTTAGAAACCCGTGGACTCAGGAGTGGTTGGAATACTTCCTCCCAGGCAGCACCAACCCCTTCCACAGGGCATGCCTGGTCCTCTACTAGGTCCTACAAAGCCAGGTAAGGGATTTCTTATTCTGCTTGGGAAACAGAACACACATTCAAGAAACAGGGTAAGGAATGCAAACTGGCCCAGCCTTTACGGAAAGGGATGTGGAGATTCCTCAATTAATTAAAAACAGAACTTGCATATTATCCAACAGTCCAATTCTGGGTATTTATCCAAAAGATTATAATCCAGAATCTTAACGAGATACCTGCACTCCTGTATTCCTTGCAGCATTATTCACAATAGCCAGGATATCAAAATGACTTAACTGTCCAATGATGGATGAATGGGTAAAGGACATGTGGTCTATACATAGCTTTACTTCTACATCTTAAAAAAGAAAGATCCTGCCACTTGCAACAACATGGATGGACCTGGAGGGCATGAGGCTAAGTGAAATAGGCCAGAAACAGAAAGACAAATACTGTATGATCTCACTTACATGCAGATTTGTAAAGAGTCAAGCTCATAGAAACAGATTACAGCAGCAGTTGCCTGGGCTAAAGAGGAGAGGGAATGGGGAGATGACTGGCCAAAGGTACAAAGTTTCAGTTACGCAAGACAAATAAGTCCAGGAGATCCACTAAACAGCATGGCACCCATGGCCGACAAGGCGATTATAAATTTAAAATTGGCGGAAAGGGTAGATCTTATGTTCAATGTTCTTGCCACAAAAAAACAAAATAAATAATAAGATAATAATAGGAATAAGAAAGAGGCCAGGAGGAAACTCTAGTAGATGATGGGTGTGTGTGGCCCTGATGCTGGCAATGGTTTCCCAGGTGTGTACTGACTCCTAAACTCGTGGAGTTGCATATATGAAGTATGCATGGCTTTTTACATGTCAATCATACTCCAATAAAACGGGTTAGGGACGCCTGGGTGGCAGAGTCAGTTAAGTGTCCGCCTTCAGTTCAGGTCATGATCCCAGGGTCCTGGGATTGAGCCCCGCATTGGGCTCCTTGTTCAGTGGGGAGCCTGCTTCTCCCTCTCCCTCTGCTGCTGCTCCCCCTGCTTGTGTGCTGTCTCTGTCTCTCTCTCTGACAAATATATAAATAAATAAAGTTTTAAAAATAAAATCATAAATAAAATGGCTAAAAAAAAAACCCTCAGCAGGGACAGTGTTCCCACCAAAAGTAAATAAGTAAGTAAGAAAGCTAACACACACACACACACACACACACACACACACAGGCACACACAGGCACACACGTGAATAAATAGGGAAGAACTCTCATGTGCAATTTGGGGCTCAGCCCTGGACATTCTCACCCCAGGTGTGAAAGACAGGTCAGCTGCTTTTCTACCATGCCCCTCTCAGGCAAGACACCTATCACAGACACGAAGCACTCAGCCTGGGCCAGACATCGTGCCCACAGATCCTCTATGGAGGCTCGCCTCTGCCCAAGGAGGTGGGTGCTTCTACCGAAGGGGAGACAAAGGCAGGAGACCAGGTCACCTGTCCAAGGGCCAGCACTGGGACAGGACAGTGCTGGGCCCCAGCACTCTGGTCTACCTTCAGAGCCGGTGCTCTCGGCCAGCATGCTGCATGGCTACAGTTTCTGCTCCCAGCGCAAAGGTGGATAACAGAGATTAAACCAAAGTCTGCGGAAAAATGAAAAAATATTGCTCCCAGTCACTGCACAGCAAAACTCAGGGATGATCCCAGGACACGATGTCTCAACATGCTCCTCTCCAGAGGCAAGTCTCTTCCACCCCTTCTCCTGCTCCACCTTCCCAAGGTTGAGGCGAGCCCCTCGCCCCCCACTCTCAAGCCCTACCTGGCAGAACCACTACCACCACCTTGGCCAGTGGCCCAGGAATCATGATCTGCAAGTCAGTTTCCCAGGAGGGTTGATGCAGGCAGCTCATCTGTGTTGGCACACATTTCCCTTGCCCTTGTTCTCCAAATCACAGAGACCCAATCCCAATCCGCAGTCATGCATTCAAAAAACTCTCTGGAGTTTTTGATTGGTACAAGACAGAGGTTCTCAAATGGGGACAATTCTGTTAGCAAGACCTTGAGGCATTTTGGTTTTCACAACCAGAAAAGGCCACTGGCTTTCAGTGGGGAGAGATCGGAGATATGGGTCCTACCATGCACAGAACAGTCCTTCCCACAGGATCCTGTCAAGGTTGAGAATCTTGGGCACGAGGAACACAGAGAACATTAAATGCCAAGAAAAGTCCTGCACTGTTCTGAGTGCTTTTCATGTCTTCAATTAAGCAATCTTCAGAAGAGACTATGAGCCTGGTAATACTCCTATTCTATGGAAGAGGAGGGAATGGCAGGCAGGCCTAGAGAAAGCAGATACCCCATCTGTGGGGCTGATTTTCTCAGGAACGGCTCCACTCCAGGGGGAGAGGATGTCAAACCTTTGAGTTGATTTCCTCATGGCATAAGAGCATCATGCCCTCTGGACTCCGGTGAATGTTTAATACCATACAGTTCCTGCGGCAGGAAGCCTCTAAAAGGGCCCCACAGACCTTATTTCCTGGGATCTGTGCCCTTGGGTTACCCTCCCTCAAGACCACAATGATTCTTTTTTTTTTTTTAAGATTTTATTTATTTATTCGATAGAGATAGAGACAGCCAGCGAGAGAGGGAACACAAGCAGGGGGAGTGGGAGAGGAAGAAGCAGGCTCATAGCGGAAGAGCCTGATGTGGGGCTCGATCCCATAACGCCGGGATCACGCCCTGAGCCGAAGGCAGACGCTTAACCACTGTGCCACCCAGGCGCCCCCGAGACCACAGTGATTC
Source organism: Ursus maritimus (assembly GCF_017311325.1). Taxonomy (NCBI): domain Eukaryota; kingdom Metazoa; phylum Chordata; class Mammalia; order Carnivora; family Ursidae; genus Ursus; species Ursus maritimus. The sequence goes on from NW_024427107.1 coordinate 75,831,846, forward strand.
TGGCTCCCACTCTGCTTGCCTTCTCTTTTGCTCTCTTTGATAACAGCCTGGAGAGGGCCACACGGCAAGGGTCTGAGGGATCCCCAGCCAACAGCCTCTGGGAACCGAATCTTGCAGACCACCATTTTAGTGAAATTGGAAAGGGATCAACCTTAAGAGGACTGCAGCCTCAGGCAACAGCTTAACTGCACCATGGAGAGTGCTGGGCCAGACGGCCCAGCAAAACCACACGCAGATTCCCGACCCTGTGACACTACACATATTATTGTTTTGAGCTGATGACCTTTGAGGTCAGAGGTAACTCACACAGTGTGCCAACTGGATGCTTCCTCTGTGCTACTTCTCATCTTCTGGACCTCACTTGACTCTAACCCAAATCATCTCAGGGATGACCAGTTCTGTTGGGGCTCCAGTCACCTTTCTGGGAGTGGGATCTGCTCCACCTTGCCTGAACCTTACACTGCACTCTCTCTTGCATCTGCCTTGCACCCCTGCACATCCAATTGGGAACAAACTTCGGTCCAAGGGCCAAGGAACAACAAATACATGATTTCCTCTCTCCCGGCAGCCAGGATGGCATCCTGAGATACATTTTATCCTGCTCATCAGGCACTGCACTTGTCACCTACGGGAGTACGAATCCAGAACTGTGGACGTGGCCACCTGGCTGGCACCCGGGCTGGCTCTCTCTCCTCTCATGCTTTACTTCCTTGACCCTAGGATCACACTCCCTAGCATTCTGTGCACACAATCCTTGTCTCCAGCTCTGCTTTCTGGGCCAGCTAGGCTAAGGTGGACAGTATCTAATGCAACAGGGTGCCCAATCCATGGGAATGGTCAAGCCTTTTCTCTCCATGGCTGGGGGACCCCTTTTAGTTTGAAAGTTTTACAATTCCAAATGTTGTTACATTGCCTCACCTTCAGCAGACCACAAAGCAAAATGGAAGACACAAGCCATGTCCAACGAACAGATTCTGACCTGCTCCTTCCCAGCTCCCTCTCTCCCTCCCTGTCCTGCGTGCCTTGTTGACACTCTGCAGCTCGGGTGTCCTTCACCTCACAATCTGCTTCAGACTTCCAAGTCCTTGCTCATCTGTTCCCTCTGCTTTGAAGAGCCTCCCACCTTCCAGTTAATTCTTAAGTACTCTTAATAACACACTTTAAGGGTCATCCTATCCAATAATCTAGGACATCTTCCCCAATACCCCCATCCATTTGGTCTACACATCCCTTGTCTGACATGTTGGAAGTACCTCGAGTATACGTCTGCTTAAATTATTCATTTTTTTCTCAAAAAACATGGCAAACTTAACTGTGAACGCTTTCTCATCTGGCCCCCTGAGTGCTTCATTACTTTTCATTGAATGAATGGATGCACTGAATAATGGAAGAAGAATGGCAAAAACTAATTTTCCCTTTAACATAGTGCTGACAAGTTTAACATAAATCCAAAAGCTGTCCACTCCTCTGTTGGAAGAGAGGAATTAGCATAAAAACACACATTCTTCTACCATTTCTATACTCAGCCAGCAGTTTGATAAGCCAGGGGCTCAGTCCAGCAAAGCCAATGATCCGGCCCTACTCCTTGTGCATTTGAGAGCCTGTGAAATCTCCAGGTAAACATGCAGAGAAAATCTAGGAAGAGGGTGTTAAGCATTTTTCACATCCCCCTTTACCCTGGCTAGGTAGGCCAACCACCCTCACCTCCCACCACCCCACCTCCAACTAGGGCTTTACTTTCAAGAGCAAGAACATAGAGCATCCGAAGCTCTATAACCATAAGAAATGTGTCTACAGATCAGGGACTTTAAAACACTTAGGAACTGCTGAGAGAATTTAATAACTGAATCTGCTTAAATTCCTTTACACACACACACACACACACACACACACACACACACATGCACACATATGCACATACACGCACACACTCCAAAGGTGGGAAGCTCATTACCACCTGAGACAGCTCATTGAGTTCTCAGCTAGGTAATGAATAGAGAGCATGTTTGCTGTGCCCTCTCCTAGGATATGTGAACTGGGACAAGTCACCTGGCCACTGAGCCTCAGTTCGCTCAACTATAAAACCGAAACCATAATGGGGCTGCACAGCCTCACACAATGGGCAGCAGTGAGGATTACAGGAAATCATGTGACTCTAAACAGATGGCTCTTCCGGGACAGACTTCTATCCCTACACCACCTTCCACCCAGGATAACTGGGTACCTGCGTCCCCACCTCCGGAAGAGAGCTGGTGCATTACAACTGCACACATACAAAGAGAACAGCCGGTCCTTGATTGTAAGTTTTGAAACAGACTTTTGAATTTAATGGGAAAGACTGTCATTTGATAGCAAAGGTTTTAGAGTTTCCATAGTCTAGGAATTAGGAGGAGGTTAGAAGCCTAGAATGGAATCGATCTCTCCCCCTCCCCAACCTAGAAACCATATAAAGTCTGATTGGATGAAAGCAATTTGAGGGCGAGTTGAAGAGGAAGCAGAAATGACTGTACACCTGGCTCATTCTCCGCTGAGACCGCATGCTCCTCCCCCGCCCTCAAACCCTGCTAAGTGCTCTTATTCTAAAGGGAGAATGAGAATCCCCACACGACCTGGAGGAATCTCTGTGCAGAAAGTACCTGTGTCCTCATCCCTGGGTTAAGCCTGGGGACACAGCAGGTCCACAGAGTTCCTTAGGCACCAACTGGTATCCTATCAGAAGGACCTTAAAGGCCCAGGGAGCCAGGAGTGGAAGCCCTGGGGTAAGGGACAAGAGGCTGACAACTGAGGATCCTATGGGAAGACATAAACTCCAAGGATGCTGGTGAGGGTAGATGATGATCAAGGGCTAACCACCCAATCCCCCACCCTCAACCCCCATCTCTAACACTGTGGCTTTCTGCAAGTCTAAGAACCTGGCTTCAACCTCACCAAAGAGTGAAGAAAGATTCTGGATTTTGTTGTTCTCTATGGCCTAGAGGCTAAAAGAGACACAAGGTTCAACTAGAGAAACACAGCTACCTTTTTTTGTAAATCTGATTGGTGAGCTAGGTCACCATGACTAAAGAGCCTCGCACAGTCTCTGGCCCAGAGCAGGTGTCCGGTAAGCAGCAGTTTCCTCCCTGACCTTCCTGAAATGCTTCACGGTTCCCAGTTTAGCTATCTGCGGTGACAGTGACAAAGGATTTAATCATAGAATCTTTGCCCAGTGGGTAACTTTCCAGGCCAGCTCTCTCAATATAGAGTTTGGGAACTGAATCCTAGGGAGACCAGGACACTGCAAGGTAGCAGCAGAGACAGGGCTGGGACCCAGGTCTCTCAAATTCATGCTGACCTCCTTATATTTCTCATGAAGCTTCCCAAAGAGCAGAGCTAAAGTTGACTTTGCAGGAGATCTTAAATGATCTACGTGGCTGAAGACAGAAGGACAGGAGGCACTTAATTAGTGCAAATGGCTAATTAAGGGGATATGGCCCCAGGGGCAATCCTACTGCTCTCCAGAGTCCAAGAATTAATGACAGTGACACAGTAACTTAACCTACTCTAACCCTTCAGCTCCCCTTAAGTCCATCTCCTGAAAAATGGCTTCATCTACTTACTCCTTTATCAAGTGCCTCCAGTGGCTCTGGGAGGTCTAGAAACTAAAGTCCCCCTCTTTGGCATAACATTCAAAGCCCTCTATGGCTTGGCTTCAATGTACTTTCTTAGCCTCACCTCTCACCCCAGTCTTTCAGGGAACTTCCTCTTCCTTCCCGTGGCCACAACATTTTCTGAGCCATACACCACACTGCATTTTATGAATATTATTTCTCAGGTGGTTTTTCAAAGTATAGTCTCTATGTACTGCTACCACGTAACCCTTGCAATGCTCAATTAGCCACGGTCTGCTCCACTGATTCGCCACTTACAAAACAGGTCTGTCACAAACAGGTCTGCATCCCAAAGCCATGTTGAGCCAACCACACAGTCATCATCATCTTTTTTAGCTCCCCAAGTATTAGCATTAATAATAAGATCTAGCATTTAGTGAGTGCCAGGAACTCACCTGAGTATTTTATACTCATGGACAATTTGATCCTTTCGATGACCTTTGAAGTGGGTGAGATATCCCAATATTACCCAGAGAGGGCAAATAATTTAGCCAAAGCTCAAACAGAGTAAATGAGAAGCAGAACCAGACCCCACAGCACATACTTTTAGGCACTATATTTCAGCTAGAAGTACTTACTTGGAAACACCAAGTGTAGTTGCTGAGAAGACAAATATCACTCTGAGGTAGGCCCCATCGATAAGATGTGGTTGTGGAGAGAGCTGGGATACAGCCCATTCTTGAATTCATAAAGCTGTTCAGAGAGAGCACAGTCTTATTTCCTGCACGTGTGCTCCCTACTGTGGCCATATTAGAATGCCCATTGTTCATAAGGACTCTACTCATCGGATTAATTGAGCATTCCATATGGAATGGCTCTGGGGCAACAGCGAAGGAAAGATGAACCACACCGTATTCACCCTCTTTAGAGTGGTGAGAACATAGGATTAGCATCTGCCAGGCTTGGCTTTCCATCCTGGCTTCACCTCTTACTTAGTGTGGACCCTGGGCTTTCACCTGAGCTTTGGTCAGAAAGCTGTCTGAGACACTGTCCCTGGTGCTGAGACCACACAGAGGCATGGAGCTCAGCTGATGCCATCAAAGAGTTCACAGAACAAACTGAGGGCTCCAGCAGGGAGGGGGGTGGGGGAATGGGATAGGGTGGTGATGGGCAGTAAGGAGGGCACGTATTTCATGGTGCACTGGGTGTTATACGCAAGTAATGAATCATCGAACTTTACATCAAAAACCAGGGTTGTACTGTATGGTGACTAACATAATATAACAAAAAAATATTATTACAAAAAAAAACTGGATGATTTTAGTACATTACAGTTAGTTCAGCAAGAAAGGAACTTAAGTCTTAAAGCATACACCAAACTACTGTGCCAGAAGACCAATAATCATATGAAGAGATACTCAATTTCATTTACAATCTTATAAATGCAAACTGCTAACATAAGATGATACCACTTCACACTGACCAGAAGGGCCAAAAGGAAAAAGGCCAGCAATACCAAGTGTGCGAGGAGGTGCAGACACTGACACTGTTAGATATTGCTGGAGGAAGTCTGACAGTATCTACTAAAACTGAATATGTACATACACTATAACATAGCTGTGCGTTCTCTGTAATATACCCAACAGAAATGCATATAAATAGGAATTAAAAAACAGGTATAAGAATGTTCGTATTGTTTTTTATAATACTCGAACAATGGAGATTACACAGATCTTAGGAGAATGGGTGAATGGACTGTGGTACAGTCATACTTTGGACACTAAAGGCAATAAGAATGAGATACTACTAGATACAGCAAGATGGATGAATTGCATAAACATGTTTGAGCAAAAGAAGCCAAGCATAAAATAATACATACTGTATGACCGCACATCTATAAAGTTCAAAAACAGTCAAAACTAATAACCCTGCGTTGCCAGAAGTCAAGGTAGTAGCCACACTTGGCAGTGGTGGTGGGTAGTAATTGGAGAAAAGCACAAAGGGGATTTATAGGAACATGGATGATGTTGTTTCTTGATTTGTGCACCAGTTAAACTAGATTTTTTAGTTTGAGAACATCTGTTGAGATTATACAAATGTATATTTCAATTAAATTTTTCTTTAAGTTTCTTCCATGACACTGATATATGCCTTTGACCTCGATTTTTCCAAAAGTCATATGTTTTATCCTGAAGCTAAAACTATATTTCAAAGACACAAGTTAAACTTTCTGAGCCTTAACCTATAAGACAAGAATTATGACATTTACCTTCACAAAGTGGATATGAGAATTAAATTAGAAAATTTGTACCAACAACTTACTGGCACAACAAATATTTGCAGTGACTGAGTGAATCCTAGCAATGTTGTTACTCCAATGTGCTCTACAGTTTGAAAAACAATGTAGCGATATCTACTAAAACTGGATTTACAAATATACTATAATGTGGCTATGCCAATCTAGTCATACCATGTAGAGTGTTTAAACAGATTTCATACCATTCCCTGACAATTTCCCATATTTCGATTTATATTGCCTTGATGAACCTTTCATTCTTGCTATAATAAACCCCCTACTCATCCCAAATTGAACCCATTTTATTTCTGCACCTGGTCTTGACTCCAATGTTCTATTTTCTTGGAATTCCCATCTCATCAACCTGTCCAGAGCATTCCTATTTCTCTCAATGTCCATGCACACCACATGTAATCTCCCCAAAGTCCTCTCTCACTTTCTAACTCCCACACTTTGTCTACTCTTCTAAGAACAATAACAGTATCACTATCATACTCAGTTCCCACTTACTGGGTATCACCCATGTGTCAAGCTCTGGGTTACATGCTTTACATACATTAATTTATAATATCTAATCTATCCCTGAAACAACATGGATACATTGTTGAATAGCTTTAAAATAAACAAATTATGACACGAATTGACAAGGACCAAGGAAATACAGGCATTATTATCCCAGTTTTTAAATAAGTTCGCAGAGGCTCCAGGTGACTAATACATCTTTCTTACAAAATTGGGAACAAGAGGAGCTGCTGGGCTGCCATGCCGAATGTTCTATCCCAAAGTATCTCAGCCTATCACTGACGACTGACTGACAGATTTTCAGTATGGTGGATCTGGACATAAGGCTGTCTCTCTGGTAACACAATGTGATGTGTCCATTTACAGTCAGGGAAACTGAGGCAGAGGTCTATTTCAGTGCCTAGGTCGCTGTATCTTATGCAATAGAGGAATGAGAAGATGGGAGTCATATGTATGCATACTGTCATCTGCAGCAGCCAAAGAATCAACCTGGGTTACTTTATTTGATCCTAAGAGGACAGAGAACATTCTCCTCAATTTGAAGACGTGTTAACTGGAGCTCACAGTGGCCAAGCAGCAGTGGGACCTGGGCTTAGAACCATCAACCTTAATGATTTTATGCCAGGCTCTGTCCTCCACAAACCCACCTCCCTAAAGATTCAGATGTCAATGATTCTTAGCAGGGATCTCTGCCAATTCCGTAACAAAGGGCTAATGGGGTCACACCTTTCTTTTAAATTGTCAATATTTTTAGGTTTACTTTTGTTCCTGCTGCTTTGGATGCAGGCTTCCACTCAACCTTCAAAACCTAATTCAAATATCTCATTCTCTCAGAAGTCTTCTCAGATCTTTTACTCCCTTATTTCCTTCAAAAAACCATCCCCAAAGGCCTGCAATGCAGGTGTCAGTAGCCAAGGTACGGAGGCTTCAACGGTGCATAAATAGCCATCTCCCTGTTCTTCCAATGCTTATGTATTTGAGGGGGGCTTGCATGCATTGCTTTCAAAAGCAATTTCCAACCGTGGTAAGCACTATGAGTGAAGAGTACAGGGAGCTTTGAAACAGGATAGTGGGGCACTGGTCCTGGTCTTGGAGATCAGGGGAGACTTCCTCAGGCAGAGTTAATCATCCTGGTACCACTGCACTCACCTCACTGCCCTGTAATCTGCCCTCCTATGTGTTTCCACAATAATCTATGAGTAACACAAGGACAGGACCATGTCTTATTCACGCCTTGAGTCCATGTCCTAGAAGCCATGGGTGGCCCATTGTAGGTGGCCAAGGGATGTAATCCTCAGCATTACACCTGCTACACTTGCGTCCGCCACCGTCACTGAAGAAGAACGTAGGGAGTGTTGGAGTGAGCATAAGCCCCGTGTGATGACCTCTACTAAAGGGCACCTTCTTGGGACAAAAGGAAGGAAGGGGCACTTTGTGGATATCAAAGGAATAAGAAAGCAGACTAGCTCCAACTTCCTCCCTGAGAGGCTAATGTGCTCTCCGTGCCTCCTCCCCAGCCTCCTTCACAAGCTTGTAGCAGCTCAGCTTTCTGTTACTGACTCCTCACAACTCCGGAGTCATGACTGTGTTTTGCATTAAGCTTGGTTAAAACACCAGCTTACAAGGCGGGTGAAGACACAGGGGTGTCATCCAGCGTAGAGCAGAGATCAAAGACACTGTCTCTGTGCCAGAGAAAACCTGGTCATAAGTACTTCAAAACTCAGAGCTGGATTTTCTACATCTGGAAGACCCCTTTCAGAAACCCTCTCCAAGCAGCACCAAGGACAAAGAAACTATCTGAGGTCTGGAAAGATCAATTTCAGGACAGAGAGCAAGCAAAGGACAACACTGGGTCTCAGGCCCCCGCTTTGCAGGTTTTCTATGCAAGAGTCCTCCCACCATGCCCAGCTCTTGTATTATTTTTTCTCCCAGTACTTTGTGGATGTACTTTGTACATTCTTGGAAGTTGTGGTAAGAGCTCTGAAAGCGAGATCCACCCTCTTAACAAATTTCTGAGTGCATAACACATACTGTTAACTACAGGTACGACGCTGTGCAATGGGTCACTAGAACATATTCTTCTTGCGCAACTGAAACTCATACCCATGGCCCAGGAAGCACGGGATTCCAGCTGAGGGAGCACTTGCTAGAAAGGAAAGCTTACACGGATTGCAAATGCACGGTGCACTTTTCGCTACTGCATTCTACTTCTTCAGTGCCTTAGCTGCCCCCCTTCACCCAGTGCCACTCGTCTGTACCCACCTCACTTGCTTCTGGGGTTTCCACCTCCATCTGCACTGGATGCAAGAGCAGCCACTACTTACTGATCACCTGCAAGCCACACCCACGCAGACACTGGACATCCACCACCTTAATGCTCAGAAGCACTCTGCAGGTGACACTTGGCATCTACTGATGCATAAAGAAATCACCCTGGAACTCACTGACTGAAAGGGACGATGGTTTTGTTTGCTCCCAATTCAGTGGCTCAGGGATCTGAGCAGAGCTCAGCTGTGATTCCACATCCAGCCTGGGAGCACTCGGCTGTGGCTGAAAGTTGCAAAATGGTGCCTGGCCTCTCTGGACATGGCCTCTTCTCTCCTGCTGGGTGGTCAGGGTTCAAGTTGGTGCCGGATCTCCAAAAGAGAACATTCTAGAAGGTGAGGGTGAAAGCAGCAGGTCTCTTCGGGTCCAGGCTTCAAAGGTAAACAGCAGCACTTCAGCCACATCCCGTTCGTCAGGCTTGGGGACGGGACAGGGCTGGCCCAGATTCCAAGGGAGGAGAAAAGAGATTCTGCCTCTCCATGGGGCAGTGGGAGGGACGCTGTGCAAAAGGGCAGGCAGCATGGGCCAGGAGGTATCTTTACGGACACCTCTGGGAATACCTCCACCAGAGTGTAATGGCTAGGACTCATGCTCTTTGGAGTTGGACATCTCAGCTCTGCCATCAGCTGTGTGTCCACGGACAAGTTATCCCACCTCTCTGAGCCTCACGTTTCTCACCTCTAAAATGGGAATAATAGAAGCTAATCTCCTAAGCTTTCATAAGGGAGTAAATAAAGCAATGCATAAAATGAACTTCACACCGTGTCCCCCACACAAGTGTCCATGACCAGTTGCTAATTTTAGAATAACCATATGATTTATCATCCAATACAGGATACTTCTGAGAGTGAAAGGGGGAGGGGCCACTTTGTGTAATGATGTCGACACAACAGGTACACATGGAACTTACAGTCACCTCCAGCTAATATTATCATTAACCTTTGGAAATAGGCAAAAACAAACTCGAACTAAAATTCGAAGAGATTCATGAGCTCACCCAAGTTCATTCCCGGGCTCCCTCACACATCCACGGAGCTCCTCTGCGCCAGGTGCCAATAAGAGAAAACGCACCCCTGCCCTGTTGGAACTTATATTCTAGTAACAAAGAAACTAAATCATCAAACAGGGAAATAATGAGTTTCCTGTAATCTGGCTCTTCATCAGATGGATCGGGGTAAAAGGGGAGAAAATGCACGAGGGGACACAGCTCCACCTGAAACAGATAGTCCTTACTCAGTGGCAGCAACCAGTGGTCCACAGACTGTGACCCATGGGCCTGGGCTGGTACCCGTCCTGGTTTTAAAAAAAAAAAAAAAGTTTTATTGGAGTGCAGCTGTGTCCATTTGTTTACCGAGTCTTTACAGCTGCGTTTAAGTATCAGATGCTTGTGACAGGTGGTCACATGGCCTGCAAATCATAAAATATTTCCTATCTAGCCCTTTACAGGAAAAGTTTTCCCATCTCTGTCTTAAGCAAGACAGACATGTAAGAAATGGTGTTACCACCCCCTTTCGCCCCTAGTCACTGAAGACTCAGAGGAAAGGGGCATCATGTGTCCTGGTCACTTTTGTCATAATGCCTTTGGGCTCCTCCCAATTTTCCATCCTCTGGCCTTCAAGTGACAGCTTTATCCAAGACTGGATCCCTCCAGGTTTGCAGGGTGGCTAACATCCACAACACTGGAAAGAGAAGAGACCAGTCCTAAGAGTGCCTCTCTTGGGAGGAAACAAACCAGTTCTTCCCTGAGGTCCCCACAACGTCCCTCTGTGCTTCTCCAACCAGACGTGAGCCTTCCGTCCTCCCTGAACCAGGTGCTGGGAAGGGAAAGACACCAATATACTGGACTCATGCCTATCAGAACAATCCCTGGGGCTGGGGCTGGGGCTGGGATCCCTCTCCCCTAAATCACGCTTTGGAGAGGTACACCCCTAAAACACTGGGGGCCCAGGGGCTGAGGATATTAGACACCAATGGTGTCTGATCTGAAGAGTGACTACGGTCGGCCTAAGAGTTACAGGTACCTTTAGAAAGAGCGTCCAGAGAAGGACTCACAGGATGTGACCTGTAAAAATAGCCCTGGGCAAGACAAGACACAGGGCTTGGCAAGACCGTGTGAAAGAGCTCTCAGGTACAGGGAGCTGCTGGTACTCAAACCCCTGTCTCTGCGCCAAAGCCTGCGTGGCCACCGCGGCTCCACGCCGTCTGCAGAAACTGCTCCTGGCCTTCACGTCCAGGCTCTCCTATCACGGTCTTCCTCAAGTCTTTGATCACGCCCTGCAAACCACAATGCCCTCCTGTGTGAGCCTTCTTCCCCAGCCCGTCCCACTACGCCTCTCATTCCCCTTGGTGGACGCCTAGGTGTGGATTTGTTTCGCCTTCTCATCTCCTGTTAGGTTGTTGAGTCCGTAAGTCCGTGACCACACCCGATTCAGACCCATACTACACAGCAAGAGCACACAGCACGTTCTTCAGGAACAGAGGAACGGCCAGAATCACGCAAAGAAGGTACAGTCTGGGACGCTGCTTGCTCCAGTCTGCTGGGGAGGCAGGGGCCCCAGGAGACCCTAATGTTCTTGGAACAGTCCAGGTGCCGGATCAGAAGGCACACGGGAAAGAAAACCAATGGAAGTGTCCATCCAAGCATCAGGCCCTGGGAGACTCTGATGGAGAGAAGTACAAAGTGAGAGCAGCAGCAGGAGACAGGAAACAGCGAGCTGTATACAGACAGCAGAGGGGGGCGGAGGCACGTGGGGGAGGTGTCTCTGGTAGGCGCATGCAGAATGCCATCATCAAATGAGGCCTGATTTTCCCAGTGACGAAGGGTCACTGAAGAGCTTGCTGTCTACCTATTTTATTTCAGGAACTGCATAAGCTTCTTTATATACATTTAATCTTCCTAAAAGACACTATCAAATTGTGGCCATCTCTCTCTCACAGATGATGACGGTCATGCTCAGCGAGGTGATGGTGGCTGAGGGTCGCATGTGAGAAAATGGCAAGTGCCCAAGTCAACGACCTTTCTTCTCAGCCACACAGGTGACCCATGCTTGAAGAAGTCACCTCAGTAAGAAGAGAGAGAACAGGTTTGCTGGAGAGGCTGGGACATCCATTTAAGAGCTGTCGTAATAAGCCACGGCAGAAAGGATGACGTCCGGCTCTGGGCACTGTTACCAGAAATCAATCATACCTGGAAACGAAGCAGGTGCAGAGCGGGAAGCAGGTGAAGAGGACTCAGAGGCACCCCGCTTGGGAAAGGGAGAACACCTTCTCTGCTTATGCCCCATCACCGAATCAAAGCATCAGCAAAGCTGCCCTTGGGACTCTTTGCTCTAACGGCGGGCACACATTCTAAGCTTAGACAAGCTTTAGTCACAAGGACGAAATATTATTAGTTTAGCTGTGTTTTAGCTCCAGCTCTCACTATGAATCATGTGTGCATGAATCATAATCACCACTCTTCATATTTTAGAAGCAAATGTATAATTTTTCTTACCCAAGGAAAAAATTAATTGCTGTCTAAATATGAGTCTAATGTTGTTTCTGAAGCTCTTGGATTTATTCAATTCTGAGCCTTCCTTTTCTTTGGGAGTAAAAATAATCAGGAAAGCTTAAAAAAAAAAAAGGTGACATACTGAGTGTCTGCCCTGCCCCTGACTCTGGCTCTATGCTTTTCAAAGTTAAGGTAGGTATAAGAGATCCCATTTTATAGATGAGGAACCCGAAGCATATATAAGCCATTTATTTTTCCTAGTAACCTTAGAACCTTAGGGTTCTAAGTAAGGTGAGTTAGATACCAGATCTCATGTGTTTGACACTCCTGCCCTGTCTCACTTGGTTACAACATGAGACGTGGTTATCAGAGTGACTCCACGTTATGATTCCTTCTAGAAGTAACATTCAAAATTCTCCCCGACGTGGCTATGACATGTGCTGTCCACCATCACCTTGAGACACTGTATTAGCAGTTAGGAAGCTAATTATTCTGAACCCGTCAACTGTGTATGAACTGGGGGCACCAACCAAACGTGGTTCTTAGAGCTAATATGAAATGTATGGTTCAAGGGATGGGGGTCTCCGCCCATACCCTATAACTACCGGTCACACTGGGGCCCTCTGAGCTCCAGGACAAGCCCTGAGCAGTGGCACTGCCCGCCTCTGACCACGAGCCTCCTGGAGCTCCCTCCTGCTCGTTCCCCTGGAGCTTCTGTTCTTCCACATCTGGCAGAAGCCACGCGACAGGCTCCATGCGTGGCTTCCCACTGATGCCTCCTCACCACATGGCAAGCTGAGAGGGTCACCCTCATTTCACAGGTGTCCTGTCTTACTCTGCATCACCACTGTGTTCAAATACCATAATACTACTGTTATATTACTTATGAAAATGCATAACATTACTGTATGAAACAGTATGTACCAAAGATAGTAACAATATCCAAAAATAGTTCAGGTATACAGTTCTGGAACTTGCCATATATTCTCAACTATATTACCTCAATTTTCTCTGATAATTAAGTAAACAAATCACGCAAATGAATCAAAACACCTATTTGAAGGCCGCCAACTGCCCTCTGGTCTGCTCTCAACACAATTTTTCTAAATTGCAGTTTTGGTCCTATTGCTCCTCTGTTTAAAAACAAGGGGAGACTTCAAATCTGATCCCCAGTGGAACTGAAGTAAGCCACGGCCGTCAGCAGCTGCAGGCTGTGGGTCTGGAATCAGCAGATATTCCAGAACCATCTTGTTAGTGCTGCTGTGCTGCTCTGAGCTATTGTGGCCTCCTAACAGCCCACTTATCCTGGCCTTGGGACCACAGCATCTGTGACAAGCTGTGTGCCCTACCAGCCCGGGAGGGCTGGCGCAGCCCCACTTTGTAACAACCGTGCCATTAAAGGGTGTAGCCAGAGTCCTCCCCCTTCATGCAACATGACAGGCAGGGAGCATTTACTTCCAGGCTTCTCTTCGATGTGGCCGTTGGGCCCTGGAGAATGTCAACACGGAACTAAGCAGTGTCCCTGGTGATCAGAAGACAAGAAAACCTTGGATGGATTCACAAGAAGAGAAGTTCATTGGGCATAACACGGCAGGAAAACGTTATCAGGAGGGCGGGAAAGATCCCACTTCTCTGGGCACGTTTTCCCTTTCCCTGGAAAACCCCCGCACTGTCCCTCCCATGATGTGTTGTGAGTGAGAAGTCGGGAAAGCGACAGCAGTGCATGGTGGAGAAATGGCTCGCTCCACAGAAGTACTTGTCCAAATGTCTTCAGCGGAGCTGGACCGCAGGGATTAAAGTGCCTGCTGGTTTTGCCAGTGAGCACCACACTCTGAGTCCGGCCTTCCGTGAAATGCACGGATGTCTGAGCTGTGCTCCCAGCACATCAACCTGCATCAAAGATCCGCTCTGAGCGTCATAAACAATCCTATGAACAAAATGGAAATGCGAAGAGCAAAGGCACCCCGCCGGGCTTACCCCTGGGCAAGGTCCTTTGCACACAGAAGCATGGTGAGGCTGCTGTGGGTACAATGGGAAGGGCGCTCTCGTATTTTGCTGGTATGGTCAGGATGGAAAATCAGAACAGTCTCCAAATGCAAACTTGGCAACCACGTGTCCACCCCGGACAGAAAATCCTTACACAGCACGTCCACACAGATAGGCGTATTCAACGCAGACTGATTGGGCCGTCAGATCTGATTAGAATGTGACTGTCTAAACAGTGTGAGAAGGACAGGGAACAGTCTGGAAGGTAAGAAAACTGTCGACATTTTTAAGGGCTCGCAACCTTGGAAAAAGCCTTTCATCTTTCCAAGTCTCAGTTTCTAGCTCTGTAAAATAGAGATGAGGACCTGCCCGTAGGGTTTTCATGAGAATAACATTTGGCAACCTGTTTGCTACAGGATCTGCTCCCTGTCTGTGCTCCAGAGAATGGGAGTCTCCCTCCCTCTGCCTTTGGACCACTGAGTACTGAATGTGAGCACCAGCACACGGGATGATCTGGAGAGCAGAAGAAAGTCCAAACGCCTTGGCTTCACTGTGCACGGCCTCCCATCCGACCTCGGCAAACACTCCGTCCTTAGGCCCTCCAACTGCCAGCACTGAACCCCCATTCCCAGTCAGCAGGGTCTGTGATGAGCTGCTATTTCTAATGAGACTGTGTTATGATCCTCAGGACTTTAGAAATGGGGGAGGGGGCGGGGCGCCATATTTGCTAATGATATTGGTAGAGAAGAATATGGGAATCTCTACAGAAATATAGAAAAGCCAGAGAAGACTGTGGGAAGAATGCAAGAATCAGACAAACTTGAATTAAAATCCCAGCACTGACGCTTCCTCGCTGGAGGACCACAGCAAGCGTCTTCACGGCCTCGGTTGCCTGGGCTGTGAAATGGAGATAAGACCCACCCCCCCAGCAGCCTAAAGTGAAGGTGGGACCCACCTCACAGAGGCACTGAGAGGAAAACAATGCCGTCTGCAAACCGTGTGCCAGGCCGCAAGCCTGATTTATCGCAGCCCCTCAGTAACTGGCAGCACACATCCTCTCACCCGAGCGCAGTATTCATGAAGCCCCGGTATTAGCATCATTATTATTCTGAAGAGCGATGGAACTGGGCAGTACGGCTGCGGTGCTCACGCTGAATTCACCTGTTCTCAGAACATCTTAGTCTGAAGGAAGAACTTATTTGTGCTTCCACTCACTCACCTGTGGGGGGGAAACATCTGAAAGTACAAACACAGTCACCTTCTTTGTCTGGGAAATCTGTTCATTTTAATTAATCTAAAAGGTTTCTAGCAATTCGTGTTTGTTAAGCACTTTGACATCCTAAGAATAAGAGGCAATTTAAATGCAACGTTTTATTATAACATCTCTTTATGACTGTTACTCAAGGGGGCTCTCAAGTAAAAAGGAGCTCCTAGATTCCCCACGTCTCATCGAGGAGATCGCACAGTTCTATCTAGTTGAGAGCCGGGATCCTGCAGACTGACTCCCTCTGCTTCCTTAGCAAGAATGTGGAGAAGAGTTGGAAAGTACAGCAGAAGATAGGAAAGAGAAAGAGAATTTCAGTGCCTTTCACACACCAGCTACCTTCCTCCTAAGCCCACAGATCAGGTCCAATTTGCATGCCTATTATTGCAGGAGTGTTCGCTATTTATATGGCTTTAAGCATGGGGGTGGAGCTCCAGCCATATAAAAGACAATAGTCTTTTGGGCCCAAAAGACCAGAGGACAGGATTCAGGAAACTTCAACCTCTGTAAAGAGAGGCAGAAACCTACAAAGGAAAGAAGCAGAGAAGGGAACCACACTCTGTCCAAATCCCTGGCTGGCCCCCAAATCATGCATGGATGGGGCAGACTCCGAATAGCCAGACCAAAGATAAAATAACTAACCCAGATTTGAACTACTGCCCAATAGACAGAGACTGCAATTTCAATGGAACCAAGTTAATTGCTCATTACAACAAAGATGCCAAAAAATGACAACGGGAACATCACAACAAAACACTCCTCAGAAGAATACTATAGACTCTGGAGTCTCCCCAATGTAGCATTCACAATATCCAAGAGGGAGTCCAAAACAAGTTTAACAGGACAGGAAATAGGAAAATGTGTCCCATTCTTTAACAACAACAAAAAAAAGATAATCAATAGAGACTGACCACAAGATGACATAGGTGTTGGAATTAGCAAACATTACAACTCTACTCAATGACATAATGGAAAATAGGCTCACAATCAATGAAGATTAGCTAGGCATGAAAATGAGGCTGGCATGTCCCCTCCTTCAAATGAAAAAAAGTAAAGAATCCTATAAAGTTGGACAGTTTTTGTCTCACAAAGATACTAGCTTTTGAAGTATGTGGGGACAAAGTATTTGGAGAGATCAGCTACAGGAGACTAGGAACCCAGCATAATAATTAATTAATCAATTAATTAACTCAACAGATAATCACTGCACACATATAGGTTCCAGGCATACTTCTAGAACAGGCTTTAACAAGTTACCGGCTTTCTTGAAACTTCTGTTCTATATTCATGGACGTTTTACAAACGGCTGAAACATGAATAAATGCTCAACATCACTGGGCATCAGGGAAATACAAATCAAAACCACAATGAGATAACACCTCACATAGGCCAGAATGGCTCAATTAACAAGTCAGGAAACAACAGATGTTGGCAAGGACGTGAAGAAAGGGGAACCCTCTTACACTGTTGGTGGGAATGCAAGCTGGTACAGTCACTCTGGAAAACAGTATGGAGGTTCCTCAGAAAGTTAAAAATAGAGCTACCCTATAGCCCAGCAATTGCACTACTGGGTATTCACCCCAAAGGATACAAACATAGTGATCCGAAGGGGCACCTGCACCCCAATGTTTAGAGCAGAAATGTCCACAATAGCCGAACAATGGAAAGAGCCCAGATGTCCATTGAATGATGAATGGATAAAGAAGATGTGGTGTATATATACAATGGAATATTACTCAGCCATCAAAAAGGATGAAATCTTACCATTTGCAATGATGTGGATGGAACTAGAGGGTATTACGCTAAGGGAAATACATCAGTCAGAGAAAGACATTATCGTGTGATTTCACACATATGTGGAATTTAAGAAACAAAACAGAGGATCATAGGGGAAGGGAAGGAAAAATAAAACAAGGCAAAATCAGAGAGAGAAGAAAACCATGAGAGAGACTTAACTCTAGGAAACAAGCTGAGGGTTGCTGGAGGGGAGGTGGGTTGAGGGATGGGCATGAAGGAGGGCACGTGATGGAATGAGCACTGGGTATTATATGCAACTACTGAATCACTGAACTCTACCTCTGAAACTAATACTATATTATAGGTTAATTAATTGAATTTAAATAAAATACAATACAATAAAATAAAGATTATCACTGTTTGGTGCGAGATAATTAGTTTACATCATAAAACTGACAACTGAAACTATTTTATCTAGGTCTCTTAAACCTTATTTCATGCATTCTGTCCTTATCTTCTCCTCAAAGCCCTCATTTATTGATCGAGGTATCACGAGGCTGCCTCTCTATGTGCAGTGTGTGTATGTGTGCATGTGTGTGCATGTGGCAATTTGTGGTGTATGCGTGTGGGGGTGTGTGTGTGTGTGTACAGAGAGGGAGAAAAAAATAATTTTGAATCATGATAAGCAGTATAAAGATAATAAATAAAATAGAAGAAAGCAAGCCTGGGGTAAGGGGTGGTTGATTTTCTTGTCTCCTATGATTTTACAATATGGGATTTGTACTTCCTCTTGGGCTGTTAGACATCGTTAAAGACACTGACGTAGCATTAACTGCCCTGAATGATGGACCAGCCTCACCTCGTGCATATTTTATAGAGAATCGTGGCTGCTCTTGTAATATACATGGACATTTTCACTTTCTTTCCAATCTTCTTCCCATGCCCAATAAAAAGGAGAGCCTTCTGAGCTTGGAGGTCGTGACTTCTTTTCCTCGAGCCCATGTCTAGCCTGTGCCTGGCCCAGACACCCTAAGCAAACACTGGTCCAGCTGTTTCAAGGAATGTAGCAATAACTGAAACCAAGCTGCCTGGGGGTGCGTTTCGGGTCTTTCAATGGGATGGCCTTCTTCCCCTCTACCAGCCATGGAGACTTGGTGGGCGGGGCGGGAGAGGTCACTGGGCAAACAGGTACACAGTGACAGATGGGACTTCTGCTCGATAACGGGTACCTGAAAAATTACAAGTAGGTCATCACATTAGCCTGACTCAGGACGTCTCTCACCAGACCATTAGCCTTTAGAAAACACAGATCTCAATTAACTTGCATGGAAATGAAATTATTTCCTGCCCATCGGAAGGCCTTCATTTATCCACGGGGAGCTTTACCAAGCAGAGTTTCCAGAGCGCGGATCTGTGGAAATCTTTGTTTGAGGGCCAGCCCGAAGACAGTTCTCTTCCAGGTCTCAAAGTTCCTCCACACGAATGATCAACTGTCGTCTCGTAATGGTCCCAGGTGGTCAGTGTGAGGGAAATCTACAGCACCCAGGGCAGTAAATGAGGCTTGGGGGTTAAGTGACTAATTACACATCGGGGTGAGCCCCAGCCTGCCCCATCCCAAAGCCTACGCTCACTCCTCCACACTGTGTAGCCTCGATGGTCCTCGCTGCCCACAAGCAACAGTCTCCCCTTCAACCCTGAAGGAAATGCTCCACACAAACCCAGATGTCGCTAGAGGACATATGGGGAGACGGACTACTCTGGGCCCTCCTCCGACAGCAGGTCATCAAGGGCCCTTCAGACGCTGTGAGTAGGGTGCCGCAGATCGCCACGACGGGAGAGCACCTGCTCCATGCGCAAGCTGTCTATGTGCAGGGCCTCTCCAGGCCCCGCACAGCACTCCGACTTCATCCTCACTCCTGGCCAGGTGAACATCACTGTGCTCCGGCTGTCGTGGCTGCCGAGCACTGGCAGGGACCACCAGGCAGGCCAGCTGTAGGGCAGGCAGGACCCCTCCAGAAACTAGGTATGCGTCACTGTCTGCGATGGGCCCAACGCTGTTCCAGGATCTGTGGAGAGGTAATGACGTACAGGATCTTGCTGCTGACTTGATGCTACTGAGAGTGTATGGGGGTGACCAGCCACACTCAAGTCAAAGAAAGGAACTGACCGCTGTTTAAAAAGTCCACTGGGTGCTAAGCATCATGGTAGGAAATTAAGGATGTGATTTCATTAAATCATCTAATAGCTCTTGGAGGTCGGCCTTAGAGCCCACGTTCCAGATGCAGTTGAGATTCAAGGAGGCATAAGTCACTTGGGCAAACTCACCTGGCAATGAAGTGTCAGACCTTCAG
The DNA here is from genome assembly GCF_017311325.1 of Ursus maritimus. NCBI lineage: Eukaryota > Metazoa > Chordata > Mammalia > Carnivora > Ursidae > Ursus > Ursus maritimus. The sequence goes on from NW_024427107.1 coordinate 75,851,404, forward strand.
TTCAACTTCACGACTGTCTAGCCCCAAAGCCTATGTTCTTTCCCTTCCACTTCTGCCTACAATTCAGTGATGGTTACGTAAGTGCAGTGGAGATACCAACAGCTCTGTGTTGAAACACACACACACGCGCGCGCGCGCGCGCGCGCGCTTGGAAACCAAGACTGCGATAAGAAAGGGCTTCAGAGAAGAGGGGACAGGCAAGGAAGGCTTGATGGGCACAGATGATGCACAGACAGACCAGGGGAAGAGGGAATCACAGGCAGAGGCGGAACACAAAGACCAGCACGGAGGCAAGAAGAAGCGAAGCGAGATCCTCATTGGCCGGGTGAGTGAGTGTGGAGGAGCCCTGGAGCCATCCCGCGTGCCACGGTGAGCCGCTGCGATGGTGTAGCCGGAGGGATGATACGTTATTTTAGAAGAAGGATGATGTGCTAGCAGTAGGAAGGAAGGATGAGGGGAAGGCACAGGGAAGGAAGGAGGTCAGGTAATTCCTGCAGTAACAGAAGACTGAAATGGTTGTACTCGAGGGAACGAGGAACAGATCGTCAACATACACGGGAGGTAAAAACCAGCAAGACTTGGGAAGACTCACGGAAGGTGGAGCGTGAGGAGAGGAAATCAAAAGAGCAGCACCGTGTACACGAGCCTGGGTTGCTAAGTACCTGCACGGAAGGACCCTCGGGAGCAGCAAGGAGTGTTCCTGACTCCCATCAGGACCAGCGTCGCCACGGAACAGGTCTGTCCAGTGCCAGCACTCGGCAGACACCCTGCCAGGCAGGCTTCAGTGTTGCCTTTCCAGGCTCGGTTTGGGGTTACTGACCTTTTCTCTCGCGGCTCCAAGCCCACCTCTTTCTGCTCTGTGAGACTGGAGCTGGGAATCTGCAAGGCACATTATTCTGACTCACGAGCAGGCTGACTTCCTATTAGAGGCTGCTAATGGAAGGTGCCAGAGGGAGAATGGGAAGCAACAAAGAGAAGAAATGGCCTTCTTTCATCTTTTCAGTTCCCGTCTGGGTGGTCCTAGCAACAGAGCACAGCTCCACTCCAGACCTCATTTCCTTTGGCACCCCTCGCCTCTCCCCTTCAAAGCTACCACCAACAAAATGGGTTGTGTTTCCCTGTCACTCAGAGTATCACCTGCAGAGAGCCCGGACCAGAGGACAGAGCCATAGCTTTTCCCCAGACCCTCCTTAGTGGTGGAGCACCGGCAGCTTGCAGCTTTTCCTGGAGGTCTCAGCTTTTAAATTCTGGTCTCCAATTCCTCCTTTTGGTTCCCTGGCCTTAGCAATTATTGCCTCTTCCTGTACTATCATTCACCAATAAGTTATTAATAATCATAATGACTCATGATCAATCATTGAGCCATCGCCACCTTCTTGTTCTCCCAACCTCCCAACACTTACATAATCCAGGCCCCACACTAAATCCCTCTGTTTGAAAAAACCACTGATGATTCTGTGTTTCTAACCAGGCTTTGGGAACTACTTTCCCTAGTACCGGAAGTGGTCCCAGACAACACACCCAAAAAGACAGCTTTGCGTATGTCTCTGGAGGGGAATACAGTGCTGAGCTCCATGTCAGTGAAAAATGGGATGATTCTAATAATCCATGGCAAGGAGTGGTATGACAATTAATTCCTGTATTGCCTGTGCATTCCGGGGAGGAGGTGTCTGTTCTGCCAAGGGTTTGAGGACCCTGCGGCTGCTGAACTTGGCTCCTGAGTTTAAGGACACTGGGTGGGATGGATACGTCTCACTGCACAGGAGAGACAAGAAGAAGAAAGTGAGATCAGGCTTCCCAGACTGCCGTATCAACTCCACTCTGATCAGACAAAAAGACGGGCTTGGTGGCAACTTTCACAGAAGCCCTTACTTCTTGTGGCCACAGGGCACACAAGGCTACGAGTCAAAACCACGCCTTCTTTATGCCAGTTGCCTAATTACAAGTGAACCTGAAGTTATACACCCACCAAGGCTCTTATGGGAACTTCAGGCCACTAACTGGGAAGGACTGGGACAGCGACACTTCGAATGGGGGTACTTGGTTGGGCTCAGACCAAAGTGGGAATCTTCATTCACTAACCATCGTTACTATTATTATGTAAAAAACAAAAGACATTGCACTTAACACAGCTGACACACCAGATGCTGATTGCTTTTGTATTCTTTCCCCCCTAGCAGACTGCATGAGAGCAAGGGATTTTTATTTGTTGCTCTACTCATGACCTAAAACAAGGCCTTCACATAGAAGACACTGAGTAAGTAATTATTGAACAAGGGAGGGAAACAGAAGAAGTCTGGGAGGTAGGAGGGAGTAGGAGGGTAGTAAAGGAGAGTGCTGAAGAATTACATATGTTTATACACTGAGGTATAGACCGGAGCCAATTAGCTGAAGATTTACCATATCAGCTTGGATAAATAAGTTTTTATGCAGTGGGCAAAGGATGTAAAAGTTGCTTAGCTATCCCCTTCGAACCATTTTACAGATGTGAAAGTAGAGGTCTCAAAATATTACCTGACTTGTCCAGGGTGTGTTGCACAAGCAGGAATAGAATCCGGCTTGTCTGAGTCTAGCCTCTACTTTACAAATAATCAAGTGTGGGGCACCTGGGTGGCTCAGTCATTAAGCGTCTGCCTTCAGCTCAGGGCGTGATCCCGGCGTTATGGGATCGAGGCCCGCATCAGGCTCCTCCACTGGGAGCCTGCTTCTTCCTCTCCCACTCCCCCTGCTTGTGTTCCCTCTCTCGCTGGCTGTCTCTATCTCTGTCAAATAAATAAATAAAATATTTAAAAAATAAAAAATAAAAATAATCGAGTGTAACAGGAAGCAGAAGATGGGAATTATGATAACTGTTGACAGTTGAACATCTCTTTATAGTCACTGCGTGTGTGTTTCTGTGTTTAACATTTCGTTTGCGAAGCACACTTACTTAGTGCCAGACACATTCAACGTCCCTCAGATAGATGCCACTTATTATCTCCTTTCAACAGGTTTTAAAATGTCAAATAATCGTATGTATCTGGGACTTGAATTCTACCTTTCAGACCTAAAATTGATATATTTTTTCACTATGTTATCTCCAAACAACCTCCACCACCAAACACAAAGCAAAATCAAACAAAGCTAAAGGACACAGAGAGAGAGGGGGGTGGAGAGAAGCAATCAAAACGATTTGGAGGGTGGCCAGGACATTATGCCAGGCACTCCACAGAAAGCAGAATGTAAAAAAGTAATAGATCTTCAATTCACCAAGTCCCCAGAGTAATGAATTCCAAGCAAACCATATTGTGTCAAAGAGCCTTGCTGTCCATGGGAGTCCCCACTCTCGGCGGGGGGGAAGGAGGGGTGCCCTGTAGCTGGGTCTGTAATTCGATAAGAAAAGAACAGCAATGGAGTTCGGGAAACGGATCGATTTTAATCCAATGCCACCGACAGATCAGAAAGGACCAGACAATCGTTCTTGGGACAGCACGTCTGCATCACCTGATGGCTTACCTGGAGGGTGGTCTACCTTGAATTACGTTGCTGGATTGCAGCTGGCTGGCAGCCTCCAGGGACGAGGCAGGGCCCACGCTCGGGCTTGCATGAAGTGCAGTGTAACACCCCTGTGAGGTCCTCTCCCCAGACGGATAGCACACAAGCTGTGTGCTTGTGGAGGTGTGTGGGGTGGGGACGCAGAGGCCACAATCTACCTCAGTGCTGGCTGGCAGTAAGAGCCTCATGTCTCACGGCATCTGGGTGAAGGAGATCTCCAACCCCAAATAACAGAACAGGAGACGAATGTTGTACCCAAACTACTAACTGATTTGGACAGGATCTGAAATCTTGTCTATCTGACTCTAATACACTTTTTGTTTTGTTTTGTTTTTTAACTAGGTCATACTAGTGCCAAAGAAGTTCTCCAAAAGGAGCCAGGAAACGTGAGTCCATCTCGATAAGTCAGCTACAGGGGCGCACCGAAGCGTCTGAGCCTTTCACGGCAAGGAAGAAAAACAGGAAATAAAAAGCAAACAAAGAGACATTGTGTGATCTTCTAAAATCTTACGTCAAACCTGAAAGGCAGAACTCAAACAAAGAGAGCTTCTAATTAGTCGATCCAAGACATCAATTCAAAACTGCCATTCATCAAATTCATTCAGTCGATAAGCATTTACTAAGCACTGAGTTTGAGAGACACAGTGCTCGAGGCACTGAGAACAGAAATCGTCTCTTGGGGGTGACGGGCAGCAACATCAACCAAAGGAGAGTGAGGACATGTGCCTCCTGTCAGGTGATAGCCAGGTGACGTGACGACAGAGAGGAAGGGGGCAGTGTGCTGGGTGTCCGCAATCATGAGCGCTCTGGGGGCAGTGTGCTGGGTGTCCGCAATCATGAGCGCTCTGGTCTCCCTCCCCCACTCCTACACCTGCCTGCCTGTGGCCTCACCTCCTAGGATCCAGTTTATTGAGCTGAATTAGGGTGGAGCTAATCTAAGGGTAAAATCAGAAGCAGGGAAACTAAAGAACAAAGAGCAGCGGCTCCAGGATTGTTTGTTCCAGCTCTGTGAAACATGGCGATGGTATTTTGATAGGGATCGCATTGAGTGTGTAGATTGCTCTGGGCAACATAGACATTTTCACAATATTTATTCTTCCAATCCATGAGCCTGGAATGTTTTTCCATTCCTTTGTGTCTTCCTTCATTTCTTTCATAAGTGTTCTGTAGTTTCCTGAGTACAGATCCTTTACCTCTTTGGTTAGGTTTATTCCTAGGTATCTTATGGTTTTTGGTGCAATTGTAAATGGGACCGACTCCTTAATTTCTCTTTCTTCTGTCTCATTGTTCATGTATAGAAATGCAACGGATGTCTGTGCTTTGATTTTGTATCCTGCCACTTTGCTGAATTCTTTGAGGAGTTCCAGCAATTTGGGGGTGGAGTCTTAGGTTTTCCACGTAAAGTAACATGTGATCTGTGAACAGAGAGAGTGTGACTTCTTCTTTGCCAATTCAAATGTTTTTTATTTCCTTTTGTTGTCTGATTGCTGAGGTTAGGACTTCTAGTATTATGTTGAACAACAGTGACGACAGTGGGCACCACTGTCAGTGCCCACTGTCATTTTCACAGAGCTGGAACAAATAACCTTAACATTTGTATGCAACCAGAAAAGACCCCTAATAGCCAAAGGAATGTTTAAAAAGAAAACCGAACTGGTGGCATCACAATGCTGGACTTCAAGCTCTATTACAAAGCTATAGTTATCAAGACAGCATGGTATTGGCAAAAAAAACAGACACATAGATCAATGGAACAGAAGAGAGAACCCAGAAATGGACCCTCAACTCTATGGTCAACTAATCTTCAATAAAGCAGGAAAGAATATCCAATGGAAAAAAAGACAGTCTCTTCAATAAATGGTGCTGGGAAAATTGGACAACCACATGCAGAAGAATGAAACTGGGCCATTTCCTTACACCTCACACAAAGATAAATTCAAAATGGATGAAAGACCTAAATATGAGACAGGAATATATCAAAATCCTAGAGGAGAACACAGATAGTAACCTCTTTGAACTTGACCACAGCAACTTCTTGTTAGATATGTCTACAAAGGCAAGGGAAACAAAAGCAAAAATGAATTACTGGGACTTCATCAAGATAAAAAGCTTCTGCACAGCAAAGGAAACAGTCAACAAAATTAAAAGGCAACCTACGGAATGGGAGAAGATATTTGCAAATGACATATCAGATAAAGGGCTAGTATCCAAGATCTATAAAGAACTTATCAAACTCAACACCCCGTCAAGAAGTGGGCAGAAGACATGAACAGACATTTCTCCAGAGAAGACCTACAAACGCCTAACAGACACATGAAAAAGTGCTCCACACCTATTGGCATCGGGGAAATACAAATCAAAACCATAATGAGATACCACCTCACACCAGTCAGAATGGCCAAAATTAACAAGACAGGAAACAATAAATGTTGGCGAGGATGCGGAGAAAGGGGAGACCTCTTACACTGTTGGTAGGAATGCAAGCTGGTATGGCCACTCTGGAAAACAGTGTGGAGGTTCCTCAAGAAGTTAAAAATAGAACTACCCTAGGACCCAGCAATTGTACTACTAGGTATTTACCCTATAAATGTAGTGATCTGAAGGGGCACCTGCACCCCAATCTTTATAGTAGCAATGTCCACAATAGCCAAACTGTGTAAAGAATAGAGATGTCCACCGACAAATGAATGGATAAAGAAGACGTGGTGCATATATACGATGGAATATTACTCAGCCATCAGAAAGGATGAATACTTACCATTTACGTCAATGTGGATGGAACTCAAGGGTATTATGCTGAGTGAAATAGGTCAATCAGAGAAAGACAATTACCATATGGTTTCACTCATATGCGGAATATGAGAAACAGCACAGAGGATCACAGGGGAAGGGAGAGAAAACAGAATGGGAAGAAATCAGAGAGGGAGACAAACCATGAGAGATTCTTAACTCTAGAGAACAAACTGAGGGTCGCTGGAGGGGAAGAGGAGGGGGGATGGGGTAACTGGGTGATGGGCATTAAGGAGGGCACGTGATGTGATGAGCACTGGGTGTTACATACAACTGATGAATCACTGAACTCTACATCTGAAACTAATGATGTACTGTATGTTGGCTAATTGAATTTAAATTAAAAAAAAAAGGAATTGGCTCCAGAGGGAGGTCAGAGGACAAAACTCCTAGAGGTGGGTGTCAGGATGGTTTGGGGAGGGAAGGAGGAGTCAGAGAGAAAGTCCTTAGGAGACCGTCACTGTCTCTGTGATTCTGGAGACAGGCGGAGAGAGGAGGTGAGGAATATTTTTTTTTTAATTAAGTAAGCTGTACGCCCCATGTGGGACTTAAACTCACGACCCAAAGATCAAGAGTCACATGTTCTACTGACTGAGCCAGCCAGGTCCCCCGAAGATGCGAGGATTTTAAAGATGACTTCCTGTTTTTCCACAGAAAACTCTTTTCCCAACACCTCTCTTTGTTTGGGGAGCTTTCCTCACACTTGAATTTCCTCCGTTTTATTATTGGTATTGTCCAACTGTTTCTTCCCAACAGTGATCTCTTTACTGTAAGTAAACTGAGGTCACACGAGGCCCCGGTTTACTCACAGGACAAAATCATCCCCTGAGCATCTGGTACATGCCAAGCACCGAGGATGTAGGCTGAACGAAAACTCACACTCTAATGGCGAGCAAGGCATTCGGCTGCAACTCGCAGGAATAACCCCTTCATGAGGTTTTACTAACTGGGGTAAAAGGCACAGGCAGCGTGTATTTCTTTTGAGGTGACTACAGGCTGTAGATTAAAGAGGAGGAATGGCAAGCCAGGGGGGTTAATGTGACCACAGGCCAGAAACAGATAGGTGACATTAGCCCTCGTCTTCCTTTACCTCCACATCACGTGTGAGGATCTTCCCTGTGCTCTCGACAACATCACACTCTCCTCACTGTGCTACGGAAGAACCTGATTCTCTGCAGAGTGAGTGGTTTTCTTCCAAGGTGATGCAGAGAGCAGAGCTATGGCTGGAAATCCTGTGTCCTGACTCCACGGCCTGGGGTGGGTGCCGAGCTCTCCAAACAGGTAGCAGAGGAGAAGAACACATCGACTCAGGCAGGAGGAGAAAGGAAGGTGATTGCGGGAGAGCTCCTTTTAAGTCCACGGCTTTTAAAATGGAAAAAATACTTTTGAGGATGCCTTTGTGACAAGCGGCCTAAGTGTTTCCGCCATTGAGTCGGGCAAGGTTCTCTTCAAAGGCCAATTCTCCCAGCCAAGAAATGGGCCGAGCTAGGGTGAAGTGGATCACTGGAACACAGCCATGTCACGTCCCACTTTCCCCTTCATCCCTCGCGTGGAAAATCACTGCCCTCAGTGCCTCCCTGGAATGGTGACTGTTTCTGGATTTACAGGCTTAGTGCCACTAATGGCGGTTACAAAATGGCGGTCAAATTCCAGCATCTTCCCCTGAATGGGACCAAGGAGCTTATCCAACGGAACCACCTCATTAAACAGAGGAAGAAACTCAGGTGGAACATAAGATAAAACTGTCTTGATATTACAAAGCAAATACTGTAGAACCAAGACAAATACTAGGGTCTGACTGAGCATGCTTCCTTCCTCTGCTGCCCAACACTTAACAATAAAAGGGGGGTAAGAAAGGATCCTCATAGCCATAGATTTAATTGAAGCTCACTCTGATGCTGTTGGGTTTTCACAGAGTGTACCGCTGGACTTGGAATCAGTAGGGGTGGGAAGAGCTTGTCGTTGTGCCTATCCATGCCAGGTCCTCAGCTGAATGCCCAGTATCCCTTGTATTTGCCACAAGACTGCAGTCTCCGTGCAAACAAGAATTCTGTCCACCAGTTCTCACTTACAACTATCAGCCCTCAGCCCAGGGCTTGGCATGTAGTAGGCATTCAGCCAACATGCTGAGGAAAGGAATGATCTCACTTAAATCTTTAAGAACCAGATGAGTACTAAGTTACATAAATGAGAGAACAGAGTCTCAGCTTCACTGAAGGATTTGCTCAATCCATTCAGGGTGCAAATGTGGGAATTAGAAGTAAGAGTGTGACCTTCAGAAAGAGGAAGTCTTGGGGCTCAGTAGAAGTAAATCTGCTTCATATCCAACAAATACAGTTGTTGGTACATAGGTCCTCTTGAAGTGCTAAGGAGGTTAAATATGTCTCCAAGCAGTTATGTCAGTTCTGCCAGTTTGCTGAGCAAATTCTTTTTAAGATTTTATTTATTTATTTATTTATTTATTTAGAGAGAGAGCACGAGCAGGGGGAGAGACAGACAGAGAGGAAAGAGAGAATCTCAGACTCCCTGCTGAACAAGGAGACTGACACGAGGCTCCGTCCCAGGACCCTGAGATTATGACCTGAGGCAAAACCAAGAGTCAGATGCTCAACTGAGCGACCCAGGTGCCCCTGCTCAGCAAATTTGTGACCATGGGTGGCAGAAGCATAAATAATCATGGGCCCCGGTGTACACAGCTATCACAGATTTCAAGCCCCTGATGTCCAGAGTAACCAGGTTCTCATATTCTATAAATACCAAGTAGTTGATCTAAACACCTCTCTTAATGTTTCAGCTAGCTATGTGAAATTAAGTATAACATACAGTTAAAATAATAATAATAATAATCAAAATATTGATAATGACACAGTAATAATTAGAAGTGCCAGAGCTTTACAGGTTCTACGAGCTTTAAGTGTACCACCTTACTGAATCCTCACAACAAATCTAAGAGGTAGGTTGTTATCATTGCCATAATAATCCCCATTTTACAGATGAGGCAACTGAGAGAGACAGACTATTTAAGTCCAACATACCAACAACTTCTAAATTCTGGCTCTGCTTCTTGTCTGGCATTATTCTCCCTGCGAATGGTTGAGTAGGTGGGTGGGTGGGTGGAAGGGTGGGTGAATGGACGGGTGGTTGGACGGGTGGGTGGATGGGTAGGTGGATGGGTGAACGGATGGTTGGATAGATAGTGGATGGGTGGATGGATGGATGGATGGATGGATGGGTGGATGGGTAAATGGAAGATTGGAAAGAGACAGGAAACAACTAAGACGGTGTCACTTCTATGGTATCCAAGTTGATCCATCATTCACAGTGTGGAGAACTGTTGTGTGGGCTGAGTCATGCTGGAATTGCTGCGGAGGCCAAGAATGGTGGTGATGAATTCAGATATGCCCATCCACATGCAGGCTCCACAACTTACAAGCCATTTGCCCTTGGTGTGACTTCTCTGAGCCTCAATTCCTATTGCTATGAAATGGGGGAAATGACTGATCTACCCAGAAGAGCATATGAGGATCAAAGATCATGCTGGCACACTGTAGGTGCTCTGTAAAGGTATACTGAAAGAATAAGTGGATGAGTCAACAACATAATGGCGTCCCACACATGAAAGGGATCTGAATGAAAGCCAGGATTCTGTGGCTCTGCCTTATGTTATGGTTTGAGCTACAAAATCCCACAAATGCTACAACACCGTGAATCTCCAGATTTATATTTTAAACCCTCATGCATATCATTGGGCATGTAGTCGAAATGTTTTGGCTTTGCTCACATTCAAGTTATCAAGAATGAACTAACTGTTCATTGTGAACCACCAAGCCAGGTAATCTTCCTAATCTTTCGTGTCTCTAAACTGCAGATTTACACTGTGCCAAAAACCAGTGTGCTTCTAAAGTGAGCGAAGGGAGCTGGGTGAAAGCATTTTCACTCAGAGACTGTAAGGTTGGGACAGGTGTTAGCTTCTTTGTGTGTGCTCCTTAATTTAACCCCTGCACCCAGCCTACGGAGAAGGCTTTAGACAGTGCTTCCATGGGAGGAAGGCCCTCAAGGTCATGGGATTCTTGAGGGGTGGGTTTATCTGCGTCTCTTATGAGCAACCCCACTACCTCCAAAGTAAGAATTAGGCACCCGGACAGAAAAAGCAGATCATTTTAAAGTCTTCATAGCCTTCATCTTCACTAGATTATACAGCAAAAGGTGGCTTCCCCATATCCATTGAAGCTCTTTAGAAGCACATCCCTCCCCATCCAAGGGAAGATGAAAAGGATGTTCATGTTGTAAGAGTAAAGCAAAGGACCCAGGTTATGCCCCACATAGATCAGTACTTAGCAAGATAAAGGGAAGCTGAGTGGTGTAGACCAGCCACTCTCCCTTCCTCAAATCATTCCATATTTCTCTTATCTCCTACATGGAAAGATGAAACAAGTCAATGGCCAGGCCACTCATTCTGGGGAGCTTTGGGGAGAATGAAACTGGGACACAAAGAAGATGTAAAGAGAAAAATAAAAGGAACACGAAGAAAACCTTAACGTAGAATGTAAAATACAGAGTAATAAAAGAACAGCCAAAATGTCTCTGGAAAAGAGAGGGGATTGCAACCAAGGGTTGCAGTAGATCTTGGAAGATGACCAGGAGCCAGATAAAAGAGAAAAGTCACAGGATATGTGTATACAAATAAGAAAGAAGAAGGGGCCTGGAGATGTGGGGAACCATGAGAAGTTAGAGGCATGTCCATCATGGCGCACAAGAGAGCCACGGGTGCAGAATCCTGCAGCATCTGGGTAGACTGTGGTCGGCACTGTGTGCCACACCAGGTCTTACCATACCATCATTCAGGCCAGAAGTTCTCTAAGTGTGAACACAAACCAACTGCTTCAACATCACCCAAAGGCAGTCACTGAAAATTCAGACCCCAAGCCATTTCCAACGTGTCATGGGCTGAATCATGTTTCCCTGCCATGGACTGAATGTTTGTGGCCCCCAAAATGCACACAGAGGTTGAAGCTTAATCCCAGTGTGATGATGGTATTTGCAGGTGGGGCCTTTTGGAGGGCCCTGGTTTGGATGGGGTCATGGAACATCACCCAAAGGCAGTCACTGAAAATTCAGACCCCAAGCCATTTCCAACGTGTCATGGGCTGAATCATGTTTCCCTGCCATGGACTGAATGTTTGTGGCCCCCAAAATGCACACAGAGGTTGAAGCTTAATCCCAGTGTGATGATGGTATTTGCAGGTGGGGCCTTTTGGAGGGCCCTGGTTTGGATGGGGTCATGGGGATGGAGCCCCCATGGTGGGATTAGTGCCCTTTTAATAGGATGCAAAACCAAGAGCTCTCTCTCTCTCTCTCTCTCTCTCTCTCTCTCTCTCTCTAAGGAGGGTACAATGAGAAGTCAGCCATCTGCAACTCAGAAAAGGACTCTCACCAGTCTGACCACGCTGGCACCATGATCTTGGGACTTCCAGCCCCTGGAACTGTGAGAAATAAATTTCTCTTGTTGCTGAGCCCCCAGCTGATGGTATTTTGTGATAGCACCCCAACTGACTGAGACCCCCAAATTCATATTAAAGCTTAACTTCCAGTACTTCAGAGAGGCACTGTACTTGGCGATAGGATCTCCAACAAGGTGAGTACGTGAAAATTAAGGCCATGAACGTGTGCCCTAATCCAATCTGATAGGTGTCTTTATAAAAAGAAGAAAAGTGGCTGCACCAAGAAGTACAAGGAATGCAGTGCACAGAGCAAAGACCAGGTGAGGACCCGGGAAGAAGGCGACCACCTGCACGTCAAGGAAAGCGGTCTTGGAAGACACGAACACTGCTGACACCTGAACTTGGATTTTATCTTCCAGAGCCATGAGAAAATAAACGTCTGTTATTTAAACCACCAGTGTGGTATTATGTCATGGTGGCTCTAGCAAGCCAATACGTGAGGCTTAACCAATCAACATGGCGGAAGGCAAATGACCAGCTCTGGTGCTCCCCACGCCCCAGGTGATTCTCAGTTACAGTCATTACACTAACTCGGCAACCTTCCACCAGGTACTGGGGAGCCAGTGTTGAGCAGGGATCTGCTATCTGTTTTTCCTTTTATAAAGATCTCCATCATCCCCTGTGCTTCATAGTATTTACAACAATGGTCAATTTTACATATAGGTTATATGTTCTCATGAGCATTTTATGGCTTTCTTATTATAGGTTTCCACACAAAACTGTAAGCTCTGTGAATGTAGAGACCATGCCTTTTTCTGTTTACCTGTGAAAACTCAGCAGTTAGCACAATGGCAGCCTGTCACATGGAGCAACTCAATGTTTATCCCATGAATACATGAATGGATGCACAGATGAATGCATGCTTACAGGAGTCTGAATGACAGATTAGGAGCAGGGGATCTGAGAGAAGATAGCAGAATCTTAGATAATTCACACGAGGGGATTATGGCCTGAACTACAAAGGTCAAGGTCACTATGGGGGAGAAGGAACAGAATCAAAAGTCTCTGGAAAATACTTCCTGGATAGGGGAGGGAGTAGACCTGCCCAGAGAATCCCATGCTTCCTTCCTGATACCAAACCTAGTACACATCTGGCCCACCTCCCGTCTGTGTAAATAAAGCTTTATTGGAACACGACTGCAGCCATTCATTTATATATTGACTGGGGCTGCTTTCTCACTACAAGAGCGGAGTTGAGTAGTTGTGACAGAGACCATATGGCCTGGGCAGCCTACAATATTTACTCTCTATCCAGCCAGTTACAGAAAATGTTTGCTGACCCCTGACTTTGGGGCTCTTTTAATTCTCTGCTGTTTTAGGAATTACACTGACTTCAGAGAGAGTAACGAATGATTTTCCTGCCAGCACGTGGCTAATTTAAGCAGAGGAAAAGTGAAATGTGGGATTTTTGACTTGCAAAATTGCCAGCATTTGCTGGTGGCCACAGAGCACACGAGTGTGGAAATTCCTTACACAGACAAGCCCAGGCAAATACAACAAAGTCTTGGCTTCCGAATCCACACAGCCCCCCCAAAACACGCTGACAGCCAAGGAACTGGGGAAAGTTATGACCACAGTGGCTGTGAAATTCTGTGATGATGCATGACAGGGACTCAGCAGAAATAGTAACTGATGGAAGAACCAGAGAAAGACAGACATTACCACACTCACGCTCTTCTCCATTAACCGCAGCCAGGATCCAAAACTCCAGTGTGGGGCATTAAGGAGATCTGTTGATTTTGTTCCAGAGCCACTTCTCACTATTGCCAAAATGCTATAAGGGGAAAAAGCCAGATAAACAAGGCAGGAACAGCAGTGGGGAGCTGGCAGGAAGACAGGCACGAGGCTGGGTATCGGGGACAACTGTAAACCTCCAGGACAGCGAGATTGGGAAATCAGAAAGCTGAAAAGGCACTTCAAAAAATCCTCCAATTTCTTGCCCAGTCTGCAGACAGAGAGGGCTGCTTTCAGATTATCAGCCACCGTGAAGACCTTCAACGTCTTATCCACAATCTCCTTAAGGACCAGGCTGATCCTGGGAGACAAGATCGTGTAGATACGGTATCCAAATATGGCGAACAGTGATGCAGGGTCAGTCTTACCCTACCCATCCTCTTCAAGGACAACTCCACCTTGAACCTAAGCTCTGAACAGACTCAGATTCAAATCCTGACTGAGTAGGGCCCAGATCCTGCAGAGGGCTTCCCACATCCTACAGCCAAAGCTCTTATATTCAGAAAACTCAGGTTTTCCCGTCTCCTTTTTCAACCTCATGCACAGGGAACTGGAGAAATAAGAACTAGTCTGTAAGGGTCACGTGAGCATCACGATTGGCTGTAAGCGTGGGTCCAAAGCGCCCTTCTTTAAATCGCAGGTGACCCGAGGGGGTGACTTCGTATCCCTGTGCTGGTTCCTTCAGCTGTAAATGAATATAATAATAGCACTTCCCTCCTGAGTTTATTACGAGGATTACTTGATTTAATAAGCGCAGAAACACTCTGCAAGAGCTGGGCTCCCAGCAAGGGCCCTATCAGTAAGTCGTGACTGTTGCCTCCTTGCTTCACCTGCCAGCGAAACAGCGCGAGCGGGACGCTGCGCTAAGCACTGTTCTTTATCACCACAGTCTTCCTCACAGCAATCTCTGAGACAGAGGCGTCACCTACATTTCTCAGACGAGGACCCTGAGGCACAGAGAAGGGACATAACATGTTCAGAGGCACACAGCAGGACGCAGAGGAGCCAGGAATGCAAGATTCTGTGGACTGCCTGGCTTTGAAGCCCATGAGCTTGAAACCCAGTGCCATCTTGGTATTTGCCCAAGTCACCCACGGTCCCAGGAACGGAAGCCTTCCTTCCAAGCCTGAAACACAACTCTACAGGGTGAAACACATCCACCTGGAAGTGGAGGAGAGCAAAGAGCTGAGCAGAAGTCCTGGGGCTGTTCACAAAACAGGGTATTAACCCAAGCATGGCAGACGCTATGGGCTGTCTAACCGAAGAGCTATTCATTCCTGCTCTCCTCCTCTTGCGCTGGCCTCTCACGATAAAGGTTAGGCAAGAGAAGACAGAGATTCAACACCCCTAGCATTCCCTCTAGTTAAAACAGCCATGCAATCTTGCTTTGGCTAATGAAATAAAAGGAGAACTATTCTGAGAGGCTTCTGGGAAGATTTTTTGTCATTTTACAAAGGGACAGATGAGGGAGGAGAGTGTCTGAGGCTGTACTCCCCTTTCCTTCTTCCTTGAACACAGATGTGACGTTTGGAGCTGCGGTCATCCTATCGTGACCAAGAGGCCACAAGACCATAGCTAAGGATTGTAAAGGAGAACTTCATTTGGAAAACAGAACAGATCCTTTTTCATAAGTTTTGGGGGGAAAAGGTCAGGAATTGATTACCTCCAGGCTTGTTAAATAAGTAACAATTGAAGCCACCATGAGTCAAATCTTCTGTTACTTAGAGCTGACGGTAATCTTGGATGTGATGATGACGAGCTCCAAGGCAGCTCAGAGTGACAGGGGAATTAAGTACTTACCATGAACCAGGAAGTGGGCCAGGTGCAGGGGACAGGTCCTTGCTCCCCAAGGACATACTCACCCTCTGGGATATCAAGTCTCATTTGCAAAAAAGAAAATAAAACTAGATGTCAGACAACGTCTGTTTCAGTCTGGAAACTTCATGCCCTTTTGTAAGGAGGAACTATTGAAAAGGATTTGAGCAGTAGTATAACATGATAAAGGCGAAGTGTGCATACAAGAAATCACCTGGCAAGGCAGTTAAAGATGGCCTCGGGATTGACATATGACTCACTCTTGGTTTCTGAACTCATGTTAAGGTATGCAAATGAAGTGTTAACAAACATCTCGCTTCTACCGGGCTACCATATTTGGGACCTTTAGAAGGTTTCATTTCTTCCTCATGATAACCCTATGAAATTAATAGCTTACTCTATTGAACAAAAGATAAAGCTCAGACTTCAAAAGTCTAAGTCAATCCAGGACCTCACGGCCAACGGTAACTGTGTTGGGATCCAAACTCCGTCTATGGGCCATGGGCCCAGTGACCCTGTCCCCTGATTCTTCTCAAAACCAGCACATACTCAAAAATGATGCTCCTCCCTCCATTGCATTCTACCCACCGGGGTGGGAAAGAGTTGCTAATAGCCACCCACCTAGAGCAGTGTGACTCACGTGGCCATCATCCCGCTCGAATGACACAGATACCATTACGGAGCTGCTGGTCTCGTCTCAGAAACCTGGGTCAACTTCATGGTTGGCCCGATAGGTACAAACACTAATAATGATTAGTATATATCTCCAGCCATCCAATGTCCATGTACGTGTACATCTCCTCTTTCCCCCTCCACTGATTTCCACTGTATCACACACTGAAGGTCGTTTGGGGACAGCAGAGTTTGTTCTATTGCTCTTTGCATTTATTTTTGCTCTTGTAGCTCTGCAGAATGCTTTCCTATTTGGTAGAGCAAGTCACATCCAAGTTCTTTCAAGGATTCAAGAGGGTGGGGATTAAGGGCCCAGTGTTCCACCATAAACTAAGCCATCTCCAAGAGAGGCAGTCTTACTGCTGAGCACATATTTGCAAGGAGTCAGGAGAGAGCTGTAGAGCTGTGGGTCTCTAACCCTCCTCCTGAGGGCCTGAGGCTAGAATGGCGCCCCAGGGCACAGGCCAGAGGTGCACAGGGTGAAAGTCAGGGCTAGGAGTGAGGCTCTGGCCCCCCAACCCATGTATTCAATCCAAGTGAATTTCCTCTCTGTCTACTTTCAATATAGGGGGTTTCTGTTCAATTTCACTTGAAAAACAGAGAGTTGGTGCCTTTTCATAACTATGGAAAAGAAAAATGCTGGGGAGTTATCTGTCTGGCAAGGACCAGCCTGTGATACAAAGAAGCAAGGTGGGTCAAGATGCAGACATAAGAGAAGGTGGATCCAGAACACGCCTGGATGAGGGGCCACCTTAGGGAGGATAACAGTAGTAATACTGACAATCACAGCAGATAGTTGTAACAGCATTTACTAGGCACTAAAAAAAAGCAAGTTTTATGCCACAGCCTTAAGGTGCATTATCTCATTTAATTTCCTCTGCAATTCTATGAGGGAAGTACTTGCCACCTATTTTTACAGGCAAGAAGCCAGATGCAGAGGGCTTAAGGAGCTGTATTCACTCATTCCACACCAGATATTATCTGACTGTCAAAACCGTGGGCCAGCCCCCACTAGATAATACAAACGAGTAAGGTGGGCCCATCCTTGACTTCAAGAAGGCTGCAGTGCAGCATGAAGAACAGGACATGGTTAAGATGTCACTAAGCAAAGGTCAATCAAGCAGATATGGGAGGTCGACAAGATGCCTAGGACAGGTTCTTCACTCCCTCCTGAGCTGGGCACGGGCATGTCCTTGGTCTGCTTGTTCTGTTCCCAGGGAGCGACTCCACAAACAGTCCCCTTCTCAGATACAGACCTCCAACCAGAGCACGGCTTCTCAAAGTCCTCCCCTCAGGGTTCTGACGCCAAAAGAGAACACACGTACCCCCTTGGAGCAAGAGTTCCATGTGCACCACTGAGCCCTCTGGCTTCAAGAAAACCCATAGGGAGGGGTCTCTTTCAGTGTCTCCTAAACACGTAAAGAGTTAGCCTTAGCATTCGGGATGAGGAGAATGTTCTGAGAAAGGAGGCAAGGCAGCCGGGAGGTTTGCTGAAACTGCAGTGTGATTCGAGATGGAAAAAACCAGGATGGAAGGGTTTCAGGATTCTCTGCCATCATCCCAACAGAGATCCTTGGGGCTGGAAGACAGTGGGCCCGCTGCCCGGATCGCTAGAAAAACAAGCCAGAGCCTATTCTCGTGGAAAAGGCATCCGCACATTCTGGAACGCTGCATCAGGTGGCGAGACAGGCGCACAGCCCGCCCCGGGCCCTGGAGTGGGGCAGCCGCGGTGACGGGAACCATGTCCTTCTGTCCCCTGGTGCTCGGAACCTGCCTGCCTCACCGTAACACTTCAGCGAGGGCAGAAGAACGCATTCCGAGGTCGGGACAAACTATCGGCTGTACTCATTGTTTAAAGAACAATTAATGAGGAAACAGCAGCACGCTGGAATCATCAGCTCGAGGGCAATTTTGCAATTAAGAAAATTAAAGGCTGCAGCTTCAGGAGACAAAGTGTCAAGTCGAAAGCAGGAAGAGAAAAGGATACCTAAACTGAGCCGGGCTGGCCCTCGTGGCTTCCAAGTAAATACTGGGGCGCCACATGGGTGGTCCTGAGCGGGGGAAAGGAAGCAGCAGCATCTCCTGACGCTCACACGGTCCGTGCCCCAGCCAGCATCGCTCCGTGACCCATCCTGATCCTGGAGCAGCAGGTGCATAGGAAGCACCGGGTCTGTGCCGGGCCCCACATGAGGCTCTTCCGGACACATAATCTCAACTCATCTCCACCTTCCTGGGAGGGGACAGTCGTATCCCCAATTCACAGATGCCATGCTGGGGGCTACATAAGGCCAACGACTTTGCCTTAAGATCAAGAGGTAAGGGGCTGGGTTATAAGAAGCACTCAGGGCTGTCCACGTCGGAGACCTTGTTCTTAAATTCTGTTGAGCTTCCTCTCTGGAATCTTCTTTAATGCTTATCAGTCCATTCTCACCACCGGCAAGTTCAATCTCCATTCTTAGGCCCACTGGGGTGCTGTCACCCAACCCCCTGTCTCTGCCCAGCCCTCTCCTCACTTCATGAAGCCACAGGCAGCCAGTGGAAGCTCGAGGAACTGCAAACAGCCGACACTTCTCTCCTGTACTGCCCGTCTGCCTGGCACCGGGCCGCCTGCTCAGCCCTCATGTTCACCTGGGCAGTGCAGAGTAAGGCGCCTACAAGTCATGGAGAAGACTGGCCCCTGCTCTTGACACCTTTCTAGCAATGCAACTAATGGCAGGTCAAAGCAAGCAAGAGAGCTGCTCTGTGACCCAGTTAAAGAGAGTGGGTCAGAATCTCGGGCTGGAGGAGGAAGTAGGTCAGCGTCAGGCTGAGAGGGAAGGAAGCCCGCACATCAGACTGGAAAAGCTTTGTGAGTAAGTGAGAGCGGGAACCAGCGCCTAAGAAGGGCAATGCCATCAGCTGGGAAGGGACATCCAGAGTTGGTGTAAGAATCAAGGGGCAGGGGTCACCAGAAAGCCCACTGGCTGATACTTGTGGAAGGGCTGGTGTCTGGCCCCGGAAGTCACTCACTAAAGTGTGCTTGAGGAATTAATGATGGAACAACTGAATTTAAAACACTAAAAAATGAATGACGTCTCTTCTGGGATGAGAGGTAATGGGAGATAAACACATCTATGCCAATGGAACTAGAGTGGGTTGTAAGAAGCCCAGTTAACCATACAGAGCGCTGGGATGTTCTGTTTCATTTACTTTGTCTATCTCGGGAGATGAGAGAATGTCATTTTTGCATCCACCTCTGCTGTGAAAGTGTTTTTGTTCCCTTAATGAGTATGGTGTGGCAAATTTATAGAAGCCTTGCTTTGATGATTCAGGATCAGGCAGTTGTGAAACGCTGCCTATCATCACACAGAAATGTGTGTTAAGGAGGCATGACAAAGCAGGAAGAAGGGAAGCACATCCCAGAACTAAAGACGGTGAAAACGTATGCTTCCTGGTTGTTCGCCAGTAACTCAGCTCTTCACCCAAAGGGCAAACTCCAAGTAAGTCCCTTGGTCACTAAAGTTCTATGGAATCTTTGTCTTCCCCAAATATTGACCAGAAGATTGCACCTGGCCTATGCTATAAACCTGCAGAAGGGACTGAAACCCATGGTCTGTGATTCACCACGTGCTACCCCATACTAGTGGTTGACCAGTTCTGCCCTAGAGTTCACTTGGGGCTGAACAGAAATAAAACCTTTCTCTAGAAATGCAAAACAAATTAAAACCATCCTTGGGGTAATATTGCTAAAATATTGAACCTGAATGTTCTCCCGCCTCTAGATCTGTGCTATTCAACACAGGTACATGTGATTTCTTAAATTTACATTAATTAAGTAAAATAAAAATCCCATTCTCTTGGTTGTATGAGCCACATTTCAAGTGCTCAATCATCACATGTGACAAATGGTTACCATGTTGGATAATGTATCTACAATATTTTTATCATCACAGAAAGTTCTATTGGACAATATTGTCTTAGACCTGAGTTTTAGCCTTTCGTAAATACAAGGGACAGAGACCAAGGTAAATAACATTATAAGAAAAAAAGTCATCTTTAAAAAGGGGGGGGGGCTGCAAGGGGGGGGGCTGCATGGCTCAGTGGGTTAAGCGTCTGACTTTGGCTCAGGTCATGATCTCAGAGTCTTGGGATCAAGCCCCACATCAGGCTCCCTGTTCAGCAAGGAGCCTGCTTCTCCCTCTCCCTCTGCCACTAATCCCTGCTTGTGCTCTCTCTCTCTGTCAAATGAATAAATAAAATCTTAAAAAAAAGAAAAAAAGAAAAACAATCAGACAATTCCAGCATGTGGGAATCTTTGTAACCCAACTGGCCTACACTCTCCAATAGTCAATGTTACGAGTGGAGGGCTGGGAAGAGAAAGTTGAAGGACTGTGCTGGACCATGGCACCCAGCTGTGCAAGATTTAGAATCAAACAATCGGGTGTGGCCTTCCAATATCCAGTGAGACGTGGTGCTCTGTGAGCTCAGACTAAATCCTTCCACTAACTGGTATATGTGCATGTGTGTATAGTTTTCCTTCTTTCAACAGCTAGGCTACTTAAGACTTTATTCTTTAACAAAAACAGTCAGGCAGGCTATTCCTAGCACACATCTATCATCTCATGGGACTGCAACTTTTACTCTGCTACACTTAAACCACTCTTCTTATTTCAAATTTAGACTTTTACCCAGCAAATAAATACCAGGCATTACCATTCATTTCTGCCTACCGACTTGTTCACTTTCCATAAAACAACCATCTCTGTATTACAATGGTTTTTGTTTGGAGATCCATTTAAGCGCTTTATTTCATTTTCCTGCATTGTTTAAAATAAAGGAAAATGGAGAAAATAAATATGCTAATATTAACTATAATACAATTAAGAAAAACACGGAAACAGCATGAAGTAAACCAAACCTCTTCAGTGTGGTTTGGATGCATATTGGAAGTAAGCTAGTTGATTATACGCATAATTCTGAGGGAAAAGAAAATAATTTAAAAATCTACGCAACACTGATAATTTATTGTTGAAGATTATATAACCAAAATGTAAAAAGTTAAAACAGAGGAAATGGGGATATTTTAGAAAGTTATACATTCAGAGTCACATCACTAAAATGTTCTCTTGATCCACTAGAGAATTTCAGAAGCTTATACATCATCTCATAGAAAGTCTTCTCCAGATTCTTGGTTAAGAAAATTTAAAAACCGGGGCGCCTGGGCGGCACAGCGGTTAAGCGTCTGCCTTCGGCTCAGGGCGTGATCCCAGCGTTATGGGATCGAGCCCCACATCAGGCTCCTCTGCTATGAGCCTGCTTCTTCCTCTCCCACTCCCCCTGCTGTGTTCCCTCTCTCGCTGGCTGTCTCTATCTGTGTTAAATAAATAAATAAAATCTTTAAAAAGAAAGAAAGAAAGAAAATTTAAAAACCTATGGGGCACTTGGGTGGCTCCACTGGTTAAGCATCTGACTTTGGCTCAGGTCGTGATCCCAAAGTCCTGGGATGGAGCCCTGCATCAGGCTCCCTGCTCAGCAGAGGATCTCCTTCTCCCTCTGACTTTCCCTCTGTGCTCTCCCTCTCTCTCTCTGCCAAATAAATAAACAAAAGTTTTTTAAAAAGAAAAGAAAAAAGAGAATTAAAAAAACACACCTAGTCTTCCTCCTGTCAACTAAAAAAACTAATTTGTATAGAACAGAAAACAGTAAAATTGAAAACAAGAAATCAGTAGAGTAAATCAATGAAACCAAAAGCTGGTTCTTTGAAAAGATCAATAAAATCAATAAGCATCTAGCCATGCTAAGAAAAAAAATAAAGAGAGGACATCATTACAGATCCCATGGACATTGAAAGGATAATATATGAATCCTATGTACATCTCCATGCCCACGAATTTGATAATCTAGATGAAATGGACCAATTCCTTGAAAGACACAATCAGCCAAAACTCACACAAAATGAAACAGATAATTTGAATAGTCCTAAATCTATTAAATAAATTGAATCAATAATTAATAACTTTCCAAAATAAGAAGCACCAGGCCTAGATGGGTTCACTGGTGAATTCTAACAAACATTTAAGGAAGAAATTGTACCAATTTCCTACAATATCTTTCAGAAGATAGAAACAGAGGGAATACTTCCAAATTGATTCTATGAAGAGTGCATTACCCTAAAACCACAACCAAAGACATTATAAGAAACTACGGACCAATGTCTTTGACAAATACAGATGTAAAAGTCCTCCACGAGACATCAGCAAAGTGAACCCGACAATGTATAAAAAGAACTTTACAACGCAGCCAACTGGGATTTATCCTAAGTACGCAAGGTTGGTTCAACACTCCAAAATCGATTAATGTAATCCATCATATCGCTAGGTTAAAGCAGAAAAAGCACATGAATATATCTATAGATGCAAAAAAAGCATTGGACAAAATCTAACACCATGCCTGATAAAATCTCAGGAAACGAAAATGATGAAACTCCTAGAACACAGGAGAAAATATAGATGGCCGTGGGTTTGGTGATGCCTTTTTAGATACAACCTCAAAGGCACGATCCATCAAAGAGAGAAATGATAAGTTGGATTTCATTAAAATTAACATTTTTTTTTGCTCTGCAAAAGGCACTATCAAGAGAATGAAAAGATAACCACAGACCAGGAGAAATATTTGCAAAGAACATATCTGATAAAAGACCGCTATCCAAAATATATAAAGATCTTGAGTCTAAAGCTCAACAATAAGACTAACAACCCAATTTTTTAAAATGGGCCAAATACCTTAATAGATACCTCACCAAAGAAAATATACAGATGGCAAATTAGCATATGAAACCACATCATACATCATCAGGGAGATAGTAAAACAACCACGCATCATGACCACTGCACACCTATTACACCGGAACACTGACAACACCAACTGTTGGTGAGGATGTGGAGCAACATGAACTCTCACTCGTGGCTGGTGGGCACACAAAAAGGCACAGCCACTGTGGAAGACAATTTGGCAATTTCTCACAAAACTAAGCATGCTCTGACCATATGATCCAGCGATCATCCTTCTTGGCATTTACCCACAAGAAGCGGGAAACTTATGGTCACATAAAAACCTGCACATAGATGTTTACAGCAGCTTTGTTCATAATTTCCACGACTTGGAAGCAACCGTATGTCCCTCAGTAGGTTAATGGATAAATAAAATGGGATACAGCCTAGGTAATATCGTTCAGTGCCAAGGGGAAATGAGCTATCAAGCCATGAAATGACATGGAAGACCCATACATACATATTACTAAGTGAAGTAAGTCAATCATACTGTATGATTTCAACTATAGGACATTCTGAAAGAGGCAAAACTGTGAAAACGGTAAAAAGAGCAGTGGTTGTCAGGGGTTAGGTAAAAGAAAGGGAGGACTACAAGTACAGAGGATTTTCAGAGCAGTAATACTATACTATAATGGTGGATATGTGTCATTATAAATTTGTGCAAACCAAGAGTATGTCAACACCAAGAGTGAACCTTATGGAAACCATGGACTCTAGGTGATAACGATGTGTCAATGTAGGTCCATCAGTTACAACAAATGCACCAGTCTGGTGGGGGAATACTGATAATAGGAGAGGCTAAGCATGTCGGGGGCAGGAGGTATATGAGAAATCTCTGCATATTCTCTTAATTTTGCTCTGAACGTAAAACTGCTCCAAAAAAAGTCTATTAAAAACATTTTTTTAAAAAAGAAATACATTACACTTTGTTTGGATTCTGCTTAAAAAAATAGCTATAAGCAACTTTCTGGAACAATTGGAGAAATATGAATGTGGAATATACACTGAGTGGTATGAAGGAATTGTCAACTTTCTTCAGTATGATGATGTCACTGGAGTCAGACTGAAGAACATCTTTTCCTAGGTAAAGTATGCTCAAGTATTTGGGTTGTATTGTCCAGGAACCTGCAACTTATTTTCAAATGATCTAGGAAAATACACATATATATTCGTATGCAGATAAAGCAAATATTCCAAAATGTTAACGACTGTTAAATCTAGGTATAGGAAACGTGGGTATTCACTGCTCCTTTCTTCAACTTATCTGGGTGATTGAAGATCTTCATAGTAAAATTTTTGTGAAACCACCTCCCTAAGGAATTTACATGAACCTGACATGTGTCAAAACTCAAAGGCAGTTTGTATTTGAAAGTCCTTTTTGCTTTTCTTACCTACTAATAGAACATTTCCATTCCTCTAACACTATTTTATTTACGTGTGTCAAGGAGATCAAAGGAGAAGAATAACTTTATTGTGCCTTCTGACTCATCAGCTTTTCGTTTTTCATGACTCATTATCCATGGACAGAAGAAAGCCTGCACATTTTACTAACATGAAATTTTCATATACTTCTCCCAGTTCCAAAGGAATCGATTCTATTATGATCCCACTTCAATTGCTTCCTTTATTCTCCTTTCTCTATTCTTCCTTCTTCTGTTTGAAAGGGTGCTGCTGAAATTTACATGCACTATGGGTACGCCCCTGAATTCCCGTAACAAGGCACTTCCTTCCTCCTGCACCTATTACAAGTCACTTTTGATTCCGGCCAGCTCAGATAAGAAAGCCTCCTCTTAAACTCCAAACCTTAACATTAAAAATTGTAAGAGAATATTTTAATTGAAAATTAGAATCGTTTTCCCATGTCAGGAATTGCAGGGGAAAAGGGAGTAATCCAGCTCCTGGAATGAATGAATTCCACAATAAAGGGTTTAAAAGGAGCTGGCACAGTCCGACCTAGGAAAGGGAGGGCAGGACTTTGTATAAGGCAGCCAGTGACCAGGCACATCTCAAAAGAGACCCAAGCAGCTTAGGGGGCAGCTAATTGAACACAACACCTGGGTGCTGATAGGGGAACCTGAGAAGGCAACATGCATCTATATGGTACACAATCCCTCACGTTTTAGGACTCGGGAGAGCAAGCAGAGAGAGAGCAGTAAGATCAACAAGAAAGCATTAAGCCCACCCATAACAGACAGATGATGGACTTATCTTGATACCAAGAGATGGACATAAATCTCTCCACCCTAGAACTGCAAGTGTCAGAGATTCCTCGATTAATCCTGTAACCTCATTCGCCTGGAAGCAAGGTGGCAGGGCAGAGCAGACGCGGGATGAGAATGAGCAGATCTAACCACTCGGAATCTACGTGCTAATGCTGCCTAATATCACTGAGGGAAGTACGGGTGGGAATGTCATCCACTAGTTTTTTAACAGGCTTGGGTGCCAGTTTCTAACACAGAGCTTCAAGCATATTCTACAAGCAGCGACGTTAATTGGGAAAACATAGTAATAGCTGTACTGCAACCAGCACAACCCCTGACATGTCTTCATGGGTCCATGTACTCAGTAGTTACGAAGTCAGCACCTGGGATGTGCCGGCCAGCACGCTAGGGGCTGCCGTTCCAGAGGTCCGCAAAAGCAGACATGCTCTCTTCCACATGGAGCATGCAGGCTAATGAAGAAGGTAATAAAGTAACTACAGAAATCATTATGAATTTAAAGATAAGGATCACTGCTGGGGCCACCTGGGTGGCTCGGGCAGTTAAGCGTCTGCCTTCAGCTAAGGTCATGATCCCAGGGTCCTGGAAATGAGCCCCAAGTCTGGCTCCCTGCTCCGCGGGGAGTCTGCTTGTTCCTCTGCCCCTCCCCCTTCTCATGTTGACTTGCATGTGCGTGAGTGCTCTCTCTCTCAAATAAATAAATAAAAATCTTAAAAAAAGAGATAAGGATCACTGCTACGAATGACATAATAGAGCTGAAAGCTGAAAGACATAAATGGGAAGAAGCCAGTTGTATCCCAGGTAGAGACCCTAAGACAGGAAAAAACACATAGCGTTAGTACAATGTTTTTGAAATGTTCTGGAATACGCATCACAAGCACATCATAAAAACCATACACACACACACATGCAGGCACAGATAGCATATTCTGTGCTCATTTTATATTTACACATCAAATAATAGCTCAAGTCTCAGTATATTTAGAAGCCAGAGCTCACTGTAGATGTAAGCGTAAATCTCTACTTCGAATGGTCTTCTTGATAACATTTTTAATTTATTATATTATTTAATGAGATCAACTTTGTTTTGTAACTTGTAATGTGGCCGGAAAAGGCTTCTATTTGATTTCATTCATATTTTAATTATCAACATTGTCTTCAATCTGCGGTTTCCTTGCAGGAATGTTTTAAAGTTCATTTGGTGAAGGCTGTTTAATTAGAATTAAGTGTGATAACCCACAAATGTACATAACTGGGCCCTGTAAATGATCTGGTGCCACAATAAAGTGAATCTGAATGGACAGGTAAGGACACCACTCTAACTGGCCTTAATAGGAGTAACCCCCCCAGGACACTTGTCACACTGCACATGACCACCTGACAGGTAAGCAGGTAAGGGCACCAATATCATGCAGAATATTAAATATTAAAAAGCCCAATTTCTTACTTTATAATTACAAAACCAATATACATAAAATTTCTAGCATTTTCTGTGTGGGCTCTAATGAACTCTCTTAAGCAATCCTTGGACTGTGTGCCTCTCAATCCAGAAACCACTGCTTTGGGAAACAAAGGAGTAGAGAGTAGAG
Source organism: Ursus maritimus (assembly GCF_017311325.1). Classification (NCBI taxonomy): domain Eukaryota; kingdom Metazoa; phylum Chordata; class Mammalia; order Carnivora; family Ursidae; genus Ursus; species Ursus maritimus. Next base: position 75,878,067 of record NW_024427107.1, read on the forward strand.
AGAATGTGGGGATGAGCGACAGAAAGACTGTCATAAATGCACTAGTGAAGCACCCGCTCCTAATGGCACCTGACCATCTCTGAGGGCTTCCAGTGAGAGGTGGGAGGGATAGGATCACATCTGCAAGTTGAGAAATTCCAGTGGACCTTAAACTAGGGAGAGGTGTGGCTGGCATGTGTGGGGGAATCAGTCAGGAGACTATCCCTACAATTGAGTTGAGCCTCACCAGGCTCATGATGGGGAGGACGGAGACAAAGATTCAGAGGACAGAGATGGCCTGGTGATGGGGTGGTGAGAAGTGTGAAAATTAATCAAGGGAAACTTCACTGAAGTGGAGTGGAATAGCAGGCCAGCAAGGGTGCTCTCAGACTTCACCACACATCAACTGCAGACCCAGCCAGAAGAGATGCACCTTGCAAGCCCTACTCAGCAAGTCAAGCACATACTGCTTCACTATCCCAGAAGTAGTACAGATTCTCTCCTCCCCAGCAACAGCCCAGCCAATGGGAGACTGTCACAGCTCAGCCAATGAGAAGCCACTACACTTCATTCTCCCTGCTAGTCCAATGGACTTTGAGTTTACAACAGCCCTCCCAACTCCCCCTTCTCTCTATAAAGAGCATGCCTCTCCTTTGTTCTGTGGTCTGCATGTCCTCAGTTGCAATTCTCTGCTACTTCTGAATAAACCCACTTGCTTATAGAATAACTGAGGGTTTTATTTTTAAGGTTAACAGAGGCATGTATGAGAAGACTGACTGCTCCTGGCTGGGGAAAATGAACGGATGATCCAATAGGAGAACTTGAAACTAAGTGTTAAGAATAAAAAGTACTGACCATATCCAACCTGACCCAACCCATAGCCACACCCTCACAGCAACAGAACAATCCGTTAAAAAAAAAAAAAATCTAAAATCTTTTCATGTCATTCCCTTGCTTAAAGATCTTGTAAGATGTCGTGGGGCCAACAGGAGGAAGCACAGCCTCTTTGGTACGCCTGACACAATTCTCTAGGATAAAGTCCCCGCTGCTTCTCCAGGTTTTTGTCCTGCTCCTTCCCATTAGAGCCTATACTCTACTGGAAATATATACCTCAGGGAGCTCCAAACTCTTAGAACCATTTCCTCTCTAACTGCTAAGAGATGGTCATTCTTGAAATAGGGACAATAAGGGGTGCCTGGGTGGCACAGTCATTAAGCGCCTGCCTTCGGCTCAGGGCGTGATCCTGGCGTTCTGGGATCGAGCCCCGCTCAGGCTCCTCAGTTGGGAGCCTGCTTCTTCATCTCCCACTCCCCCTGCTTGTGTTCCCTCTCTCACTGGTGATCTCTCTCTCTGTCAAATAAATAGATAAAATCTTTAAAAAAAAAAATAGGGACAATAAGGAATCAAAGCCATTGCTCCAAGCAGACTCTGCCTAATGTCTTTTAAAGCAATTTCCTAAAGGCTCTCTGGATACTGAAGGCAGCTATTTGCTGCCAAAGAGGAAAATGCACTAGTAATTCACTAGCATACATGGAAGAGATCAGAGGTCATCGGAGCGATTAAGAAACAATAGTGAAAAACAAACAAGAACAGAATTGTCCTTGACCAACTGGTAGTTATTCTTGGATCACTTTTTTTTTTTTTTTTACCTACCAATATGAAGGAGAGAGAAAAAAAAAGAGAGAGAGCAGGTGAGAGAGTGAAAGAGAGAAAAAGCAAGTGAGCACAAGAGCGCAACTGTCTACTCAGTTGTAATTTTATTGTTTTAACTCAGTCCAAGCATTATGTAAATTGTGCATAAACTGTAAACACAAGCCACCCCTGGGGATCACAGTGCTACGAAGAGCACCCTGGGATGGATTTGTTATGCACATTACAGAAAGATCAGTATTTCATGTTTTATTTGACTTTATCAACTTGTCTTGGGGAAAAGTTTAAATAGATTCAGTGATTCCATCTGAGGGTTGCAAAACCATTGTACGGAGTCAGCCAGACCACGGGAAGGAAACGCAGCCCTGGTTCCTTCTTTCCCACGTGGAGAGCTGAAATGTGCCCAGTGGAATACAGTGGGCAGTGTTGCCGGTGCTGTTTGTGGGGGATGATGTAGACAGACGGCCGAGCAGAGTGAGCACTTGGAAGCCAGACAGACTCCCAATAAAATGCCAGTTCTATTATTCCTTAACTGCGGGACCTTGGCCAGTTTATTTACTCTCTGAGTCTCAGTTCTGCTGCTGCAAAACGAGAATAATAAATCTACCTATCTCACATGGTTATTGGGACAAAGGAGAAAAGGTCAAGTGGTAAGTACAGACGCCAGCATCTAAAGGAGCCTCGGTCACAGGTCCCTGTTCTTGTGTGAGTTTTACTTCTGTCTTCCTCTTCCCGCTTCTCTTCTCCTTTGGCAGGAAGAATTCAAACGCTCTACCTGGGGAGTCACATCAGATCTCATGCATTCAACTACAGTCTTCATGCCAGTAACATCTGTACTTCTGTCCTCAACCTAGACCTCTCCCAACAGCCGTGGACTCTGTGGCTGGCTCTGAGGAGACACCATACTGCAGCTCTAAAAGCTCGGCCCTTTCTCCTTCATTCCTCTGTTTGTAACATCATTGTCTATCCTGTCTCCCCCAAAGGAATCCCAGACTCATCCAGATTCAACACACTCCCTTAACACCCAAAGCAAATCCATCACCAAGATTTGTCAATCTGAAACCTGCAACAGTTCTAGAATTTGCTCACTCCATCTCCAGGCCCTACCACGTCTTAAAACAAAATACTGACAAGACAAGATCTGAAGAGGATGGAGCAACAGGAACGTTCCTTCATTGCTGATGGGAATGCAAAATGGCACAGCCGCTGTGGAAGCCAGATAGGCAGTTCCTTACAAAACTAAACATGTTCTCCCCCTATGATCCAGCAACCGTGCTCCTTGGTATTTACCTAATGAGCTGAAAATAATGACCGCATGAAAACCTGCGCACAGATGTTTACGGCAGCTCAATTCATAATTGCCAAAACTTGGGAACCCCCAAGATTCCTTCAGTAGGTGAACAGAAAAACTGGGTAATGAAATCATCTGGATAATGAAATACTATTCAGCACTAAAAAGAGACGAGCTATCAAGTCACACATGGAGGAAACTTAAATGCACATTACCAAGTGAAAGAAGCCAATCTGAGAAGGCTATATGCTGTAGGATTCCGACTCTGGAACATTCTGGAAAAAGCAAAACTATGAAAACAGTAAAAGAAGTCATGATTGCGGGGGATTGAAGGAGGAATAGATGAGAAGGCAGAGCATGGAGAATTTGTAGGGTAGGGAAGCTATTCTGCACGATTCTAAGATGGTGGATACAGGTCATTATAAATTTGTCCAAACCCATAGAATATATACCACCAAGAGACAACCCTGATGTAGATAATGGACTTTTAGTGCTAACGATGTTGCCAATGTGGGTTCATCAACTGTAAGAGACGTATCACTGGGGTAGAGGATGTGGATCGTGGGGGATGTTGTGCATGCAGGGGGGCGGGGAGTATATATGGGAACTCTCTGTACTTTCCGCTCAGTGTTGCTGTGAGCCTAAAACTGCTCTAAAAAGTGAATTCACTTAAAAATAAACAAGACTCAGAGGGGAGGGGGTGGGGGAATGGGATAGGCTGGTGATGGGTAGTAAGGAGGGCACGTATTGCACGGTGCACTGGGTGTTATACGCAACTAATGAATCATCGAGCCTTACATCGGAAACCGGGGATGTACTGTATGGTGACTAACATAATATAATAAAAAATCATTAAAAAAATAAAATAAAATAAACAAGAAACAAAACAGCCTCCCATCCAGCTCTGTGGACCCATCATAGCCCCATCTATTAATCCACCACAAAGCCTAAGAATGATTCCTAAATAAAAAACCTGATCAGGGTACCCTGACACCAAAAACCCTCCTGTGCTTTTCAGTAGCCTACCAATTAAAGGGCTCTGGACAAAGGGTTTAGCAAGTGTCTTTCCCCTTCTGCCTGAAGAACCTGACCACTGGATAAACTTTCTAGTCTGTTTCCCTGGAAACAGAGAATGACAGTTTGTGTCCACTGTATCATTAACAACACTGCTTCCTGTGAAATGACTCATTGGGCTGACTGCATCTGGACTGGGAGAACTACGGATATTTGAGGGGGTGCCTTACTTGGGATTCCCAAAATGTGGAGATACATCGGACTTCAGAGACCCTACAAGTGATGCCTATGGAGTTTCTACAAGAGATACATGGCTCCTGAAAAGCATGAGGCCTTTTAAGCCAGAGTGGACCCTGCATCATCCAATGGACGTTGTTCCTCTTGGTACCTGAGTTGCCTGCAGTGTGCTTGCTGCAAAGTCTCCTGCTGAAGAGGAACACCTGAGGCTCCGGAGAGGTCGGGTGCCAGCTGTGCTCTACAGCTGGCCCGTAAATCTGAATGTCTAGGCGAGACTAAGAAGACCCTCTGGTTGGCCCTTGCTTCTCTTTCAAGCCTCACATCCGCTCCCTTTCTACCCTACTCAGTAGGATGAATTATTGACATTTGCCAGCAAGTGTCATGTGATCGCATTCCTCCAAAACTTCCTGCATGTCCTCACCTCTTCACTGTCACCTTCCTGTGTTCTTCCTACACTCAACCCCATCGTTACTTCCTTAGGGAACTCCTCCCCAGACCATGTCCCCCACTGGGTGAAGCACTCCTTCATTTGGCCCCCACTTCACCACTGATCTTCCTTGTCCTATATCATCATCATTGGTTTGTTTACTTACCTATGTGTTGACTATGAGCCCCCCACCCTTGGAGGTTGCAAGATCTGCCCCTTGGTGGTTGCCAAAGCCATTTTTTTAAACGTGAGCTGATTGTGTCAATCAATCGTGGGCACTGCCAGTTTCTTATCTAATATCCATCCTCACTAAACAGAACTTTGTTTTTTTCTGGCACAACCAAATGCCCAAATAAGTACCTTTTGAGATGCCCTTCTGCTCAGTGGTGGCCATGAGACCTAGTTCAGACCAAGGAGAAGTTAGTGAAAGTCTACTAGATGGGATTATGGGAAAGCTACTGCTTGTTTGTTTTTATCAAAAGAGATAAACGTGGCTGACACATGCCAATTCTTCACCCTTCCTGCTCCCTACACATCTGGAATACGGGCACCATGTCTGATGGTAAAGAAGAGGTCTCACAAGCACGAATCTGAAAAAGAAAGCTCCATGCTAGAGATGGCAGAGGAGGAAGCCTGGAGAGTCTGGGTTCTTGATTTCCCATGAAAAACTATACAAACCAGACCTATGGTTGCATGAGAAAAACACAACTCTATTTGGATATGCCACTGTCGTTGGGTTTCTGTTGCTATAGCTGAAGCCAGTTCTGATGCCCAACTACGCATAGTTTCTTCTCCCACAACAAGATACAATCTCAACCCATTCCCGTGACATCTCTTTCCATCTCGATGCCTGCAAACCTTCTCACTCCCACCTCCTCCCACCTCCTCATCACCGCATGTTCTCAGAGCCCCAGCCATTCCAGCTGGTCTAGTAACAAGTCCCCGGGAAACCCCATCTTTCAGCAGGTCCCTATCTTTAAATGGGTTCTTCTTCTGCCTCAGGATGGTTCTTCCCCACCAGCCCCACCCTGTAGATACAACTGGCTTATCAGGACCAAGGTAAACATCACCTCCTCCAGAGAACCTTCCTTGATTCTGTAGTTCCTCCCTTCCCTGAACTTCCAGAGAGCACCCCATGGCTGCTTTTGCTGCAGCAATTAATGAATCACTTTTAGATCACCTGTCTTAATCATCTGCCTTCTCACCCATAACTGGAAACCTGTAGAGCAGTGGTCTAGCCTTATTGGGCACTCAAAATATGTTTAAAGGTACTTCTAAATCTACTACCTCTACCCGCTAAAGCTGTGATCTTTATCTTCTCTAAATTATTTATCTGTAAAATAGAGAAAGACCTGGGGCCACCACGTAACACAGCTCCAAGGGTCAATGCACCATAGGTAACAAGTGCCCCACCCACAGGTGTGTGTAGAAAAAAAAAAGAATTGCCTCCCTGGAGTTGAGCACTTTACAGATGAAATATTGAAATGCATGCAAAGTGCTTAACATAACGCCTGCTAAAATAAGTTCAATAACATTGCTATTGGGATGATCGATGATGAAGATGATGATTGTCTCTTTGTATCCTCAGCACTAGACTTGGCCCAAGGTAGGTGTTCAGTAACATTTCCTGGATGAATAAATGACATGAAATCCAGGTCTTGGTTCTAAATTATAAAGCACTCTGAAGTCTCAGCCCAAAAGGGCACAGAATCAAATGGTATCCCTGGGTACCTAATTTTCCCACCAAAATAACTTCTGATGTTTATCCCCTGGAGCTTACCCCATGAGGCAGGCTCAGTGTCTGCTTCTGAGCAAGTAAGACCCTGGGCAGGAACTTGCCAGAGAGCTTCTCCTGGGGACCAACTATGCAGGCTTAACTGGGCTAATAATAAACCAAGCTAAACAAGTTGGCCGGTGGCTGGGTGTGGACGCCTGGACCCTGGGCCCTGGAGAGTGGAGCTCTGCATCTATCACTGCTGAAAATCTGATCTTCCCATGCAGTTTCCACAGGGACTCTCTGGGACTCAAGAAGGCTGGAGCAAAGCAAGAGAAGCTTCCAACCATTGTCAGCTCAGGGGTCCGGACCTGGTGTGGGGAGCAGCTGTCAGCGTGCCTCAGTTGCTCAGGTCCACTGGTTCCAAAACATCTGCACTCTGACATACTAGGATTGCCCTACGTCCGTGAGCCTGTGCACTCAGGTCGGACAATAAAATCCTACCTGCACAATTAAATGACACCCATGTTTAATGCACACCTGTGGTAGGAAACCACTGCAGAGAAAGAGGTTCTGGCATGGGCTCTAGTTTCAATTTTACACAGTCTGTTAGGGAAGAACATACGTGAATGCCTCCACTAAAAGAGAGGAAACAACCAGGCATAGATGAGGGGAAGTGGGAATGAGCCAGGTTCCAAGAGGGGGCAAATTCAAAGGAAAGAAAAATGATTTGTATGCGGAAGGAAGCCCGGCAGAAAGGACACCAGGAATGACCTCTTCAACCCTTCTCATTTTAGAAATGGGAGAACGGAGCCTACGAGAAGCAGGGTGCCTCGCCCCGGCACCCCCTGCTCTTTGAGCACTCTGTGTGTCTCCATTGGATAACTTAGCCTCAAGAAAGAGCACTGGAATCAAATGGCCCTGAGTTGGAATTGGGGCTTTGAGACTGATCTGTGTGATTTCTGGTAAGTCACCTGATCTCTCCCCGAGCTTCAGAATCATTTGTGGAAAGGAACAGGGATACATGCCTTTATCTCATAAAACTGCTGTGAAGATTACATGAGAAATTCCATGTTAAGTGTCTGGCCCAGGGAAAGTGCTCGCACATTTGCTGAATGAATGCGTGATGAATGAATGAATGAGTGGTTAAGAGCACTCTGACAGAGAAAGAAGAAAGAAACTACTGCGTGCTATTTCTGGCTTCTCCCTACTCTACCCACTGGAAAAACACAAGTTCCGGGAGAGAGGGACCAAGTCTGTCTTGCTCTCAACAGCAACCCCAGCCTGCAGCAGACGCGTGGCACATAATATGGATTCGATCAAACTTCCTTCACTGATAAGTTAGCCATTCTTCCTCCTCTCTTTTGCACTGTGCCAGGCATGTAGCCAAGTACTCTGCATACAGTAGGCATAGCATTTAATTGTCCAGGCCACCTATGAGAAAAGTGGCCTTCTTTTCTCTGTCTTACAGATGAAGGAACAGGTTCAGAGAAGTCTGACGACTTTTCCAAACCAGAACTAGTGAGTGGCAAAGCTGGAACATGGCCAGGACTTTCTGAACCCAAACGCTCTCCTTGCAACCTTCAGGTAAATGTGTTTGCACATGGCTGCTGGGTGTGTCGCGGCCCACAGTGGGGCTAAGCGAATGGGAGCAGACTAGGCTGGGAACAGAGCATGACCAGCGCACCCAACAGCCTCGCTTGGGCTGATGCCAGGGTCAGGCTAAGCCCAGCCACTGTGGGAGGCCAGAGGGAATGGGCGGATGCAGCCATCAGAGACAAGGAAAGCCTTTTCCAAATGGATGACAGTTGAGGTGACTGAATCAGTAAGAGCTTACACAGATGAAGCAGTGGTGTGTGTATGCATGTGTGAGCGTGCGCAGATGTGTGTGTGAGGGACAATAACACATTGTGCTGAAGTCGTAAACGGATCAACCACCCCCCTGTTGAGGGACACCTCCCTCTCCATCTCCCTGGCAGCCGGGATCAGGACCCTAGGATTACCTGCCAAGGAAGCTTCCAGCCCAATGCACACTTCATTTCCTGCCGTGACTCTAGACAAGCCTCACACTATGGCCAACCCAGCCTCAGTTTTAACTTAAAAATGGGATGCATATTAAAGTAATATATTGACTTTAAGTTTAGGTGTTTACAGTATATTACACCAACAACCCAGAAGTTTTGATGCATACATTAGTCACTGAACTCTGAATGAAAACATCCAGGGGACGCTCAATGAAACCACACAAGGGAGAAAAGCCCCATCTGCAATCCCAGTAAATGTATTTTCTTTCACTTTGGTCTGACACAGTCAATAAAGTATAACGTGGGAAGGTCAACACCTGGAATTTTGGCTACTTACCTGAACAACTAGAGAGAACACACATTGCCCTGGATTACTACTACTACACTACTACTACACTACTACTACTACTACTACTACTACTACTTCTTCTTCTACTTCTACTACTACTACACTACTACTACTTCTACTACTCTACTACTCCTACTACTACTACGCTACTACTACTTCTACTACTACTACGCTACTACTACTTCTACTATTACTACACTACTACTACTTCTACTACTATTACTACACTACTACTACTTCTACTACTACTACACTACTACTACTTCTGCTACTACTACTACACTGCTACTACTACTGCTACTTCTACTACTACTACTATACTACTACTACTTCTACTACTACTACACTACTACTACTTCTACTACTACTACACTACTACTACTTCTACTACTACACTACTACTACTTCTACTACTACTACACTACTACTACTAATTCTACTACTACTACACTACTACTACTTCTACTTCTACTACTACTATACTACTACTACTTCTACTACTACACTACTACTACTTCTGCTACTACTACACTACTACTACTTCTACTACACTACTACTACTACTTCTACTACTACCTACTACACTACTACTACTACTTCTACTACACTACTACTTCTACTACTACTACTACTGTACCTTCTTCTTCTTCTTCTTCTTCTTCTTCTTCTTCTTCTTCTTCTTCTTCTTCCGCCTCCTCTTTCTCTTCCTCTTCATTCTCCTCCTCCCCGTCCTCTTTTTTCTTCTTCCTCTTCCTCTTCCCCTCCTTCCCCTTCCTCTTCCCCTTCTTCCTTTTCTTCCCCTCCTTCCTCTTCTTCTTCTTCCCCTTCTTCTTCCCCTTCCTCGTTCTCTTTTCCCTCTCTTCCTTCTCCTTCTTCTTCTACTTCTTTTTTTTAACCTAAGCAGGATCCTAATTCTATAAAGCATCCTTCCAAGTAAACATGCTTGCAGTTTTCATGCCTATTCCAGAATGAAAAGCTGTGAGAAGCAGGCTTGATATTAGGGATCATCAAACAAACCCCCTCCTCACACTCCCTTCATATTTCAAGTCAAATAGAAGCTTACCTACTTTCCCAAATTCACACACAGCTGAGTGGTTAAACGCCACATATTTGGACTGAATCGTTCTTGAGTTTTGTTCTGGGTATTTGGTTTTGTTTTGCTTTTATGACCTACAGCTGACTTTTAAATGCCCTTCACAAGAGACATCTGCAGGGTGGCTGAGACGGGACAAGCTTCGGGATCAGAGGGATTCGGGGGGTACCTGTCCAGGCTTCATCTCTTGCTAGCTGTGGCGCTGTGAGCAATTCACTTCCCTTCTCTGTGCTGGGTCTCCTCAGCTCTCAAGAGGGCTGGCACTAGCTCTTGCATGAAGATTAAATAAAAGTATGGCCTGGTACCAGCAGGTACCAGGAGCTTAGAAAGAGCTTCCTGGCCCCTCCCATCTGCACCATCACCTCATTTGATTCCAGCCTGTCACTTAAAGATGATTTATGGTCATTTTTGTCTCCAGCATCCCCATGCTCTCAGAAAGAAGGGGAACGAAAGGAAACCAAGAAATCTCATTCTATTATTCAGGAGCAATTATATTAATATTCATTTTATTCTCCCAGAAGGCCAACACAAGTCAGCATGTTAAAATACCGAGCTTGATGAATTCTACCTTGGGCACAAGATTCCAAGGATAATCTTATCTTTAAACATTTCCTTTAAACTAAAAAACAAAACAAAACAAAAAAACAAAAAAAAAAAACAAAACCCACAATTTATTCGATGCATTTTATATTGACTTAAAATCAACAAATTTTCACCAAAACCACCAGTTCAGTTCCCCATCCGCTCTTACACGGCTAGGATGACATGTGCCCAGAAATTAATTTTCCAGAAAACTTACACCAACCCCTTCAATACTAAATACTTTTATATTTAATTTTAGCAATTTCTGATGTCGCTCATTTTAGAAAGTGTACTCCCCTGCCTTATTTCAGCAGAGTTTACAGACTATAATTTAGTTTTTCCTGATGACTCACTGTCACACTTGGGAACATAAGTGATGGCTTATCACTTAGTGCTTGATGCCCTCAGAGACCCATACCACGTGAACATCTCCAATGTTCCTGCACTAAGGATCCCAAGGTCCTTCCTAATGGATCTCCCTTGGTTCACCCCGTGGAGATGTTCCATTCAAGGAAGGTCTCATCCAGCCTTCTCTGTTTTCATAGCAGAAGGTCAATCTCACCATCCCCTTAGTTGACATTAAAGTATACATGTTAGCCTCTAATCAGAATAAACACTGATTAAACACCTACTGTGTGCCAAGGATGACAACAAATTTTATTTAACTTGGTTTATTTGTTTTTATTTTTTCACTTAATCTTCATTAAAAATCCTTTATGGGTGGCCTAGTCTCATTGTCTGAAGGAAACTAAGGTCAGTACAGATAAAGCAGCACAGACTATCCTAGAGAGAAGCTGGGATTATTACCAGGGTATCGGGAAGGGTATTGTGGAAACTGTATACTACAGAGACCCCCCCCTCAAGTTGTGTTAAGGAGGGAAGATACAGAACAAGAGGGCTAATGAATTAAAACAGGAGAGATCATCGACCAGAGATCGCCAGGAAATAAAAAATGGCACTAATGGAAGAATTTAGCAAGCAAGCTGAGAGAGAAGGCTGTGTTCAAGAGATGATTTGGTATATATGTCAAGTGTGAGGTACGAATGAAGGTATGCCTGAGTGGAGGGGAGGAAAAGCTCTCCAAGCTGAGAAGGTGAAGGCCAAGGTGCTACAGGAGTCATTGAGCTGGACTTGGAAGGCATCCAAGATTCTAGCAGGACTCGGGGTGGTGAGGAAAACCAAGGTCCAGGTCCCAGAATGATCAGGGCCTGGAGAATAGGGTGTGAGCAAAAGGCCAGTGTGTGACTGGTCAGGCTGGTAGGTACAGGGTAGCTGGCACCCTACCGCAGTTTGCCCTGACCCGTGATGCTTTCACGAGATGAGCAGGAGAAGGCATGGCTAAATCAGGAAGGGAATCCACAGCAGGGCTCTTTGGGTTCCAAGCATTACAAAGTTCAGGGAGATTTTTTTATAGTATGTTTTCGTGACTTCCTTAGGGCACAGACACTCTATGAGGATCACAGGGTCTTGTGACTGAATGTCGTAAGCCCCAAAGCAGCAGCTTTGTCTTAAGGGAAGACTCGGGGGACTATAGTGGAAATACCAGTTAGAATGTAGCCAACACAACGGATGCCCTACCCTGACGCCCTCTCCCAGGCTGGTGCACCCATCCCCCAGCTGTTGTGTTAGCTGATAACAACCCATCATTGCTCTGCTCTCCGGAGAATCTTCCTCAGCTGACCCAAGCTGCTTTGCCCAGAAATACCTGGGCGCATATGTCTCCCAGAGTCAGATTCAAGGAAATGACCTTGTCTCAGGGTAGAAAATGTTGTGGGGCCACGTGTGCCCCAGAGCTCCCTGTGTGAGCAGGGAGACTAGAGAAGGCTGCACGCACATCTATGGCCATTTTCTTCCTTGTCCAGTCCCTCTTTCCTCCCTCCCTGTCAGGTTTCAGCTGAGAGCACCCCTCCGTCAAGCTCTATATTTCAGGCTCTATATTCAGCATACAAGTGGTAGGTCTACATCTCAGGATCTAAGAGAGGGACACGCAGGGCTATCCACTGAGGCCAAGTACCTGTCCGGGGTCACTCAGCTAACAAATGTCAGAGCTAGCAAAACCAATTCAGTTTGTCCGCGCCTGGGCTGGGGGCTGGGGGTTCCAGGAGGCAAGACGTTCAGTTTTCAAATGAGAACAGTCAGTCCCAGGAAAAGAGAGACTAGACAGGTCAGTGTCCTCCTGAAATGGAACCCTACCGTCCAACCAGGAGTTCTAAATGGTACTCACACAAGGCTACAGTTATTTGTTTTTAAATTGAGAAATTGTCATTCGATTATTGAAGATTCCTGGCATTATTTTCTTCCATACGTGCTTTGATAACTACTGGCTGCATGTTCACGGAGTGCCCGACATGTTTTAAGTGTTTGGGGCCGCTGTAAGCACGGCCAAGTCCCTGCAGCCCCGGAGCTCACCATCTTATAGAGGAGAGGGCCCATGAGAAAGGCAAACAAACACATCTGTAATAATACTGCCAAGGCTTACACAGGGATGAATGCTATGAAGGAAAACACAGCGAGTTCCGTGGCCAGAGACTGGAAGCAGCTGTTGGGTCGACGGTCCAGGAAGGTTTCTAACAAGAAAGTTTTAGATGAGGGACAGAAGGAGCCAAGGAAACGTCAGGCGGAGTCTGTCCTAGCCAGCAGTGCGGAATGACAGGAAGAAGCTCAGAAGGCAAGAGGAAGTTGGTGAGTGCGTGTTTATCTTTCGTGTTTTATTTGTGAAAGAGCAGTGGTAGAGACCTGGTGAGTCTAAAAGAACATCTTTATCTCCTCCTTCTATATACTTCCCTTGGGTGATCAGTTCTACTCCCATGCTCTCAATTAGCGTCTCCGTGCCGATGATTCCCCAAGTCTATATTCAGCCAAGAGCTCTATTCTGAGCTTGACTGAGATCTTTAATTGCCTAAAATGTACATAGATGTCCTCAGAGACCTAAAAAGCTACTTACTCAAAACAGAACTCATCATTTTCCCCTTCAAACTCTGTTCTTTTGCCTGAGTCCCAGGCCAGGGGACAGCAACAGTCCTTGAGCCCAGGTCAGAAGACAAAGTGTCATCCTTGATGCCTCTCCGCTTTTAGATACTGTATGCGGGGTCATCTGATACTTCCCAACCTGCCGCTGCCTTAGTCTCTCTCGAGTTAGTGCTTTCTTCATCCCCAGTACCTTAACCTCGGCTTCAGTCTCCATTACCTCCATACGTCCTGGATTCCCTGCAAGAGCCTCCCGCCAAGTCTCTATGCTCCTCGTCTTGCACCCCTCCAATGCCTTCTGTATCCTGCGGCCCGAATCCAAAATGCTGGTGTGTGTCTGTCTTCGCAGTATAAAACCCCTTCACTGCTGAACAAAGCTGGAGGCATCACGTTTCCCAATTTCAAATTATATTACAAAACTGTAGTAATCAAAGCAGTATGGCACTGGAATAAAAACAGACACATATGCCAACGGAACAGAATAAAGCCCAGAAATGAACCCACGCATATATGTTTAACTAATCCTTGACAAGGGTGTCAAGAATGTACGATGAGGAGAGAACAGTCTCTTCTATCAATAGTGTCAACAAAACTCCATATTCACATGTGAAAGAGTAAAACTGAACCTTTATCTTACACTCTACACACAAATCGAAATGGATTAGACTTACACATAACACCTGGAACTGAAAAACTCCTGAAACAATAAACAGGGGGAAAGTTGCTTGACACTGGTCTTCGCAAGGAGTTTTTGGATAGGATACCAAAATCACAGACAACAAAAGCAAAAAACAAACAGGCGGGACTACATCAAACTAACAGGTGTCTGCATAGCAAAGGAAACAATCAACAGAGTCAAAAGGCAACCTATAGACTGACAGGTTGTATTTGCAAGCCCATATATCTGATAAGGGGCTAATATCCAAAATATATAACGAGCCCATATAACTCAATAGCATAAAAACAAATAACCCAATCAAAAAATAGGCAAAGGACTTGTTTCAGCGTATTTCCAAAGAAGTTCCATTTGTATCTTCTTACCTGTCCTCAGTGTGTACACGAAAAAGTGTCCAACATCGCTAATCATCAGGGAGATGCAAATCAAAACTAAAATGAGATAGTACTTCACACCCGTTAAAATGACTATTATTTTAAAAAATTAATGTAAGGCTTGGTGGGGAGGTACACTGTTGGTGGGAAAGTAAATTGGTACAGCCATTACGGAAAACAGCATGAAGGATTCTCAAAAAATTAAAAATAGAATTACCATATGACTCAGCAATCCCACTTCTCCGTATATGTCCAAAGAAACTTAAATCCAGATCTCCAAGAGATACCTGCACTCCCTTGTTCACTATAGATTATTCATAGTAGCCAAGATACAGAAACACACTAAATGTCCATCTGTGGATAAATAAGGAAAAGAAATGTGATCTACACATACCACGGACTATTACTTGGTCTTAAAAAGTAAGGAAATCCTGCTCTTTGTGACAATATGAATAGACCTAGAGGATACCATGCCATGTGAAATAATCCAGGCACAGAAAGACAAATACTATATGATCTCACTTCAACGTGGAAGCTACAACAGTCAAACCCGTAGAAACAGAGAGTAGAAAGGTGGTTATCAGAGGCTGGGGCTGGTCAAGGGATAAAAAGTTTCAGTTAGGCAAGAAGAATAAGTTCTGGAGAGCCAAAGCATAGCATGGTGACCATGGGTAACAGTACTGTATTGTACACTTGAAATCTGTTAAGTGTTCTCATCACATCTGATTTTAGTTTGACAAAGATCCCTCTCACTGTTGTGTGCAGAGCAGACTTGGGGAGCAGAGGTGGAGGCAAGGATGTCAGTTCAGAGCCTGGTGTATCATCCAGGTGAGAGACGAAGGGGCTTGAACCAGAATTATTATTGTAGGGACAGAAAGACAGACCTGAGAATTGCCCTTGACCCCTCCTTCCCCTTGACCTGCACCAATGGTCGCGAGTGTCCCATTGATATTTATCAGATAAATGATGCAGAGTGTTCATCTGACTGACGCTTCTCCCTCTCTCTCCTCAGTATTCCTTCTCTCACTAGTTCCTGTCCATCGTGCAGACAGGAAGAGTCATCCCAACTCTCACTGCCTGAATTCAACCATCTCTAATCTGCAAAGTCTCCTAAGTGGCCACCATATTTCTGGGTTGATCCATCTTCTCTAACCCAACCTCTACCCTGCAGCTAGGGAGAATGTTCTGCCCAACTCCAAACCTTTCCATGGCTCCCATGACCTTCCAGTTAGAGCACAAGCTCCTCAGTATTGCTCCCGAATCCCTCAAAGACATGGCGCCTATCGATCTATCCAGCCTCAAGAGACACCCGTCCATTCCTTGTATTCCAGTCCTGCTCATCCGTTTCACTCTTCAGCTACCTCTTGCTCCCACGGTTCTGCATGTTACTTCCTCTTCCAATGCCCTTCCCTGCAGTCTCCATTTGGAAATTCCCTCGGACCTCAGCTTAGGATCTCTCTCTTCTGTGAAGCGTTCCTTGGCAACCCCTTCCAGAAAATGTGTTAAAAACACCTTCTCTTTTTTCCTATGTAACCCTTCACTGGCTGGTTTGCTCTTGTCTGTCTCCGTGCCTGATCCCCCAGCGACGTGGGGCAGATTCCCATCTTGTTCACAGTTGCCTCTCAGCGCCTAGCAGGATGAGTGACACAGAGCAGACTTCGGACTCCGATTTCCCATGCTGGGCACACCACAGTGCCTCTCCATCCACACCAGAGGCAGAAAGCCTCTGGAAGGCGTGCCGGCCCCGTTGCACCAGTCTCCTTCATGATGCTAAAATCCTCCTGAGGAATCTCTCCTAAGAATGGTGTGCAGACGCCTAGAAATGATTCATGTGTGAACAGAAACATTTGACCCTGCTGAGCACCCAGAGAATATTAGAGATGTCTGTGAATCTCCTTCAGCTATCTCGGAGAAGACGAGACTTCGATCACACAGTTTATTCTATTTTGTTTTTGTTTTGTTTAAGATTTTATTTATTCATTTTATTTGAGAGAGAGAGAGAGAGAGAGAGAGAGTGTGTGTGTGTGTGTGTGTGTGTGTGTGTGTGTTGGGGGGGAGGGACAGAATCCCAAGCAGACTCCCTGCCAAGCTTGGAGCCCAAGGCAGGGCTCAGTCCCATGACCCTGAGATGATGAACCTGGACCAGAACCAAGAGTCGGACGCTTAACTGACTGAGCCACCCAGGTGCCCCTGGTTTCTTCTGTTTTGAATGAAGGAGATCTTACAACATGGACAGAGCAGCAGAGCATCTTATCTGGGGTTGGGTAAGAATTGGGCTGGGATAAGGATGGACTGCATGCAGTATTCAACACTTCCTAAGTCCCAGGATCACCTTGGCGTCCAGACACTGGCCTTCTAGACTGCGGAAGATTCTAAAAGAAGAGAAATATGGTGGTTATAATGAATTAAGATGTAGAGTTCAGACAAGTGAGGAGTCTTGACCGAAAGGACAGCCGAGAGCCACAGGTATAGCTTTGGTGAGGAGAAACACAGACTTATGTGTGGAAACACTGAAAAAGCGGAGCTAGATGGAGCCATGGGAATTACCCAGGCCGTTTATAGATGAAGAAACCAAGGCCCAGAAAGGTGAGGTGAGGGCCCAGGTCAACAGTCCTGTAAGCTATTAATGTCAGAGCTGGAGTGACGATTCGGTCCGCAAATCTGTATCTTCAGCTCATTCGACTCCCTCTTGGTATCTCGCATGAGAAACTCAGCTCTGGGAATATTAGTGTTCTCCATCTCCCCACCCCCTCTCCTTCTCTGTAAGAAAAGTAAGTAAAATACAAGGAGGAAATGCACTGGGGGAGTTTCAAAAAAATCCGAAACCTCCTATGATTGGCGATTACATCTATCATTTGGAAATTACAGGAACCACATATTAAGCGCCAAGCATGGCACTGGTCTTAGTGTACAACTTCCCAAGACATCCTGAAAGGTAGCTGTCATTATAATGCCATGCAGATAAGGTAGAGGGCTGACGGGGACAAAATGACTTACTGAAGGTCACACAGAGCTAACAAGAGGAGGAGGCAGAACTTCCAGCCTGTCTTGTCTGCTGCTGTGTAACCAGACATAGAGATTTCGCTCATTTTCCATAATAAAAAAAAAAGGAAAATAAATAATGTATTGAATAGAGTATTTTATAGTCTATGAACTGCTTTCAGTGCATGGCTACTCATTCACTCCAAGCACTAGGCATGACCGTTAGATGGGTAATATCATTCACGTTTTACAAATGCGGAAACTGAGGCACAAGGCGATCAAGTGTCCTAGTTCCAGGTCCCCTTAGAACCAGATGCAAATCTAGGCTTTCTTGCTCCAATCTATGTCCTTTTCCATAATACTGGAGCTGATATCAAGGAAAGAAATTGAAAGCAGAGAATTGCATTTTAAGCTTAAAATATTCCATCAGATGTTTTCAGCAAGTGTTATATGAAGGCCATTCAACACTAGATTACAGTTATTCTAAAGTACCCACTCAAAAAAAAAAATGAGCATTTTAAGGCGAAGTATGTGTTTCTGTTCTCCTTCACTCTGCTTCAGTGGGCTGGCCCTAGATAATGCACAACGGCCCAGCAAGCATCCTTCAGGCTGCTGTACTTACTGAGACGAGGGGAGGTGGCTGGGACAGCTCTTGTGCAAGCCTTTTCCGGTGCGGGTGGTCATGCTGCAGGTAAGGCTTTTCCACTGACTCAGCCACTCAGCAGGGCGGTCATCTGCCAGGTGCTGGGGCCACGACCATGGTAGAATAAGACGAGGTTTCCAGCCTCAGGAAGCATGAACTCTAGCGAGGGTAGGCATATGTTCAAGCAATGACAACATGACCCAGCACAGGGTGACACGGAGCAGGCCCAAAGTGCTGTGGGAGCACAGGGGACAGAGTTCAGGAAGGCTTCCCATCAGAAGGAGCATTTGAATTGGGTCATGAAGGGAAGAGGGAAGTGAGAAATTGTCATTCTAGGCAGAAAGGCCAGGGTGAGCAAAAGTCGGGTATAAAAAAGCAGAGAATAGTAGAAGACATTCCTGTCTCCTTCCAGAAATTATGGTTCCCCTGGCAATTACATCAAGCTGAGAGCATTCAGTCAAACTGGGCAAACATTTAGTAAGCATCTACCATCACTGTGCGGAGTTGTATGAAGGTGAATCCTGCCCACAAGGAACTCACGTGCCCAATGTATCCACCTAACCAACATTTAAGTGAGTCCCTACTATGTGCAGATCCCTATTTACACTGTAGAATGCTTAGTCTAAATCTAGAGAGCAGACCTTGGTGTCCCCAAACTAAAGTACTGCATTTGATGGCAAAGCTCTTGACCTTCAACATTTGTAAACAAGGAGGACATGCTGTGTTTCCCCTGATAAAGGCCTCTTCAGATTTCCCTGAGTGTATCTTGGACCAGACTACAGCGTTTCAACTGTCAGTCACTGACCAATATTTCTACCCCTGTTTCACAGCTGATGTCTGTTTAATGATTTGCTGATCTGAGGAAGGAGTTTCTTCAGAAAAGGGTAATTCTTTTCATGTGCATGGCATGTTAGGTTTGATAAGGCTTTCTTCACCCATCCTTTCCATCATCATCCCACTCAATTGTCACAAGAGCCTGGCACGGAGCAAGGATTGTTATCATCCCCATTCTACAGATGAGAGAATGGAGTCTCAGCAAGGTGGAGGAATTCAAGGTCACACAGCGAGTGTATGGTGAAATGAGAGCTCAAAACCATGTTTTCTAACTCCCCAATCCTGTCCTCTTTTCCCTACACCTTACCATCTGCCTAGAATACAATAATATCATCCTCGTTATGACATGAATCCCAGATGAAATGCTGGTCAAATCACATCCCCTCAGGCAACATAACTACAGCATAAATTAAAAGCCCAATTAAAGAACATGGCCTTTTAACTGGGACTTACCACTATCCCCCGGGGCTAGGATATAAGGAGAAAGCCCTATAAAAGTCAGTGGCTGCCCAGCCTGGAAATTACCCAGAGACCCACTTACCCATATGCAAGAGCCTTTAGACCCAAATTATTCACCTAACTTTATCACCCTTCTCTATTTTCATGTGGGGCCCCCGGCCCCCACGTAGCTGGGTCTGGGATCATTGCCCAAACTTCTGCCCCTCTCTCGGGCCTGAAGATGCAGGTAACAGCAGTCCATTCTTCCATGTGGATAGATGCCTCTCAGCTCTGACACATACATCTCTTAATATCAGGAGCCTCAGAACCTGATGAAAAAACCAATGCTTCTCTAGTTCAAAGAGAGCACTGAAGCAAAATTCTCTAGCTGTCTCAAAGTGGGATAGTCTGCCAATGGCTAGAGCCCTGGGTGGCCAAGGGGACAAAGAGTGTTATTATACTCCATGGAGTCTTGTTTTGCTGACAAT
>NW_024427107.1:75898012-75900737 GCF_017311325.1 Ursus maritimus
GAAAGTCCCCCCCCCCCCCCCGGTTGCCGGGTTTGAAGCCTACTTTACAGATCAAGAGCTGGTGTGCGCTCTGGTCCCTTTCCATGTCATAGCTGAGCTGCAGTGCCCCCCCCAACCCTGGCCCCAGCCAAGGCACAGGGAGAACAGGTCTCTGGGTCAGCCTGGATCACAGAGAATCTTTACCACTGCCTCCTTCACCCCAACACCGGCTTCTCCAGAACCTGCCCGGGGTTCACGGGCTCAGAGAACCTGCTTGCACAAGGGTCTGGATGTGCTCCCTCAGCCTCCATCTGGGACTTCTGCGGGAACCACCTCCTTCACCAGCGTGTCCCCCCACCTATCACCCCAGATTCCCCCTCTTCCCCTCTCAGACCTGCCCAGAGGTGCCTGGAGACTAGAGGACAGAGAGAGGGGGGAGACCAAAGGAGATAAACCACATTTCGCGGCGGAATCCCTGTTAAGTAACAGAAAGCCATCCAACTAGCAACCACGCTTCCAGAAACGTCACTGCCACAGAGGAGAGAGTTTGCAGCTGCCGACCCCGAGCGCTCTCACCTACCTGTCTCCCGCTGCAGGGCTCCCCTCGGCTCCGGGCCGCGCCGTCTCCCTCCCTCCCCGCTCTCCGCAGCTGCGGTGGGCGCTCCGCGGGGTCCGGGCACCCGCGAGCTGGGTCTCCGGTGCCCGCGGCGAGGCTGCCTGGAGGAGGAGCGAGAGCTGCTGCCCGCGCCGCCGCCGCCGCCGCGGTGCTGATGCGGTTGCTATGGTTATGGAACTCCGCAGCTGCCCCCTCTCGGCGCAACAGCTGCCCGGCCGCGGCCTCCGGGCAGCCCCGCGAGCCGGGCCGGGCGGCGAGGCTGGGCACGGGGCCGGCGCCTGCCGCCACCACTGGGAGGCGTGAGTTGCGGGGACTTGCTGCGCTTGCGCTGCCGACTCGGCTTCCTCAGGGCGCTCAGCAGCCTCGCCTCCCGCCCCTGCGGGACGGGCCGCCCACGCCCCCGACCCCGCGCCCCGCCCGCCCTCTGCGCCGCCAGCCGGCGCGCCGGGCACGCCGCCTCCGCCGAGCTTGCAGGGCGCCTCGCCGCCTGCGCGCCGCCGGCCCCCGCCCCTGCCGCCCGAGCATGCTCAGTCTGTGGCCGGGAGGTGCCCTCCCGCGGGCAGCGGGTTGGCGGCGGGCGCGCGAGGCTCTTTCCCTTCGGATCCCCAGGGGGTCTCGGGCGGCTTCCGAGGAGCGGCCCGGGCGCCTAGCGGGTGCCCCGAGCGAGCTCTGAGTCTGGGAGTACCCAGGCCGGCAGGGCGGGCGACTCCACCGGCGGCCTGGGCAGTGCTACTCCACCCACTCCTTCCGGACGCCGGTGGCGAGACACCTGCAAGATGGGCCCACGGGCAGAGGCGAAGGTTGAGGACAGGTGGAACAGAGGCCGTCCTCTGAGCATCCCTCGCCAGGCACGGCACACAGAGAGGCCTCCGGTTCCCAGCATCACTGTGTTCGGAAGGCCTCATGGTACATGGCGTTCCAGATGAGGAAACAGCCTCAGACAGAGAGACGGGGTGGGACTCCGGACACCCGTGCGCAGCCCCGCAGACAGACGGGCCTGCGCCAACTCGCAGCCCAACCAGAGCCACGGGTATTCCCAAGCAGTTACAGCCGCTGTACCCGCGGCTAATCCAGTTTGGGGGGGCGGGGGGACGGAGGGAGGTAATCACGGCAAGACACCTGAAGGACGGGACAAGAAGAAGGGGAGAGGGAACGTCGGAGGAAGGATGTTCCATACAGAAGGAGAGGACTGAGCATGCGAAGGCCTGGAGGCAAGATAGCCGGGCTGGTTTTTATCGGCACTCGGGATCCAGTATAACTGGAGCAGAGCGCATCGGGAGAGGTTCAAGGGACGTCAAGGGCCTTGAGAGCCAAGGGAGGAAGTTGGAATTCGACCCTATGGACAACAGGAAGCCGCTGAAGAAGCGTGAGCGGGAGAAAGGCTGGGTCACCAATTTGGCAAAATCACCCTGGTTGAAGTGTGTGTGGTGGGGGTAAGGTGGGTATTAAAGCTACGAGGAGTGTTGCCGCCACCCTGTCTGCCTTGCTGTCCTTCCCACAGCACCCGGCCCAGCCTTGCACAACATATGTGCGCCTTAAATGTGTGGTGAATGGCAAATAAATGAATATTTATTTCTCCATAGAGAAAATGGATACCTTTCGTTCACAATTTTTTGTCTTTAAAATGTGATTAAAATCATGTGGCATTTATTTTGCCATAAACATTGCATTTTTATCCAGTCTTATTTTTGAAAGCCCCCAGCGTTCTCTGCATTCCATAGTCCCGGGCAGCGCAATAGGGGGGAGCTCGGGGTTTGCTTGTATCCTGATAGGTTTCAATTGCTGGATAAGAGATCTCCAGGATATATTGTTACATGAAAGAGCAAAGTGCAGAACAGTGTTTATAATAAGATAACTCTTGGGAAGGAAGCAGGGAGACACAAATGTATATTTGAATTTGCTTGTATTGGCATAAAAATACACTGGAAGGCTGTGTAAGAAACTTATAAAGTAGACTTTAGCTATGGAGCTGGGGTGGGTGGACAAGTTCTGGGTGAGAGAGAGACTTTCAATTTTACTTTATTTTGAACCAAAAATAAATTACACACATGCATAATGTGTTACCATCTGTGTCTAGAATCTTAATGAACCTTGAGATAACTTTACATGCAACATGTCCCCAATGGACAT
>NW_024427107.1:75900747-75969244 GCF_017311325.1 Ursus maritimus
CCTGTGGGGGGCGCCCGCCGCCGCGCCGCCGCCGCCCGCCCCCGCCGCCCGCCGCCCGAGCATGCTCAGTCTGCGGCCGGGAGGTGCCCTCCCGCGTGGCGGGGTTGGGCGGCGGCGCGCGAGGCCTTTCCCGGATCCCCAGGGGGTCTCGGGGCGGCTTCCGAGGAGCGGCCCGGGGGCGGCCCAGCGGGTGCCCCGAGCGAGCTCTGAGTCCAGTACCCAGGCCGGCGGGGCGGGCGACCCACCGGCGAACCGGGCAGTGCTACCCACCCACTCCCTTCCGGACGTCGGTGGCGTAGACACCTGCAAGATGGGCCCACGGGCAGAGGCGAAGGTTGAGGACAGGTGGAACAGAGGCCGTCCTCTGAGCATCCCTCGCCAGGCACGGCACACAGAGAGGCCTCCGGTTCCCAGCATCACTGTGTTCGGAAGGCCTCATGGTACATGGCGTTCCAGATGAGGAAACAGCCTCAGACAGAGAGACGGGGTGGGACTCCGGACACCCGTGCGCAGCCCCGCAGACAGACGGGCCTGCGCCAACTCGCAGCCCAACCAGAGCCACGGGTATTCCCAAGCAGTTACAGCCGCTGTACCCGCGGCTAATCCAGTTTGGGGGGGCGGGGGGACGGAGGGAGGTAATCACGGCAAGACACCTGAAGGACGGGACAAGAAGAAGGGGAGAGGGAACGTCGGAGGAAGGATGTTCCATACAGAAGGAGAGGACTGAGCATGCGAAGGCCTGGAGGCAAGATAGCCGGGCTGGTTTTTATCGGCACTCGGGATCCAGTATAACTGGAGCAGAGCGCATCGGGAGAGGTTCAAGGGACGTCAAGGGCCTTGAGAGCCAAGGGAGGAAGTTGGAATTCGACCCTATGGACAACAGGAAGCCGCTGAAGAAGCGTGAGCGGGAGAAAGGCTGGGTCACCAATTTGGCAAAATCACCCTGGTTGAAGTGTGTGTGGTGGGGGTAAGGTGGGTATTAAAGCTACGAGGAGTGTTGCCGCCACCCTGTCTGCCTTGCTGTCCTTCCCACAGCACCCGGCCCAGCCTTGCACAACATATGTGCGCCTTAAATGTGTGGTGAATGGCAAATAAATGAATATTTATTTCTCCATAGAGAAAATGGATACCTTTCGTTCACAATTTTTTGTCTTTAAAATGTGATTAAAATCATGTGGCATTTATTTTGCCATAAACATTGCATTTTTATCCAGTCTTATTTTTGAAAGCCCCCAGCGTTCTCTGCATTCCATAGTCCCGGGCAGCGCAATAGGGGGGAGCTCGGGGTTTGCTTGTATCCTGATAGGTTTCAATTGCTGGATAAGAGATCTCCAGGATATATTGTTACATGAAAGAGCAAAGTGCAGAACAGTGTTTATAATAAGATAACTCTTGGGAAGGAAGCAGGGAGACACAAATGTATATTTGAATTTGCTTGTATTGGCATAAAAATACACTGGAAGGCTGTGTAAGAAACTTATAAAGTAGACTTTAGCTATGGAGCTGGGGTGGGTGGACAAGTTCTGGGTGAGAGAGAGACTTTCAATTTTACTTTATTTTGAACCAAAAATAAATTACACACATGCATAATGTGTTACCATCTGTGTCTAGAATCTTAATGAACCTTGAGATAACTTTACATGCAACATGTCCCCAATGGACATATCCCAAGATCTGCCCCTTCCACTGCCCCAATTCCTATGTGGGGCAATGGTACTATGACTTATTACTGTTAAGTCTTCCTCTTCAGTCCTGCTATGCTCATGAACTGGAGGTGAGGAGAGAGGAGGACACAGAGACAGAAACTGAGGCCTCCAGGGGGGCCAGGATCACCAGCGCCAGCACTGGGGAGCTGTATGGACATAATCTACGTGTTAGGACCAGGAGTCTTCCCCACAATAACAATCATGGTGGCTACGGTCCATGGTGGCCCAACACAACACCCATCAATCATCTGGCTGGAGTGACGCCATCTGGGCCCAGAGATTCCCTCACCCAGTGCCCTCCTCTGGATGGGCTCCATGCAATGTTCCGCTCCAAACTAGTACAGTCTCAGACCCCCAGGGTGAGGCTCTGAGCAGCTAGGGGCCCATGAGAGGTCTGGAAAGGGAATCCCCAGGGTGAGCCCAGGTACAAATGACTCCAAAGCCAAATAGCGCTGCACTGTCATCCCCTCTCTCGGGGAATGACCCACCATCCACCCCAGCACACGAGCCAGGAACCCAGCGTCAGCCTAGGCTTCCTGGTCCCTGCCTCATTCTCTCTACCCACCTCATCTCCCACACATCTAATTAAATACCAACTTCTGTCAATTCCACCACGTAAATAGCTCTCAGAGTCATCTATAACAGGGGCTCTACAACAGTGGTTTTTTGTTGTTTGGGTTTTTTTTAATCTTCAACAGGAGTCTATGAGTGATGGTGTCTAGAGAAAGGGGTAGCCTGACGTTCTGAGGTGAGCAGCTGCAGATAGGACAGGAGCACGCGGATTCTGGGACAGATGCAAACCCTGATGGAGGCTTCCAGTGCTGTCGGAAGGTGACACCACATTGGGAAGAGCTGAGCCCTGAGACAGACAGCAGGAGCTACTCCTGGCCAAGTTCGGTTCTGGGGGGTTGAGGTTGCTCTCCTTCGCAGGGCGCAGGGGCTCCAGCCCGTGCAGAATGAGGACGGAATCAGAGCAGAACAGGACCAGCATTTTCTCACTCTGTCCCAGAAGGCAGGTTTTCACTGGTGACATCCTGTGGCAACAAGAAGCAACTGTCACGAAATGCTTATCAGACTCAGCCGCCCCACAGGATGGGGAGGAAGTAGGAATAGCCTCCTGCTGGGACCGGGTAAGCCCCCACTGTTCCACAACAATTTGGGAGAAGAGAGAGCCCCCAGAGGGAGAAACTTCCCTTCCTGCCAGTTGCACTGAGACTGGAGGCATCTTGCCTAGCCTTCAAATCTGGCTTCACTCTTCCCTTACTGGGTGTCCTTTAAAAGGCAGTGTGACCGCATTGCATCTCAAGGTCGCCTTCTATGAAATAGGGATGAAAACAAAATATATGTCACAGGTTTACTGCCGAGATTAAATGGATTAAAATCTAGAACAGCTCTTCAGGTGGAGTAGGGGCTATGTATGTACGTGAGCTGTTACGTTTTCAATGTTGGAATGAGTTGAGGACATAGAAGAGGCCCTTGAGATGCTGGGTTATCAGTCACACTTTCTGTCCACGCCCTGTGCCACCACCTTGGCCCAGGTCCACCGATTTCTTATCTGAAATACCAGAGTAATATCTGAGTTGATCTCCCTAATTCTGATGTTATCCCAGTTACCTCTCTGCCATCCATAGCCTATTGATCTTTTAAAAATGTAAAGCTAGGGGCGCCTGGCTGGCTCAGTCAGTAGAGCATGCAATTCTTTTTTTTTTTTTTAACATTTTATTTTATTTATTTGACAGAGACAGCCAGCGAGAGAGAGGGAACACAAGCAGGGGGAGTGGGAGAGGAAGAAGCAGGCTCCTAGCGGAGGAGTCTGACGTGGGGCTCGATCCCAGAACGCTGGGATCACGCCCTGAGCCGAAGGCAGACACTTAACGACTGTACCACCCAGGCGCCCCATAGAGCATGCAACTCTTGATCTTGGGGTCATGGGTTCAAGCCCCATATCGGGTGTAGAGATTACTTAAGAACATAAACTTTTTTAAAAATGGAACTCTGATACAATCACTCTGCCTCTTAAGATCCTTCAGGAGTGATTCCAGACTTTCAGAATAAGCTCCAAGCTCCATGGTTCAACATTCTTAGCTGGCTAACATCTGATTCCTGCTCGGCAGGCACCCTTGCTCTGTTTGGTCCAGCATTACTAAACCTCCTGTACTTTCCAGAAAGCCCTGGGCTATCGAGCCCATCCACGAATTCTTGCTCATGCTTCAAACCTGTGTCTATATATTCCTTCCTTCATGGAACTTTGCGTTCACACCTCCTCCCCGGAGCCTCTGATACACACTTGGATAATGTTCTCGGAGCTCCGTAGTACAATTACTTGTATAAAAATGTATTCCCCACACTAGACTGAGGACTCTTCGAAGGAAATTCTAAAAGAAGAGCCTGAGTTTTTTTATTTTTCTTTACCCAACCCATAGCACCGTATCTGGAACATAGAGACGATGCTCAAAAACATTTGAAAACCTTACTGGAATAGATTTTGATTTGCTTTTCCTCTCGTGTATTTATCTTGTCCTGCCAACCAAAAATCAAAAGTTGGCTTGAGCCATCTCTGCGCTTCAGACAGGTGCTTGGTTACCGTGTTCAATTTGACTGACCGAGGCAGTGATACGCACTTGAGAGCCAGTTTGATTGGCATGGCGGGAGGCGGGGCGTCAGGAGGAGGCCAAGGCTGTTATGCTTGGGATGGGTCTGGAAGGGAACTACTTAGCAGCATACCAGCACCTCGGCCCAGGCCTTCCCATTGTGGTTCGATCGCATTCTGTCTCATTGCTGTATTTGCAGTGCATGCCACAGGGAGAGCAGCAGACACCCGGCTGGGCTCTTACAGCTCTGACTGGGCTCTTACAGCTCTGACGCACTCCATACAATAGCTCATTTCATCTGCACATGAACCTGACGAGAGCCCTCTTAGGAGGGAACAGAGACCAGACAGCAGCCCTTGAGTAAAGGACGCAGCTCTAAGGGGCCAAGCCTGGAAGTGAACAGCCAGTCCTGCTCTTCGCCATGATGACATGTTGCCTTTATGCTCTTCATAAGCATTGCTTCCGTTATCGGCGTGGCTTCTGTTTATAAATTATATAGGGATCTCACTATCATCATCTCAGACAATGTTTCTCAACCTCGGCATTAGTGACGCCTGGGACCAGATGATTCTTTGTCACGAGGGCTTCCCTGTGCATCGTAGACTGTTCCATAGCGTCCCTGCCCCCTACTCCCTGAAGACCACTTGCACCATCCCGCCCTCAACTGTGACAACCAAAACCATCTCCAGACATTGACAACCATCCCTGGGGGACTAAATGGCCCTGTACTGAAAACCACGGGTCCAAAATAACTTAGGGCAAATTTTGTAACAGATGATAATGACTGTAAATCCAATTCAAATAAAATTATTCATATATTTTAATAATATTTTTTATTATATAATGTTAGTCACCATACAGTACATCCCTAGTTTTTGATGTAAAGTTCCATGATTCATTACTTGCGTATAACACTCAGTGCACCATGCAATACATGCCCTCCTTAGTACCCATCACTGGCCTGTCCCACTCCCCCCACCCCCCTCCCCTCTGAAGCCCTCAGTTTGTTTCCCAGAGTCCATAGTCTCTCATGGTTCATTTCCCCCTTCTGTTCACCCCCCTTCATTCTTCCCTTCCTTCTCCTACCGATCTTCCTACTTCTTATGTTCCATAAATGAGTGAAACCATATGATAATTGTCTTTCTCTGCTTAGGCCCGTATTTGTTCCATGGAATCAGATCAACTGGTTTTACTTGGAGATTGGCATGGTGAAGCCTTTCTTCCTTGTTCTCTTGTGTTTCTATCATGTGTACGTCTGCCTTTAATTCCTGCCTCTGTGTGTGTGTGTGTGTGTGTGTGTGTGTGTGTGTCACAGGGGTTTTTCTAAGCCATCTGACCAATTTGTAAGGATCAGTTTAGTGAAAATACTTACATAATCATAATTCCAGTAACTAAGTGCAAGGAGTCTGTGGCATTTCCCATTACACTACGTGGGGGGAACTACTGTCACATTTTGGGCCTCACGTGATCCTCGAAACTATCCCCCAGGATCAGGCAAGGCAGGTGCCCATCGTCAAGTGGACTGAGTTAGGGCATCATCAATCCTCGCATTAAACATTAGTGCAGCTTAGTCATTTTTTGAAGACAGAGTTCAGTCTAAATGGACATTTTAACAAGGTCTGGCCGCACATCCTAAAACCTGGATAAGCCTGCATCTGGCCCATCCCAGTCTGGAGGTCGGCAGTGTTCTTGTGAAAAGCACACAGGCATTAGAATCAAAGGGACCCAATTGGACCCCCCCCCCACTTCTGCTGTCTGCCCCCCGTGTGACTTGCCGCCTGGCACATGGCCCGCCTGAACATCGGTTTCCTCATCTGTAGTTTACATAAGAATTAAGTCCGTACAGCAAAAGGCACAGAGGAGCGAACATGGAACGAAATTCATAGAGGAGGCCCCGGCCAGGACCTCTAAGGGCAGCCATACTGATCCCTTCTGATTCGCTGCAGCCACCAAACTGCCTTTGTCAGCCCTCCTTGCAGGATGGAGACCTCAGGACCGGGTCCTCGCCCACAGCCACTAAGCAGAAGCACTGTGTCACTCCCTGTGCAGGGAGATAGAGCGTGTGGGTAGGAGATACACTCACAGGGGCACATAACCTCTCCTCTATCTGTACAAGGGAAAACAAAAGCCAAACTGAGGGGCGGAAAGGCCAATTTCAAAATGGAGGTAGATCAGAACCGTGGAGACACCTCTGAAACTCCTAATGGTGACTGGCTGGGGTGTCTATGATGGATGCGGCAAAAAATTAACTCTTATTTATGTGGCTGAGATTTCAGAGTGTATCTGTTGACCTAGCCCTCAGTAGGCAATTTTGACTGACATAAATAAAGGAACACAGATTTCCAAACCACTAGCTAATCATCTCAAAACCACAGCCACAGCTCACATGGCCACACCAGGAGATAGGCACTATTATCACTCCCCCCCCCCACACACACAGATGAGGGAGGGAACTGAAGCCCAGAGCCTGGGCTTGACCCTGAGCAAATGGTCGGAGGGTCTGCCCACAGGACTGCTACCCTGTTGGCTGGAAACCTCAGGAGCTTCCCAAGACACCTGAACTGCCCTCCAGGCAGAGGACAGGGAGATACGGAAGGAAGGGGCAGGCCACTCCCAGACGGGCAGGTGGCAGGTTGGATAACAGGAGGACTTACTTACAAGGCTTGTCTTGGCCAAAGGACCAGGAGATCTCTGTCTCTGACCACCAGGATCTTCCAAGTTTATAAAGAAGCCTTCGGAAGTCTCAATCACCATATCATCCAAGGGTGGCAACACCACATTGTTTCTCAAGGCCTTGAAAACAGCTCCACTGTGGGAGGAGGGGTGGGGCACATTCTAAACACAAAGGAGGGGACAAGCCTCTGATTGTCTGATTGCTGGGGGCCAGCCAGCTCTCAGGTCAGTGTGTGGCCATGACCTCCCCATGACCTCCTCCAACCGACTCTGACTACTCCTAAGGAAGGTTTCCATAATGAATGACTGATGGAATTCTGGGCGCAGGATTTACGTTTACTTACCACACTTAATGATGCTCATTACTTTACTGCTGAGAAAAGCTAGAATCACTACCGAGAAAAGAAGTTCATTGGTAACAAATAAATCATTTGTGTTTTAGAATGTCAGCAACTCTGGAAAAAAAAGTGGGGACCGTTGAGCGGAGAGAGTGTAATGACATTAACAAATAAATACCCTTCCAAAGCGTACAATGGAGATACCACTCTTCGATGCAATGAGGGACACACCTACCTATATAAAATTAATCTCCATCATTTTAAGTTGGCGAATCATTAAATTAAATGTACAGTAGCACTTTGGGGACAAATCCTTCCTTTTCTAAAGGACACAGCCTTGGGAGTCGGCCAGGGCGTTCTCACTTCTCTTAATCGAAGTGTTTGGGACTTCAATATCACTCCTGTTGGCAGAAACTCCAGGCCCTGTTCCAAGGCCTTCCCCTGGTGAATTATAATGGGGAAGAATTTATCTTGAACGTGTTCCATCCCCTTTTCTCTGAGACTCGTTTCCTCCTCTGTGTAATAGGATGTGAACGCTGCCCCTCGTGGGATCTTCTGAGGGATTCAATGACCGGCGTGCACAAGTGCCCAGCACGGGCCTGGCTCCTACCGGACACCCCCTTCATCTTAGGCACATTTTCTGCCCGACTCCTGCAGTCTCGTGCTGGCTCACCTTCCTTCTCAGATTCCTGTGAGGGGATGCAAGAGGTTCAGTGACCAGGTGATAACATCCTTAGACTAATAGAGGCGGGGAGCCACAAGCCTTGCTTCTAGGACTGAATCTGCAAGTAAAGAGCTCTGTGACCTTGGAAAAAATCACTGGGACTCACTGAGCTTCAGTGTCCTCATCTCTGTAATGGACAAGATTCCAAGAAAACCACTAAGGTCCCCTCTGATTTTGGCCCTTCCTGGGTCACCAGACCTTCATTCCATCCCCTCCATGCTTTTGCTGCGTTGCATGAACACAGAGAAGTTGAACACGAAACTCAGCTCAATATACTACTCTTATTTGATCCCAGCGTTTTCTCCCTTAATAGAATGTTGTTCCTTTCGTTTTAAGGGTTTTTTTTTCATATTAAGCAGATTAAAAAATATATACACATACATTATATACACACGCAGAGAAAGTATAAGCATGCGTGTTCATTAAAAAATAATAATAATGATTTTTAAAAAGTGGATGTAACCAATCCAGTTAAGGAAAAGAACATTGCTCATACCCCTTTTGTCCTTTCCCAGTCTCCGTCCCGATCCCGTCCCTCTGTTTTCTCCCACCAGATGACCTTATGCTGAATTCTGTGTATTAACTCCCACGCTTTCTGTACATGATAACACATATATTATCTCTTAAAGGGCATCGTGTGGTTATTTTAGTAACAGGAGTGAAGTTACAGGTATTCCTTTAAGAATACAGTGGGTTTCAGGGCGCCTGGGTGGCTCCTTTAGTTATGGATACGTCTTGGTTTTGGCTCAGGTTGTAATCTCAGGGTCGTGAGATGGAGCCCCACGTGGGGCCCCATCCTGAGCGTGAAGTGTGCTTAACACTCTCTCCCTCCCTCTCCCTCTGCCCCTCCCTGTTTGTGCTCTCTCTTTAAAAAAATAAAGTAAAAAAGAATTTTAAAAAAAGAATACCGCGGGTTTCCACTAAGGGATTCAGACCTTCTACTACCGAGGGATATTTGAGTCACTCCTGTGTGCGTGTGTTTGCATTATTCCCAATGAGGGTGCTATGAAGATTCGGATACTCAAGAATAGTCATGAACATTCCAGGTATGCATCTCCTGGTATACCCGTGCCAGTTTTTCTCTATATTTAGGACAATTGCTGAGTTATAGAGTCCTACTTTACTAGGTAGTACCCCATTATTTTCCAAAACGAGCCCATCATTTTCTACTTGCTTCAGCAGGGTACAGGAGGTCCCACGGCGGCACATCTTTCCAACACCTGGTAAGGTCAGGCTGCAATTTTGCCAACCTGATGGATTTGGAAATGGCATCTCATTCAGAACTGGTTTTAATTTGCACATGTCTCATGACTAATGATGTTCAGATCTTTAGAGATGCTTACTTCCTTTTATCTAAAATGCTTGTTATTTTGCAGATTTTTATTATTGGATCACCTAGCTTTGTCTTACGGGTTTGTAGGAATTCTTCGTTTGTCTACCAGTTCTCATGACCTGCGGCTCTTGCTTATACACGTCTCCACAGTGTCACTCATGCCAAGTTTACCGTTCCTTCTCTATCTTTGGTCTTTCTAACATTGGCTAGGGACACTTTTCTATCTTGAGGCCACTAAGACCCTCTGCTATATTATTATTTCTTTTTTTTAAAGATGTATTTATTTATTTTAGAGAGAAAGCAGCGGTGCAGTAGAGGAAGAGAGAGACAATCCTCAAGCAGCCTCCCCCTTGAGCAGGAAGGCCGACATGGGGCTCGATCTCACGACCCTGAGATCATCACCTGAGCTGAAATCAAGAGTTGGCCACTCAACTGACTGAGCTACCCAGGTGCCCTTATATTACCATTTTTTAAATTGTACGTCTTTGCTTTTGACCTTTAAGTTTTCCACCCACTTACCCAGCTCTGTTCATTGTCCAGCCCCATCCCTCCATGCCCCTAGTTATCTGCCACACCAGCTGTGTTGTAGACAAGGGGAGGGGACTGGCTCTGGGAAATCCATGGTGCTCCACTGATACAGTGTTCTTTTCCCTCTTAACAAGACTATGCCACCCTTTATAATAGTTAGGCTTCACACCGAACTTTTTTATCTAGTAGGATAATGCCACGCACCTGATTCTTCTTCCGGAGTATATCAGCTATTCTTGACAACACAGACTGTAGGCATCTGAAAGGAATGGGACCAAAATTTCTCTCTTCGTTTAAATCCCAGGTTTTGTTAAGCTTTGTGACAAGGCCATTTAGGTTCTTTACTGGAATTACATCAAATCCATAGAGCAGTTTGGAGTCACTGACATGTTTATGAAAATGACTGCATTTCTTTCAGTCTTCCATTGCAATAAAACCTTATAATTATTTATTAAGTCACTTGCAAATATTTTGTTAGATTTAGACCTATGTAAATTTATATACCTGTTACTAATTTAAATGTATCCCTTTGAAATTCCCACGTTCTAACTATCAGCCAATAGAAATTCAATTGGCTATAGCAATGTTTTTTACTGGCCAGATATCTATAATCTCTTCCTAATTCTAATAATTTGTCTATAGATTCTTTGGATTTCTTACGTAGAAAGTTGTACAATCTGTGAATAATAGTTATAATTCTTCCTTTTCCTGTTTTATACAAATTATTCCTCTTTGATGTCATCGTTCCCTGGCTGAGTTCTCCTGCAGAACCTAGAATAGAGGCATGGTAGTGGGTGGTCCTGCCTTAACCTTCATTTTAGAGAGAATGCTTTTGAACAGTTAGTACTGTATACATCATTCCATTATTTTATCTGTAGATACTCATTAATTACCCACTTGCTGGAGTTTTCTTCTACTCTTGTATTTATTATCAAACTTTTAAAGGAATAAATGGTTATTGAAATGTTATGAAATATTCTTTTCTATGTCTGTTGTGATAAAGAAGTGATTTTTCTCTTCACTTCTGTTAACAGAGTAGGTTACCTTACTGTGTTCCATAATATTGATGGAAATTTGCATTCCTGGAATAAACCCCAGTAGGTCACAATGTACCATCTTTTTGTATATACTGTCCTCTCCAGACTGCCAATGTCTTACTTAGATTATTTCATTATGCTCATTAATAAGATTTGAATAAAATTTTCCTTGATTCTACCAACCTTGTTTGGTTGTAGAATCAAGGTTATACCACCCTTTTAAAGTAAGTTGTGCCCTGGAATATTTATCCCACCATAAAAAAAGAATGAAATCTTGCCACTGGCAATGACATGGATGGAGCTGGAGAATATAATGCTAAGTGAATAAACCAATCAGAGAAGGACAAATACCACATGATCTCACTCAGATGTGGACTTTGAGAAACAAAGCAAATGAGCAAGGGAAAAAGAAAAGTTAAAAATGAGAAAGGCAAACCAGGAAACGGACTCTTAATTATAGAGAACACACTGGTGGTCACCAGAGGAGAGGTGGGGGGGGGATGGGGGAAATCGGTGTTGGGGATTAAAGACTACACTTAGCATGATGAAATAAAATAAAATGAAAAAGAAAGAAAGAAGGAAAGAACTTCATAAAAAAATTACGTTGTGTCATCGCCCCTTTCTTCTTTGAAATATTTTATATAATATTAACAGTAATCTGTTTCTTGAACATTTAACTCGACTAAAATCATTGGTGGGGGGAGTCTAAAGTTTTCTTTGTAGGAAGAGTCTTAATTATTGATTCAGTTGGTAGAGAGAAGAGTAGAATCACTAGTGGAGCCCCGGGGATGGAGGAGGGATTGGTTTCAGGATTGAGCCTGTGTGTAGACTGAAAGGAAACCACCATAAAGGGGAGACTGCAGATAAAGGAGAGAAAGGAAGGGAAGGAGAGGAGGTCCCTGCCGGGGCAAAAGGAGGTGATTCTAGCGCTTGGTGGGCAGCTAGATGGACAAGTGGGAACACTTCTGCTGTTCAGAGACAGGATGGAAATACAAGACAATGGGGTATATTGAAAAACGATAGAGAGTGGAAGCAGAAGGGACTCTTGCCTGATGGTTTTTCTCTTCTTTGGGAAACAGAAAGTAGGCTTGCCCACCTGGAAAGGAAGGTTTGGAATTAGGGCTTGAGGAAAACAGGAAAGGTGGAAAGGTGGAGGAGAAGGAGAATAGGGTTGGCTTGATGTGATGGGATGAAGGCAGGTCACTGTGCTGGGCTTGGTTTCCAGGGGGCTGTAGTGGGGGGGGGGGCTCTGGGGTCTATGAAGTAAGGGTGATTACATGACAGCAGTTGAAGAAAAGGGTCATGACAGGCTGGAAAGGAGCGCGAGAGCTCGGAGCTGGAGAGGTCTATGAAACTGAAGTAAAAATACTTATAGTAAAGGGAAGGAGGGAGAGAGGGAGCCAGACAGATTGGCGATCAGAAAGAACAGGTGTGATTAGATGCCTGGGTCTGGAGGTGCCTGGGGTGGAGTCAGGTTGAGGCTCAGTCCTTGTAACATCATGGGCAGGGACATGACGTGAGCCGGGGGTGAGGGGCAGTGCTGCACAGAACCAACTGCCCTGGAGGTGTTCCTCTATTTGCTCTGACCTCCTGCCCTGCAGGGTATTTGAGAATTTGCATACATTGTGCAATTTAGTCCTCACCTCAGGGCAAAGACCTGAATCCCCATGTATCTCCACTTTACAGATGAAAAGTTGATGCTTGGACAGGTGGAGCACGGTGCTCAGCGAGGACCTGTCTCAGATGGGATTTGAACCCAGTTCTTTCTGATCCCAAAGTCTGGACATGTCACCACTACCCAACCCTGCTAGAGAAGCCAAGAAGTGGATAAGTCATTCCTAGGACATGGGATCCTCCCAGAGTAACAGCAGGACTTTGGGTGGAGAGAGAGCCTTGGAGCCAGCACAAGCCAGAATAAGTGGGGTTGTGTCTTCTCGGGGGTTCACGTAAGGTGGATTCATTGAAAATGGTGATTCTGCGGGTTTACAGTATGTATGGTCACTGTGCAGACACAGAGACACTTGTGGTCATGGAGGTCGTCTCGTCTGGCACAGCTGCTTGTTCACAGTGTGAGTCTCCCTTCCTCGTCCCTATGCTCCCTCCCTCCAACAAGCAGGCTCCTGATTCTTGATGCATCTAGTTCCTGTACTTGCAAAACCTAAGTAAAGCATTTCACAGTTAACATCTTTTCTGGTCCCCATTGCCACTTATGAGTTAGATACCATCATCCCCATTTTACACCAAACAAAACTTGAGCACGGAGCTTAAGAGGTCTGGCCAGGCACAAACATCACTTGCCATGGCAGAGCTTTTTGAAAAAGAAAAGGCATTTACCTCATGATTTTGTATCCATAATCTTCTCTTGATTTTGTTCTCCCCAAAGCCTCCTGGAAGAGACAAGTCCAGTCACCCTGTGGGCAAAGAAGTAGTGTTCCTTGATTCAAACCTCATAACCAGTGAACACTGGAGCTGGGACTAAGCCCTGACCCCCGATTTGCTCTCCTGTAATCTTTGCATGAGGACCACGGTGCTTCCCCCAGAACCAGTGACAAAGGGCCCGTCTCCAGGCTGGAACGTCAGGTTAACCTTGCTGAATTGCTTCCATTTGGCTCAGGGCTCCCTGAAGACCTTGCTTAGCTCAGCATCCCCTGGGGCTGCCCATGTCCTGAACCACCTTGTCTGTAAGGAGCAATGGAGGGAACACCACAGGGTCCCGCAGAAGAGAGCCCAAGGGCAGGGGCCTGAGCGTCAGGGCCCCTCGCCAGATGCTGTTGAGCTAGCCCAGCCCCTGCGATGGGCTGCTCGTGAATTCTAGTACAGCCATGCCCCAGCTGTGCGCTCCTAAGTAGGCTCCGAACTCCTCTCTACCCCAGGGTCTTCATTTTTTCTTAAAGATTTTATTTATTTATTTGGGAGAGAGCAAGCTAGAGAGAGAGAGAGAGAACACATAAGCAGGGGGAGGGCGGAGAGAGAAGCAGGCTCCCTTCTGATGTCTATGCAGGGCTCGATCCCAGGACCCCAGGATCGTGACCTGAGCCGAAGGCAGACGCCCAACCAACTGAGCCACCCAGGTGCCCCCAATGCCTTCATTTTTCAATGCTCATCGCTATATTCCTGCTATACGGGGCTACTGTGGTATGTGTTCCTCAAACGTAAGCATTCTACAGTTCTTACTTGTAATAGATGTAAAAAGCAAGGCCCGGAGAAGTCAAGAGAACTTCCATGTCCCCACTGAGCCAGAATCCGCCCGTCTGTTGTGTTTATTTCACCTCGGCCTCCTTCACACTTCATGGGGATGAACTGGGGCGATACTGGTAAAGGGCCGCGTGGGTCAGCTCCGGCACCGTAACAAAGCACCACAGACTGGGGCGGAAACAACGGGAATGTCTTTTCTCTCAGTCCCGGAAGCTGAAGTCCTAGATCAAGGCGTCGGCAGGGTTGGTTCTTCTGACGGCGGCTCTCCTTGGCTTGTAGATGGCGTCTCCCTCCCCCCCCCCACCCCGTGCCTTCACATGGCCGCCCCCCTTCCCGTGTGTGTGTCCCAAGCTCCTCCTCCCGTAAGAACACCAGTCGTGTTGGAGTGGGGTCTGTCCTAGTGACCTCATTTGAACTTAATTCCCTCTTTAAAGACATTATCACCAGACGCAGTCAAGTTGCGAAGCATTTGGGGTTAGGACTCTAGCATATGGATTTTGGAGGGACACGGTTCAGCCCATACTAGGTACTTAGCAGATTCTGATGCAAAGAAGCACAGAGAAGATGCTCAGAAAATATTAACTATTATGGTCACAGCATGGTTGCAACTGTGCCTTATGTCTGGAGTTGGATCAATTTCCTGTATTGAACATGTGTAATGTCCATAGCAGAAGCCCCTCACGCTTGGCCCTTTGCACATGCCCCAGAGAGGAGATCACACTGTTCCAGGAGCAGGCTGTGCCCACAGGAACCTTCTGGTTGAAGAGAACCCATGTGCCTTTCTCTGCAGAGAGTCGCTTTGGCTCAAGCCATGAGCACTGAGTGAATCAGGCCCTCCCACCTGCCCACAGGACTTTGTTCAGACATGGGTGTAGGGGCGAATGCAACCAGGATGGGCCCGTGGGCACTGACCCTCTCTCTGTGTGAGGTGGGTGGGCCTCCAGTCAATGGTACACACAATAGAGTTTGGTGGCTAGGAATCCTTTCTTTGAGAGGGACAAGCAAACCAGCCTTGGGTTTGATTTCTATACCCTCTCCACGTGAAGAAGAAGAAGAAGAAAAGACTCTGAAACATCTTCCTTGTGTGTCTTGTCTTGAGTTTATAATGCACAATCCTTAGACACAGGGTCTTTTTAATCCCTCCGCCAGCTCCCAGGATATTTCCCGCCCCCTTCTTCCCAAGGCCCACCGTACTGCCTTCCATGAAGTGCCCTCCTTATCTATCAGGTTCGGGGCGAAGATAGGATTCCATGCCTCCCGGTTGCTCTTGAGGTAATGGGCTGAGCGTGTAGAACTGCAGTTCTGTCCAGGACCAGGGCATCTCTGGTCCCCTTCCAGGACCAGTGACTTTGTCGCACTGGGCATCCTGTGAACGTGAGGAATACACTGACTGGGCATGTAGGTCCTCCCCAGCGACAGAGGTCTGTAAGGCAATGTACACAGGACCTACATCTGGGTGCACGAACCCCTGGCCATGCCCTCTCCCCTCACACCGCTGCAGAGCCAAAGCCACATCCCTGCCACCGCAGGAAGGGAGGCATGGAGTGATGGATGGAGACGGATTTGACATGTTGATTTCAGCGAGTGTGTGGGTGGGAGCATGTTTCCACCTGAAGAATGCAGGAGGAAATATCACGTCCATGCGTGTTTTTTCCTGTATCAAACGGAGAGGGTGCTCTGGTCCCTGCGCCGTGGTTGCCTCTGGGAACACAGGAGCCCTCGGCATCTTGCAGGGGCCACCAGTCCGTGAGCAAATTATGGAAGACTGCCGGAGGCCCACCAGAGGGCAGCTCACTCAGCCCCGGGGACAACTGAAGAGGATTCAGAAGAAGGGCTCTGGTCATTTCTTGGCTGCGTAGTCCGCTGACGAGCCCATCCCGCAGTGCAGCACGGCTGGGAGGACAACCGAGGGAGTTAAGGATGCACTCCAGGAACTGGGAATCGCATTACACATGCTAATTATTATTAGGAGGGTGAGTGCTCTGGGGCACGGTAAAGTTCAAAGTGCTTAGCATGGCAGCCCAGGCAGCTGAAAACGTGGCTCCCGTGACACCACCTCCGCGAGGCTGCCTGTGCTCCAGACACACCGGGCAGCTCGCCATTGATCAAACCCCCTCTATCTCGTCATGCCTCCGTGCCTCTGCTCCCTTCCTGCTTGCTGTTTGGCAGATAGCTGCTTATTTATTGGAACTAGACTGCCGTATCATCCCACACACACCTGCGTGTGCACACACCTAACGAGGCACCACAAGCTGTTCTATCCCGGGCACATCATTTGATCTCAAGATAAATCAGAAAAGACCAAATTTATGAAGCAACTTTCAAACTGCTTCTCAAGATGTCCCCTGATTCTGATAAGGCAGGGAGTGTGAAAGAGTGAGGGGTCTGTTCCCAAGCCAACCTGCAAATTCTCAGGGTGAGGTGCACTGTGCAGTAAACTCAGAGCTAACTAACCTTTGTCCGGCAACGGGAGCGCCCCCGCCCCACCCAGTGCCCTGACTGCATGACACCAACTGGGGGAGAACACTTTAAGGTGCAGATAGAGGGGACTGGTTGAATACAGGGAAGGTGACAAGCCATTCATCAGCCATCACTACGTGCTTTAAATGTGTTTAAAAATAAAGGAACACATTCTGTAGAATGGAAAATAGATTTTATAAGAATTTTATGGCATGATTCCTTTTCTGGACAAAACTCATAGAAAAAAATAAATAAATAACACCCTGAAAATATACAGAACCAAGATGGGCATTGCGGGTTGGAAGTGGAGGTGATTCTCTCTATTGTTGCCACGCTTTCTAAATATCCTACAGGACATGGTTCTTTATGTCATCAGGTAAAAATAAGTGTGGTTCAATGTTTTTTTAAAATCTCCTTGATTCTGTAGGGGCCAAGGGCAGGCAGCCCCAAGACGGTCCACTTTGCCATGAAGATGATTTTGAGTTAGGCCATTGAAACCCAGCAGATTCAGGGAAAGCGCTATACCTCCCGTCTGCTGCCTAAAAAGGATTTGGGGGGGGAGGGGCCTGCTCCAGGAAGAGAGCGGTCACCCAGATAACTCCACTGGGATGGGAGCTAAGTACTGCAGGCAGGGAGGACTAGCAAGGCCTGTGGACCGAGTCCTCTTGTCCCACGCTTCCCGAGGGGCCCCGCACATATTTGTTTACCAAATGTTGACTGTTTTTCATCTTCCTGTAAGCTGCGTTCCTTCTCTTTGAAGTCCCAGATCCCTGCTCCCTTCTCCTGAGTTCAGAATGATGTATGCACCTCCTTCTGCCTGCCTGTCTTCACAATTTCCCTGTCTGTGTGGATTCCTCCAATGTATGAACTGAATTGTATTTTCTTCTGTCACTCTGTCTCATGTATTCCTAGTCCTGCTGGAAGGACCTCGAGGGGACAGGGGATTCTTGCTCCCCGGCACTTCAAACAACCTTAAATTTTGTATTTTAGACTTTTGTGTATTTTAGCAGTCAGTCATCCATCCATCTTTCCTCCTGACACATCCATCTGTCCGTCCATATGTCCATCCCGGAAAGAATAATTTATCTGACTACTTTGGCCTCACTCTCTGGGGTCTTTGGGGTATAACCGATGGCGGAGGGAGGGATGGAAATCTGCTGATGTGGAGGGAGAGGTGATGGGACCGTGGAGTTGCCCCCCCCACCAGCTTGCTCCCCTTTACATTGAGATCTGAGTGCACACCTTCGGGTCCAAGCAGGTTGGGCAGAGGCAGCCAAGCACAGACCAGGAGAAGCAGGGTGGGCAATCAGCAGGCCAGAGACGCATGGGACCAGGGCAAAGCTCACCTCTAGGTCAGACTGTGCTGAGATTCAGAAAACAGTGGGCGTCAAAGGGAACTTTGCTAGATAAGGTTCTCAGAAGTCAGGGTTGATTGCAGTAGTGATCAAGAACACGTGTCAAGCCCTTTTATAAGTAACAGACCTCGTGCTTCACCAGTCCTGTGCAATCCTCTCATTTATACCGAGGGGAGACATGACGCTTTGGGTGACCAGGCACCCCAAGGCACTGGGAGGCTGAGCCCTGCTAAGGACCCTCACCCCAACCTCCCTCCCCAGGCCTCTCTGACCCTGGGGTGCCACTCACTGGCTTTGTGACCTAGAGGGACTTGCTCGACCCCCTCCTCTGTCACAGCATCTGTGAGTGAGGACAGTGACCTCACTATCGCCTGCCTTCAGGTTCTTCCAAGCAACAAAAGGACTCAGAGATGCAGAAGCCCTTCCAAAGCTTCCACTCCCTGCATGTGTGACCTGTGATGTTCATTGCCCAGGCAGGTTTCATGCTTGCCCACGAAACCCAAACCCTTCCACAAACAGCAGTTTTCACACAAATGCGTCTTTGGGACCTGTGAACGCTCCAGTTAGGATTTTGATGTTTAAAAGGAAACACATACCATCTCTTCTGATGTAAAAGTAATTTACTAACATCCTACCTAAAGGATCCTTTTTATTTAAATGGAGAAGAAATCTTAATAATAGATGATTGCTTTATGAATATGAAAATTATATATTCATTGCATAATCAACCGTTTAATTGACACATCATTGCATCTCCCCTGGAGTGTGTGGAACAGATTTGAAATCACGTGACCAATTGTTCCAGCGCTGCTTTTAGAAAGCAAGAGACCTGCTATTCAGCTGAGGGTATAAGGAAATATCAAAATCAGATCTTCTGTTACTTATTTAGCACCTGCTGTATACGAGGAGAGACAGGTGCAGAGTTTGCAATCTTCAGGGAGAGAAACTCCCCCATTATGCTGCAAGGTGCTCTGCGCTCACACCCGTGCTGACTCTGTGGGAAAGGGAGCTCAGCAGACACTGGGGGCAGAAGGCCCCTTGGCACATGGTGTCACCCTAGGACACAAAAGCTGATAAGGGCCCAACCGAGAGTAGGGGCAGAGGGGCCGGTTTTG
Organism: Ursus maritimus; assembly: GCF_017311325.1. Classification (NCBI taxonomy): domain Eukaryota; kingdom Metazoa; phylum Chordata; class Mammalia; order Carnivora; family Ursidae; genus Ursus; species Ursus maritimus. Next base: position 75,919,803 of record NW_024427107.1, read on the forward strand.
GTTATCTCAGGAGAAATAACAGGCCGGATGTGGGGGGTGGCAGTTAAAGAAAAGAGAGGAGTTGGGGCATCTGAGTGGCTTTGTCGGTTAAGCACAGACTCTTGATTTCAGCTCAGGTCCTGATCTCAGGGTCATGCGATCGAGCCCCACATCAGGCTCTGTGCTCAGTGAAGAGTCTGCTTAGTCTCTCTCTCTCCCTCTGCCCCTCCCCATCACACTCATGCTCTCTCTCTCTCTAAAATAAAAAACTAAAATACAATAAAAGAAGAAAAGGAAGGAGTCAAAGGCACCCTGAAGAAACCCAGGACCGGCCTTCTTGTAGAGTAAGGTTGCCAGATACGGCAAATAAAAGGGAGGATACCAGTTCGATTTGCATTTCAGGCAAACAAGAAATAATTTTTGGTTCGACTATGACTCAGTGCACTAGGAAACCCTTGTCCTAAAAAGGTGTCTGAAAATTCTCATTGAACTGGCATCCTGTTTTCGTCTGTTAATTCCACCCACAAGGACGTCAACTCTACGTGCCCCAGTGGATTTCCCTGTGGAATGACTCTGAGCACTGCCCCCCACAGAGGCGGCTTTTTGCTGAAAACACGGGTTCAGGGCTTTGTCACTAGTAATTAGACAGCTCCTGTGAGAGGTGACACCTTATATTAACTTCTCAAATACTCAGGGTTGCCTATTCTACCCGATAAATAAAAGAAATGATATATTTTAGAGAGAAGTAGTATTCCATCTCTATTAAAACTTAAGTGGTATTTGCATCAAAAAGTTGTTAGCGGACTACTGGGATCTGCATCTCAAATGGGTTTGGGTTTGTTTTGTTTTGTTTTTTTTAAAGATTAGTAAAATTTAAATTTAATTAATTAACCTATAGTGTATTATTAGTTTCAGAGGTAGAATTTAGTGATTCACCAGTTGCATATAAGACCCACTGCTCATTCCGTCAAGTGCCCTCCTTCATGCCCATCACCCAGTGACCCCATCTCCACCCCCTCCACCAAATGCCCCTCCAGCAACCCTCAGTTTGTTCCCTAGAGTTAAGAGTCTCCTACAGTTTTTTAAATATTTTATTTATTCATTTATTTGAGAGAGAGAGAGAGCATGAGCTAGAGGGAGGGGCAGAGGAAGAGGGACAAGCAGGCTTCCTGCTGAGCAGAGAGCCAACATGGGGCTCTATCCCAGGACCCCAAGATCATGACCTGAGCTGAAGGCAGACACTTAACCAACTGAGCCACCCAGGCGCCCCCACCTTAAATGGTTTGAAGGCGAGACATTTCCATTTGAGTTTGCTTTTTGAAAGTGGAAGCTTCTTCAGATATTGAACAATAATAAAACAGCAAATACCCTTGTTATTCAAGATACAAATCAATTTCCATTTATTTACTCTAAGAAAGTGTTGATCTTCCTGCAGATAATCAAAGGGCTCTAGATTATGACAAAATCGGAAGGAGATTCAAACTGAGCTCATAATGTGGATTGCAGTTCATGATAAACTATCTTTTCCTTACATTCTTGAAACATTTCTGAGTTAGCTTTGGTAAGGTTTTTTCTCTAAGTTCTAGGACACTTCCAAGTATTAGAAGTTCACCTGTCTTACTTTCTGGGAATTTTAGGAATATTCACTATTTTAATTTATATAAGCACTTTCTGAGCTCGATAAACCGTTCGGAACAGAATACCTTTAATTTTAATGAGAGACCTCATAATCTGGTTTATTAATACCATTTGGACATGAGAAAGCATAAACCATTCACATCATGACAATTCAAGGGCTTTCTGGATTCTAGACAAATAGACGCAGAGACCTCTGAGCCTCAGTTTCAGCCACAGAATAAGACACACAGAAACACAGCACTCACCCATCCAGATTTCAAGAGCAGTCCTCCTTCCCAGTGGGCAAAAAATACTGAAGTCGGTCTGAGTCCACGTAGACAAATAGAAGCATGCGAACTGAAGACGAAAACCCGGATTCTCTGTCATTTCTCACCCAACGGAGAACACATCTCGGCACTCCATCAGTTCCTCTGCGGAGAGCACCAAATGGCCAGACCCAAAGCCAAATTCCCAGTCATTGCTGCACCTGATGGGAAATGACCTCACGGGCGATCAGTGAACCCAAAACAAGACACAAGTAGAAGAGAGGAAAATAAACTGAAGCAAGGGTCAGCAGAGTTCTGTTGCCACTTGGAATCGCCTCTGGAAGCCAAGAAAACATGCATCTGGGCTTACCATGCTCTTTTCTGGCAACTGGCTCTTTACCAACCTTGTCAGGTGAATCCACAGGGCTTCTCAGGGCATCTCAGTGTATGATTTCCCAAACTGTGAAAGGATATTTTTACAGGATATTATTTTTGTTAAGTAGGCTCCATGCCCAGTAGGGCTTACACTCTTAAACTAGGGCTTAAACTCACGACCCTGAGATCACGACCTGAGCTGAGATCAAGGGTCAGAAGCTTAACTGACTGAGCCACCCAGGTGCCCCTTCAGGATGTTATTTTAGAAAAGTAAAATTGCGGGTCTCATACAAACATAGTGTAACCATATGTCAACCATTTCATTTAACTTACTGACAATGAACAGGCCAGTATAGGTTCGATGAATTGTTTTAACCTTAATGTGGACTGGAAAGGTACGTTGGCAAACAGTAACTTGACTCATTTGTGACGTCCGTCCTGAGTGTGGATTGTGTGAGTGGCTTAATGTAGTCCCCACAGTAACTGCTTTCATGGCACCAAAAAGTGTGCATATGTGTGAGCGTGTGGGGTGAATGTGGCTCTCGAGGGGGCTGTAAGCATGAGGTCCTGAGGCAGCAGCCTGGAGTGACGCCTCCTTCTGCCGGTTTCACAGTACACCTGTGCATTAAACAACCTCATGACAGTCTGACATCCGAGTGCTACATTCTCTGGAAAACCAAATAATCCATTTGTAGGAGAAAAGTACTTAACTCTTTCCTGCCTCCTCAGTAAAATGCTAAGAGCAGGTAACCGGACGGGTCCGTCCTTTGACTTATACTTTACTTCCCTGCATTGCCCTCGACACGGCCTTGATTTGCCTGTACTCCTTCCGCAGGTAATAACACCCCTCTGTTCCCTCTCTAGTGATCAGCTTTGCATATTCTTGCCCCTGCAACAAAGGACACTTACTCATTTGCATTTCTGTGACTAACAGAGAACATCCAATAATTCCTCACAGAACAATGAAGATCTGAGTCAAGGTAATTTTTCTGACTATTGTTGAGAAGCAGCTGATGACTTATCTCGCTTAAAAAGCAAAACAATAGGCTCCCCATAAATCTCACCCCTCAGGGCATCCAGGAAGATTCAGACCTGCCAATAAACAATATTTCAATCTAAAAATAATAATAATAGTAAAAATAAAATAAAATTTTCTACCATCCTTAGCTCCGTCTGTAATAGTCAAAAGTCGTTATTGCAAGTAGGTGGCCAGCTTAATATAATTGAACAAAAATTTAAAAATAATACTGCAAATAAATAAACTGGAACGTATTGGCCCAAATAATAGGGCAGCCCCAGGATCAAGCCCACCCCAGATAAAACTAAACTCTGGTCTGGTTCTGTTTGTTGCTACTTGACCACATTTGTCAAAGCTTTCCACCTGTGGTGGGCAAAATGGTCCCCAGGAAGTCCAGCCTGAAATACATCGTNGGAAGAGCAACAAAACCAGGATTCTACGGATACTAAAACCATGACCTCTAAAGGTTCTCTCTTACTACTGGACAGAAATTACTTGCATCATTACTAGAGGAAGTTGGCAAGTGAACAGGAAATGCCACACAGAACTGTCAAGTTTCACAACAAAATGGGGGTAAATTCTGCTAGATAATTAAATAATCCTTAGACACACTTGTTAACAATGCCCCGTGATGACACCGTGACGATTTGCTGTACTCTCTTGACCTTATTTTCACGTTTGGGGCATAGTGTTCTAATCAAATATAATGTTACAGCAGGTAAGTCTAAGAACAATAAAGGTAGGGGCACCTGGGTGGCACAGTGGTTAAGCGTCTGCCTTCGGCTCAGGGCGTGATCCCGGCGTTCTGGGATCGAGCCCCACATCAGGCTCCTCCGCTATGCGCCTGCTTCTTCCTCTCCCACTCCCCCTGCTTGTGTTCCCTCCCTCGCTGGCTGTCTCTCTCTCTGTCAAATAAATAAATAAAATCTTAAAAAAAAAAAAAAAGAACAATAAAGGTGACCATAGAGGACATTGTGCGGTGTGGGATAAGACATTGTACTAACCTGTTAGTGGCCTTCATTTACTTTTTACTAGCTCGTTCTAATATTACAATGAATGCTTTTAAACAATGCACGTAAGTTAATGTAAAGTGAGTGATCCGATATATATGGAGTAATTTATTATAACATCAGTGAGTGTAGGGTGCAGGATCACCATTACAGGGACGGCAAATTTAACCTCTTTTGACAAAATTAGCTCATATGAAATCAACAAAATAATTTTCCCCAATAAAAATTCTAATAATTACGTTCCTGTAAATAAATTCATATAGTCTAAAAGTTGCAAGTCAATAGGACTGAAGACAATTTTAAAACTGAATCTTGAAATATTGTAGAAAGTTCTTTGTGCTATCAAAAAACAAACAGAAATGCAATTTCAAGATGGTAAGACATGGATCAAAATACTATGACCATCTCTCTTATCTTTCTAAACAAAGAATGTCTCAGCAGTGCTTTGCATTTCCATCTTTTCAGATGTCTTCATGAACTTCTGATGTAAACTGTGGCTTCTGGTCTAGAATGAACTGTGAAGCAAGGTGTTGGAGTCTTACATATTTGTTGCTACTCTTAGCAAGTAAAGAAGTCTCAATAAAGGAAGTGATTGCTTAATTTAGGTCTAAAAGAATAGTAGGAGCTAAGTTAATGAGGACCAGGGAAGGGAATTCCAGACAATAGGACAAGCAGGTACAAATGTCTTGTGGTGGGATGGGTCATGCCATGTTTCTGGAATTCAAACCTAGTCAGTGCACTTCTAGGACAAAATGAGCCAGGATGGTTTTGTGAAACAAGGCTGGGGAAGGGTTGGTCCTTAGTGTAAGGCCAAGTTAAGAGTTTGGTTCTTCATCCTACAAGGAATGGGATGGCATGGATAGTTTTAACATTGAGTAGGAGAGAGGGACATAGTTAGATTTGCTTTTTGAAGACAACAGTTTGGCCATTATAGAAAAAGGACTGGAAGAGGCCAAGATTGGCCGTGGCTACACTTGTTAGGAAGCAGTGCAGTGTTCCAGGTGAGAATGTGGGATGGATCAACATGGTGGTAGTGGAAATGGAGGTAAGTGGTCCAGCTTGAGAGTGTGAAACTCTGAGGATACACAAGGAGGCAAGGAGGCAGGGAAAAGTACTGAGTAGATGTGGTAGGACTAGAGGTGACGTTACAAACTGATGAGTCATGGGAAGAATTTAGCCCATTCTACTCTGTCATTTGGGATTGCAAAAGAAATTTCACATAAGAATTCAGATTCTTGTCTTCTCTTGGAAAATCAGATGATAATACTTTGATGGCAATCCTCCTTGGCAACTCTCTGCTAAAATTGATAAGTCGTTGAGTTTTGGGCTGGAAATATTCTCTGCATGATCATTCCAACACCACCCCCGCCTTTATTGCGTTACCCTGTTTCCTGCAGTCGTTCGCTTGCCTGGCCCTATGCTTGAACAGGTCTCTTCTATCTGTTGGAATATTTCAAAAAGTTGAAAGATGACTCTTAGAAAATGTAAAGTGAACATGTGTCCAAGACAAATTTAGCCCACTAATGTGGAAACCAGCAAGATAGCAGGGTGAGTTCAAAGGAGAACTCAAGAAACAGAAAACAAGCTCATATGTATGTATACACAATCTGACAGTCTTATTTCACATGTGTGTGTTTGTGCGTATTAATGAATATATTTCGTATAAAGTAAATTAGCTAGAGTGGAGACAAAATTGGTTAACATCCTATGGGTCAAAAAATCTTGAGCTTTGTAGTTGCCTTCTTCATGAGGAAGAAATCATTTACATTTCTCCTAGGCAACAGTCAACTTCAGAAATTACAGGCATCTTCAGAATCTGGACCCTAATCAATAGTGAGTAGTAAGTCAGGGAATAAGTACTCCTTGGGTGTGCCTGTTAGACAATGTTCCAATATAATAGCAAAAGGGTATGCAGTCCTTCTTTGTTTATTTCTAAGTAGTACACAATTATTTTCTTTTTAAAAATCTTTTTTATTTATTTGAGAGAGAGAGACAAAGTGTGTGTGAGTGGGGGGGGAGGAACAGAGGGAGAGGGACAAGCAGACCCCCTGCTGAGCATGGAGCCTGCCAAAAGGGGGCTCGATCCCATGACCCTGAGATCATGACCTGAGCCGAATCAAGAGTCGGACACTCAACCAAGTGCCACCGGGGATCTGAGCCACCCAGGTGCCCCAAAAGTTATTTTCTTCATATACTCCTGGTTTGGATGAACTTGCATTGATAGGGTTGTATTATGCCAGGACTTCTGAAATCCATCCAGGAGGCTGCAACTGCTAGCTTCAAAGGTATATTATTCTGCAATTTGTTCCCTTCATTTTCTAAGAAAACACAAGTAAATTTAGAGTACATGGCTGGGAAACTCAACTCCCTGCCATTATTTCTAATCAGGCTCCTACCTATTACTCCCTCTTTATCCATTTGCAAATAGTGCTTTTCAATTAATGGAAATTGAGGCCCAGGGTTTGGCTGAAATTACATCATTTACCAGCCCCTCTATTTCTCTGAATAATGACTGGTCCCATCTCTGCTTGGTTGCTTGTTGTCCAATTTTTCCTTTGAGAGCAACAGAAGCCGTGGCTGTGTTTAAACACAATGACTAAAGTGGAAAATTGACACAATTATCCAATAATTTGGGATAAGAGGGAAACAATAATTGAGTGGAAAGTAAGACATGTTTCAGCAGACACCCCACAAATGGGCAGTCTTCATTAGCCACACTCATCCTCCTAACGGCTTGTTCCATGGATTCTCTCCAGTGGGCTCTGTGGTCAGAGATCTTATTGTACATGACATGTGAGTCTGTTCAATGTCTGTTGGCCCCAGGGAGAGATTCCAGTGAAATCTTGGCCACATTTTCTGTGCAGTGAAAGAGAAGGAGGCTTAGCTGGGACGCGCCCAGGCTTTCCTAGCTTTGGCCCTGGCACCAGTCTCTGCACCTCCTCCCCCCGCTCTGTCAGATGGAGATTATGATGTCAACCCTCTGGATTATCATGGGGATTAGATGAAATTGTGTACACGTCGCCCGGTGTCCAACATCCAGTAGGCTCCCGTAAATGCATCCCCTCATCCTTGCCCTTTTTCCTCCAGGGGCTCTCGAGCTGGAGGGAGGGGTTCGGAGAGGCAGGGTATGGATTCAGAGTATGGCCAGAGGGTCCTCCAAATTCTTCTGCTGCTAAGAAACCCTTTGAGTACGAGTCAGAAGTGTGTGAATGAGCACGTGCCAGCCCAGACCCCCGAGTCAGATTCTCCAGGGGAGTGACCCGGGGTGGAAGGTTACACTCAGTCCACAGAAGATTTCATGGAAGAGAGCACCTTGAATCTGCAATAGAAGAGACTTTCATCATCTCAAACCTGTAGGTAACCTGGACCACTGGCATTTCAGACAAGCTTCTTTGTTCCGTTTGCAGAACTGTTTCCTCGAGCGGATCTGATTGTGGTGGGAAAGGGGAACCATGCTGTGGAGACCTCTGGTTAGAGTCAGAGAGCCAGTGGGAGTTTTCTTTGGGGTGCAGGTACTGTGATAGACAAAACAGTGCTCCCCTGCCCTAAGATGGCCACACCTTCGTTCCCAGAACCCGGGAATAGGTTGCCGTATATGGCAAGAGTGCATTGCAAGTGAGATTAAAGAAAGGATGGGGAGAGCATTCTGGGTAATCTGCATCGGCCCTGTGTAATTACAAGGGCTACTCGAGGAAGACTGCAGGATGGCCAGAGTCAGAGAGGGGTTAGGGTGGGAAACAGAGGTCAGACCGATGTGGGATCATGAGCTAGAAACTCAGATGATCTTTAGTAGCTGCAAAGACAGGAAAGTAGATTCTCCCCGGAGCCTCAAAAAGGAGCACAGCTCTGCTGACCCAGTGTAGACGCTGACTTCCGGAACTGTAAGAGAATGAGTTTGGGTTGTCTGAAGCCACGGGGTTTGTGGTCATTTGTCACAGCAGCAATAGCAAACGAATACATATACTCACACTTTCCTCTTGGCACAGCAGCAGGCCGTTAAGGTGGGCAGGAGATGTTTGGTAAGATGGTGCCAGGAAAAGGTCCCCTCAACCCGGATCCAATCAAATGAGGGCAAAACTGGCCAAGGTCACAGTGGGCCTTGTCAGGCAGCATGGACAGCCCAGCCAAACCCACGGTCTAGCTCAACTCCACCACCCCCAAGGCCCGAGGCAGTGTCAGCAGTCGGTAACAACAATAGGACAGTAAGGAGAGCTACCGTCTACTCAGAAATGCTGCACGCAGCCACAGACATTGTGACCCGCACAGCTCCGAGGGGCACCTTTCTCATGGTCTGTAACAAGTCTCATGGTCTGTCTCAACTCTTGGAGTCTCAACTCTTGGAGCCGGGTAGTGTTCAGCTCCCATGACCTTGCATGGGAATCTTGGCATCCACATCAACACTGCTAGACCGTAGGGATGCCAAGATGGGCAGCAAACAGCCCCTGCCCTAGGGCACTTGCACATCTATTATGTACCAGACACTGTGCTAGGCCAATACTGCCTGGCATTTACAGCCCATGCTGTGAGATTTGGGAATTTTATTCCTGGTGTGATGGGAGATCCTCGGAAGATTTTAAGTAGGTGAGTGACATTGGTTTAGTTTTTAGAAAGATCACAGGTATGCAAAGTATGGCCAAGAAGGACAAAGAGATGGACCTTGAAAAGCACAGTGACTTAGAGCTAAACCCAGGTCAGAGGGCGATGCCATTTCAACAAGGGAAACAGAAAAAATTTTTTTTTAAAAGAAAAAAAGGAAGGAAGAGAAAATAAAATTAAATGAGTGAATGAATGGATGAATGATATAAAGACAAGTCCACGAGGGGCAGAGAAATGAAATGAGTCAGCTCTGGAGACTTCTGGGAGCCAGCTCCATGAGAATATAGATCTTTTCTATCGTGTTCATAATTATTCCCTAATGCCTACAGCAGCACTCAGCTTATGGTGTTCTATAAATACTTGTCCAAGAGAGGAAGGAAGGAAGGAAGGAAGGAAGGAAGGAAGGAAGGAAGGACTGAAGGGAGGAGGGAGGAAGGGAAGGAGGGACAGAGGGCAGTTGGAAAGGTGGAAAGGAGGGAGGAAATGGAGGGAGGGGCCCCTGTGCTATTCAGCAGAGCCCTGACCTACCACTCATGGAAGGCAGACACTCACAGCCCATGTCACTAGAGGCCTGTGTCCCCAGCAAGAGAGGTGCACATCCCTAGCAGTCTACACTTCCCCGAGCACGTGCCCTTGAGCACGTCATACAATGCACACAGCTGTCAACACGCTAAGCATCCGACCCTTTAAAACAGGAAAATGCATTAGTTATGTAGGAGAGGATGACTGATGAATAAATGAATGAAGGATGACTAAATGAATGCAACGAGACAAAAGTTTGAATTCAAACTATGGTTCTGCAACTTCCAGTTAGCTTGGTGACTTTGTCCCTTGACTTGTGTGAGCCCTGGTGCGATTCTCTACACACATGGTTCTTCCAGGCATCTACCGACGCCCTTATGAACACTGCGTGGCACCGGGTCTGCGACATGAGACTGGGACTCAAAATAGGATAGTTACTGTGGGATTAAAACCAGGCTAACCCCCAGGGACACTGTGACTCGAATGAGATGGTCTGCAGAGCATTTATTGCACGGTGACAAAAGGCAGTGATTAGAAGTCTAGTTCTGAGCAGCAAGGAGTCTGTGACACAGGGCGGATTTGTTTTCCTGGTAAGGGAGGTACAGCCGTCAGTGAGTCAGCTCAGGCACACCAAATGAGTGACCGTGAGAACATACCGTGTACCTCCTAACAGGAAACGTTGCGGGGATTTTAATGGGTTTATTATTTGTTCCATTCCAAGAGTCGTATATACTCATTTAAAAAGGTGTGGAAATTATATGGAAGCAGGAAGAAGAAAATAAAATTATTCACCTACCAGCCAGAGACATACTCTGTTAACAATATAATATGTTTTTCCCTTTATGCCTCGATTTTCGTCTTTATGGATTTTAACAAGTAGCTTTGTAGAATTTATTTTTGGACCCAGCAGTGAAAATATAATATAGAAGAGTTAGCATTTTATATGTTGTTCCCTTTTCTTTACAAGATAAACATTTTCTCCATCTTCGCTTCGGTCTGTGAACACAATCGTTATTGCCTGCCAATTATCCCGAGTGTATGTGCCTGGTGTACTCATCACTGTGAGCTTGCCTCCACTTTTTATCGCTCTCAGTAACGAAGAAGTGAACATTTTTGCAGGTGAACTTTTCTTTCAAACTTTAGAAAATCTTTCGCATTTGATCAGCATTTTGTTGTTTGCAACTCTGGTTCATTTTACCCCGTCGTCTGAGAAAGATGGAGGGTCTGCCACGTGCCAGGCCTGGCTCTCCTACTAGGGATCAGCTCAGGAGACCCTGCTCTTCTGGATGGTAGCAGACCCTAGAGATTGGAGACAACGTCGCATCGGCGATGTACTTGCTTGGTGTTTGCAGGCACTTGCTACTATTACCGTCGTAAGTATGAGGAGCTTGGAGGCTCAGATGGCGTCACTTGTCTGGGGCAGAATGATACTAACAAGGGTTGTCCTGGGTATAGATAGGTCCCGTGTGCTTTCCTGGCTCCCTGCCTCTCGAACCCCTGACGTATGCAAGAGAACTGATGGCTGGTCCCCCGCCTTCACTGCAGGGCCAGCAGCACTGTCCACATGTGTATCTGTCGGCCCCGCTGGGCTGGGAGCTCATTAAGGGCCAAGATGTGGTCCTCTCATCTCCACGTGCCCAGTGCTCAGCTCCCAAAATGGCATTCAAGAAATATTTACTGGAAAACTTAATGACTTGTCTTCTTTTCTCCTCCCCAGTGTCTATTTGTGCAAAGGTGCCCCATTTATCCTCTTGTCTGTAGAACCCAGTTCCTACAGCCCAGCTGGGAAATGCCTCACCATCTCTGCAAACATCCCCAGGAATCTGCTGTTGCCGCTGGGTGGTGCGCTGGGGGATGGATACTCTGCCCCACTGTGAGCCCAGGGGGCCTCCCGAATTCAAATGGCGATGCCCTCGCTGGACTGAGTCATGAACGCCCCAAGAGGTAGGGGTTGGGGGAATGAATCCAAGCAAGGGGAGCAGCGTTTGATGAGAACAGCGGGATGCTTTCCATCTGGGCATGAAATGGGGTTTTCTCTGTGGTTAATGAGAACAGCCTGTTTCCAATTTGACTAATGCCTTCCATTAGAGTTCTGGCACAGTCCAGCAGAGAGGCACCATCGGGGGCTTTGCCATCCTTTCTTAAAAGCCAGAAACTGCTTTGTCATTCCAAATTTTCCTTTGATCCCACCCAAGAATCTAAGGTAAGATTTATTGAAGTGGATCTAACAAAGAGCCCACCTCTCCATTTGCTGGCTAGCTAGTGACTTTGGGCAAGATTCCTCACTTTCTCTGAACTTCAATTTATTCTTCTGTAAAGGACGGAGATTACCCAAAAGGGCCCAAAGTCATTCCAAGAGCTCTGAAAAATGGAAGAGTCAGAGAAAGATGGCACCATGGAAGCAAGATCGGGGTGATATGATGTAAATCGGGCTCCATCAGCAGCTGCCGGCTTTGAAGAGGTTGGAAGGGGTCAGGAGCCAAAGAAAGTGGGCAGTCTCTAGAATCTGGAAAAGACTAGGAAGTAGATTTTCCTCTAGAGCTTCCAGAAACAACACAGCCTTCTCACACCTTGACTTTGGCCACTTGAGACCTGTGTATGACCTCAAACCCGCAGAAGTATATGATAATAAGTGTGTGTTCTTTTAAATTTGAGGTAATTTGCCGTAGAAGCCGCAGAAAACACTGCACTCTAATGTATCCTCTTCTAATTATAACATGAGCAAACTGAGAATCAAGAAAACAATGCGAAGTGAAGTAAGTCAAGCAGAGAAAGACAATTATCATATGGTTTCTCTCATCTATGGAACATAAGAACTAGGAAGATCGGTAGGAGAAGAAAGGGATAAAGAAAGGGGGGGTAATCAGAAGGGGGAATGAAGCATGAGAGACTATGGACTCTGAGAAACAAACCGAGGGCTTCAGAGGGAAGGGTGGTGGGGGAATGGGATAGGCTGCTGATGGGTAGTGAGGAGGGCACATATTGCATGGTGCACTGGGTGTTATACGCAACTAATGAATCATCGAACTTTACATCAGAAACCAGGGATGTGCTGTATGGTGACTAACATAATATAATAAAAATATTATTATGAAAAAAAAGGAAATTAAATGCCTTTTCCATGGCCTGTCAAATATAGCTAAATAAAATCCACGTTCCAAGATCAGTGTCTGCCTTGCATGCAATGATTATTGATCGCAAAGGTGTCCAGGGACATATTCTGCTATATTGTTATACACAGACCCCAGCTCCTTCCTGGAGCAAAACCCACTGGAGTGAACCCAGGCAGCCCACCTTGTCCAGGCTGGGTTCTAACATATTGAGCGCAGACAGACTTGCATCACTTCAGAGAAAAGTTGTAGCTTTTGAGCTGGTTAGAGCCCTGGGGAATGTTTATAGACCTGCTAACTTGTTTCAGAGCCAAATTAATCAGAGACATAACAGGGGAGGGAGGTATTTTTCATTTCTCAAGTTAATGAACAAATGGATTTCCTATTCATTATTCATTGACTTTTGAAGTTTAATGAATAGCTCAGGGACAATCACTAAATTTTGGTATTTATAGAAAATCAGCAGCAGCCAGATTCACTCTGGACCAAGTATGCAACCATCAGTTTATTATATATAATGAATTGCATTTATTACTTTATCTGGTATTTATCAATTTTACATTTTTAATGAACAAAAAGGGATGAATTCGTGAAGAATGCCCTCACTGTTCACTCCCCTTTGGTTTTATTCCTTTTTGAGAGCCAGATGGAAGCTTCCGAGAGCCTGCATTGCCTTTTATCTGTCTCTGTTCCAAATGGGTTTTTTGTTTCCAGGAGAACTAATCTTCTCCTGGACATTCATCTACTTTTCCCATCCATGTCTTCTTCTACTGGAAAATTAATATTGCTCCTTCTCTTCTCTCCAGAAAGAAAATCATGGCTCTTCTGCTTAATGACAGAGTAGATAGTCAGAAGAAAAGATGTTTTAAGGCTAATACTTTGTAATCACTTAAAACCAGCAGCAAAGATATAAGAAAAAGTATAAAGGTCCACCTCAAAAGCCCTCACCCATTCCCCGCAGTCTACAACTACAGACATTTAGAGAGAATAAACTTAGAGATACTTTCAAAAGAAAGCAAAATAAGAGATATCACCCAACATAGCCTTCCAATACACCATTATTATAATAATCAATATTATAACCCTCGTTTTAAGGAGAAGCATAACTATGCTGGAGGCAGGAACATGAAATTGTTTTACTTTTCCAGTAATGATTACCAGCTGGGTAATTAAATTAGGAAAAAAAAAGGTAAAATTAAAATTCAAAATTTACTTTAAAATGGTAGATTAAAATTTCCCTTCCCGCCGGGCGTGGTCTTCTTTAGCATGTAAGTCAGATTCAGTGATATTTTCAGTCATTTTCAGCTACTGAAGCCATCTTGGTTAAACTCCTTAAGGTTCACCTGCTCATTTTCATTTTTTTTTTAAAGATTTTATTTATTTATTGGACAGAGAGAAACACAGCGAGAGAGGGAACACCAGCAGGGAGAGTGGGAGAGGGAGAAGCAGGCTTCCCTCTGAGCAGGGAGCCCGATGCGGGGCTCGATCCCAGCACCCTGGGATCATAACGTGAGCTGAAGACAGATGCCTAATGACTGAGCCACCCAGGCGCCCCTCATTTTCATATTTTGATTCTATCTCTGACTCAAGGCTCCCTACATCCTGACTCTACCACCCTGTTGCCTGTACAAACTAATTGGTGCTTAATTAGGACCCAGAAACCCGATGGGAAGAGCAGAGATGTGGTATTCTCTGCTCACCACCTTTGTCCTGGTCTTAGCCTTTGATTTGGGGGAAAAGAGCAGAGAGAAGGGAGCTCCACAGGTGACCAGCTGTGGTAAGTTTGATGATGGTGGGTGTTTGCTTCATCGTGCCCCCTTTGCAAGGGGCTCCCTCCCATCCAGATCATGTCTTCTTGCTGACTGGCTAAGGCTGACCCTCATGGTGCATTCCATTCTTCTGTGGCCAGAATTACTTAGCTCCATGTATGAGGGTCCTCAGCCAGCCCCATCTCACACCACCATGGACCCAAGCTCTGTGACCTGCATGGGTTGTATCCATTTCTAGAACTCTTGGGAATGGAAATATGAAGAAAGTGGTCAGCTCTCTATTTCCTGCCTGAACTTGTTACCAGGCCAATCTTCCGCAAAGCTCTGTTGCCTGCTCCAAGACGATCGGCCAGGTCAGCAAGCCCAGTGGATAAGAGGCATCCAACTGGGGGAGAGTATAGTCTCCCCCTCTTACAGAACCTCCCAATTTGTTCAGTTTTATGAGTCACTCTGGGGGCCTCTCCCCTCTGTTTAGGTGATGAAGAAACTACCTTGGGCCTCCGTCCGATGGTAATACCATTTGAAATAAAACATGGCAGCCAGCACCTCCCATTGAGTGGTGGTGTCTATTTTTCCACCTCTTGAATGGGGGCTACCCTTGCAACTTGCTTTGGCCAACAGAAGGAGGTGGGAATGGTGTGTTACTTCTGAGCATAGGCTTTAAGAGATTGTGTACACTCTTGCTCGCTCTTGGAATTCTCCTTCAGCAACTCCACTTTGAGGGGTGTTGCTCAAGGGTAAGATTTTGGGCTGGAAATATCTACTGTGAGTGTTTTAATGATAAACTGAACAACGTGAACCCATCCTATCTTCGCTATTCACCTCCCAGATCTCCAGTAGGAGTCAATTCCTCTAATGAAGTTTATTATCTGTTGGAACTTTGTGCATTTTTGTTTCCCTGAAGAGACAGGTGAAGGGATTGGAGTCATATCAGAATTGATATGGTGGAGATCCAGAACTTCAAGGCAGGAGACCCAAGGGGAATATGAGATAAAAGAAATGAATACCTTTCACAAATTTATATGAATTCGGAGATTTTTGGACTACCATCGGCTGTGGAATTCAGAACGCTGAGTCAATTTCACCTAGAAGGCTGTGAAAATGCTTCACCCAATATCTGGGTTACATAAAGATGAACGAAGCATGATTCCTGATCTTGAAGAATTGGTACTGTGGTCCTATCTGGCCCTTCTGTGCACACTGGGTTTTCATGCTCAACTGTCTCCAAGATTGAGCTCCTCCAAATGCTGTACACATTGCAAGGGCAGCACAGGTCACAGGGACATCACCGACTTGGAAGAAAGGTCCTGAATGTTGACCTCCGTTCTGGCACTGGATCATGGGGTGTGCCCTCCTCTATCTGGGGCTCAGTTTGGGTGTGTTAAACAGATATACTAGGAATATCATAGTCTAAGAGATGACTTCAGTGAGGTGGAGACATTATGGAGTGGGGGTTTCCTCTACTTTCCCACCCGATGTATTACTCATTCTTCCCACAGGGCCATTCAACAATGACCCTAGAGAACAGAATAAAAATCAATGCAGGAAGAGCACATGCAGCAGACATGAAGCAGACTCATTCAGAGAGACTTGCTGATCAATACCAGTCGCTGGGGGCAGGATTCACTTCCCCAGGAAGGTGGAAGAAGGGATGCCGAGATCAGGGTCATGAACCACCAAACACGCCTCTTTCCTCAAGCAGGACGGAGTGTGTGGTCTTGTGACTGGGTAACATTTGAGCGAGACAGAAAAGGCTAGACATTTCAATGGTTGCTAGGCAGCCTGAAGACTTTGCAAAATAAATACATTAAGGTCTGGTGTTCAATCTTTCTTAATATTATTTTTTTCACCCTAGCAAGGCTGTGGCTCTGAGGGTTGCTGGGACAGAGTTATTAGCAATTATGAACGGTGGCCGTTTGGAAAAGGTCGACAGTGAACAGATTTTTAAATCCTGTTTCGAGATGTTCCACTCATTAAGCCACATAAAAGCTCTCTGACTAGCACCTAATGTATTCATTCGAGAGTCAATTAACATATATTGAGTGCTATACGCCAAGCACAGGGCCGGACTCTTTAACTTGACTTGTGTTTCTTTCATGCCCACCCAAGTCCTTCGAGATAGGAAGTAGCTGACGATTTACAACAATGCAACTGAGGCCCAGAGAAACAAATTGGCTTGTTTAAGGGCAGACCCGGGGCTGGGATCCAATTTTCCTGACTGTCCAATGCTGCATATTTTTAGATATATGTCTCTCCCTATTTTTGACAGTCGAGTTTTATTTCTCAAGATATAATGCAAACAAAATGTAGATTTTTTTTTTTTTAGTTTTAATCATCGTAATGATTTCTTTGTTTTGGTTTTTATTATATGTGGGGCATCATGCAGGGATCCTAATCTTTTTTTTTTTTTTCCTCACCAACATACTTCCTTCCCCAATGCCTGGAACAGTACTTTGGCACATAGTAGGTGCTCAATAAATTTTTTGAGTTTTTTTTCCCCATGAAAGTTTATTTGTAATAACATTTCTTTATGATTTTTATCATAGCCATCACAGTTGATGCAGATGTCTGTTCCTCCCGTGTAACCTCCGGGGGGGTATTTAAAGAAAATAATTAAAGGGATGTGCAGGAGAATATGTTAGTGAACCAAGCACAGTGTGGCTCTCGTCCACACACCAGTGACACTCCAGTCCTCTCTCATCTCACTTCCTCTTAAAGACTAATGAATGGTCAAAGTCTAAAAAGGAATGTTATGAGCTAGAAAATGCTTTCCCTTCTAACTGAGGCATTTCCTGTGTAATTCTATAAGCCGGAAATTATATTTCCTTTATGCTAATATATGATCACATTTTATTAATATGCATGAGTAGCATTACATTTTATTTGGGATTGCAACTTAAGATTCTTTTTTTAAGATTTATTTATATGAGAGAGAGAGAGACAGTAGGGGGAAGGGCAGAGGGAGAGGGGGAGAATCTCAAGCAGGGTTTCCCCTGACCACAGAGCCCAACGCGGGGCTCTATCTCACAACGAGATCATGACCTGAGCCAAAATCAAGAGTCGGATGCTTAATGACTGAGCCATCCAGGTGCCCCTAAAAATAAGACTCTTAAAGAAATGAAAGACAGTGCTTTCATTGTGTGCATACCCCAATGAAACTTTATTTATAGATACTGAAATTTGAATTTCTTATATTTTCACATGTCATGAAATATTATCCCCCTTTTGATTTTTTAAAAATTCCAGTATAATTAACATAGCGTTATCTTAATTTCAGGTGTTTATTAATTTCAGGTGTATATTAATTTCAGGTGTGATTCAACAATTCTGTAATTACTCAGCGCTCATCAGGATAAGTGTGCTCTTAATCCCCGTCACCTATTTTACCCATCCTCCATCACACACCTGCCATCAGGCAACCACCAGTTTGTCCTCCATGGTTAAGATTCTGTGGGGTTTTTTTGTCTGTCTCTTTTTTCTTTGTTCATTTGTTTCTTAAGTTCCACAAGGGGCAAAATCATATGGTATTTATCTTTCTCTGATTGACTTATCTCACTTAGCATAATACTCTCTAGATCCATCCGTGCTGTTGCAAATAGCAGATCTCATTATTTTTTATGGCTGAGTTATATTCTATCATTCATATATATAACCTCACTTCTTTATCCATTCATCTATTGATGGACACTTGGGCTGCTCCCATAATTTGGCTATTGTAAATAATGCTGCTATAAACGTAGGGAGCATTTATCTTTTCAAAGTAGTGTTTCCATATTCTTTGGGTAATACCCAGTAGTGAATTACTGCATCACACAATAATTCTATTTTTTAATGTTTCGAGGAACCTCTATGCTGTTCTCCACAGAGGCTGCACCAATTTGCATTTAAATTTTTGGAACGGATGTGAAGTCCTTAGATTCCTTCCCTTTTACTCAGCGTTACTCTAGAGAATCTTTCCTCTCTTTTCTGGATCATAAGCTTTTAAGAGCAAGAATCTTAATCTTCGTGTCCCCAGATCCTACAAGTATCAGAGAAAATTTATTGAAATAAGTGGAACACGAGCAGTACTCACCTAAATAATTCGTATGGATAGTAGCCATCTACCCAAAGCAACAAAACTACGGCACTATGCCTCTAGGAGCACAAGAAACCATTCAACCAAACACTTGAAAACTAAGGAATCAAAATACTTCCAAAAGAAATGGCTCACAGTAAAAGACTTATTTCCTTTTGTGCCTTTGTGGGGCTCTTTCTTTTTTATTTGTTTATATTTTACGAGTGGGGCTTCTGGAGCAAGCAGAAATAAACTAGTATCTTCCATCCTTATGATGAACAAGAAGTCTCCCCCTTTCTGCCCGATGTCCTCTGAAGCATCGCTCGCATGGTTTGTTAGCGCTCCCAGCTCTCCAATCCCTCTGATTCTTACCAAATGCTCCCTAACTTTTCTTTTTTTTTTTTTAAGATTTTATTTATTTATGTGACAGAGAGACAGCCAGCGAGAGAGGGAACACAACAGGGGAGAGGGAGAGGAAGAAGCAGGCTCCCAGCCGAGGAACCCGATGTGGGACTTGATCCCGGAACGCCGGGATCACGCCCTGAGCCGAAGGCAGACGCTTAACGACTGCGCTACCCAGGCTCCCCTCCCTAACTTTTCAAGTATGAGGACCCGCTTTCCAAAGCCAAGCACTATTGTGATAGGTCAGGGATCCACTGACTGTGAAAGTACGTGAAAGTCACCATCTCCTATGGGTTTAACCTGTGCCTGGCAGTCAGTCAATAGATGGTAAACATCTGTATGTTGAGTTACCTAATGAATCAGTATTTCTTGAACGAATCAACTCTGTAATCACCCATAACCCAACTATATGTATTAACCACAACAGCTTCCATGTGCACTTGAGATGACTGAATAAGGAACAATTTGTACATAATATGAATTTTGTATTTCCTCATGTATGATTTTTTCTGTGAGAAGCACTCGGTGAACACAGTAAACAACTAAATCAGGCCACGTGCAAATACCAAAACACATACCCCCGAACCTCCGTGGGCTGCCTCTTGTCACGACGGGTCAGGGGCGACGCCCACCCCAGGCGGTGTGACAACTCTCCGCCTCACCTCAGGTCACCCTCCTTGTACCACTTCCAACATCTCACAAAGCTGTAAGCCTTCCCAGCCCAGAGTCACAATCAAATGTCAGGTCTTTTTCAAGGTAAACCACCATATTTATTTCTTTTTAATTTTTTTGTCTTTTCAAAGACGCATTTTTTTAAATCAAAGTATAGTGACAGACAGTGTTACATTAGTTCCAGGCATACAATACAGTGCCTCAACGAGTCTCTAGGTCATGCTGTCCTCACGAGGAGTGTAGCTGCCATCTGTCACGTACAACACCGGTCCGGTACCACGGCCTCTCTTCCCTATGCTGCGCTCTTTTCCCTGTGGCTCATTCATTCTGTCCCTGGCAGCCTGGACCTCCCACTCCCCCTCATTTACCCTCAAGGTTATGTATTTCTTAACCATTTCTCAGGTACAAAACAATGCCACCATTTTAAGATTCTCTTTTGAAATTGTGTCACTGCTGAGGTTTTTGCGTGCTGTGTCCTCAGCCCCGTTTTCCCGTCAGCCCTGTGGGGTGTGCTGCACAGTGATTTCTAGGAACGTGTATATTGCATTATACGGGACTAACTGCACATATGTATACAGCATGTTAATTATCCATCAACGTCACCTCTCTATAAGCTCATGGATTTAGGCATGGTGTCAATTATAGTCCTTCAATCTATAAAGTGGTAATTTGTTCTGTTTTGTTTTTCAACCTTTCTGAGTCCGGGACCTTGTATCATTCAAGATTTGACCGAAGGACAGAACCCAATAGGTAACAGATAATAAGGATTTTTTATGGAGATTAGACCTTGTACATTGCAGGAGCTGGTGGGGAAGCTTATGCAAGGCGTTGTCTCAACAACTGTCACTCAGGGTCCTTCAGGCCAGTAGCTCGAGGTGAAGCTAAACCCGCAGTAGAACAGAATAAGGACAGGCTGAATCTTGAGGACAGACTGAGTCCACAGGGACAGCCGGTCCATGTTTGATGGTTCAGTGACCAGCAGGAGTGCCTTGCCGAGGAAGGGCACTCATGCCTGCCCCAAGGCTCAGAGAAGCTGAAGGACGTGGTCTGCTGGGGTCTGACAGACCCGTGGGCCTGGATTGTGCTGCTAGAAGATCTGTAAGGATGTGAGCAAGCTGCCGTAAGGCCCGTGCTCCACATCAACCTTCAGAGCGTCAACATGGCTGCCATTCCAGTTCTTCCTTCTAAGAGGAAGAGGTTCAGCTTTCAAAACAGTAGAAATTAGCACAGTATTTCCCAAACTGGATCTCTCAGAGTGTCCAAAACACCCCTGCTAACGTCCAGAGATCCCCAGACCTCAATGGGAAAATACTGCCTTAAGAGCTAAATGCTGGGGCGCCTGGCTGGCTCAGTTGGTGAAGCGTCTGCCTTCGGCTCAGGTCATGATCTCAGGGTCCTGGGATCGAGTTCCAAGTCGGGCTCCCTGCTCTGAGGGGAGGCTGCCTCTCCCTCTGCCTCTGCCCTCCCCTACCTCATGCTCTCTCATGCTCTCTCTCAAATAAATAAATAAAATCTTTTAAAAAACAAAAATAAAAGCTAAATGCTATGATTTAGGCTCCAGTGTAAACACGAACACAAACAGAAATGCAGCCCTGGGAAGTTTCCTGTAAGGTAGTTTTCCAGGTGGCCCAGAATATGTTCATGTTAATTTTAGATTAAATTAGAAATAAAACATTTTAGACATCCTATAGAGAATCTATGGAACCCTGAACTTACAATCTCCGTTTGAGTAACGCCATGTGTACTGGTTAAAAATTGGCTAAGAAGCAGAGTTGCTTCTACCAAGTAGCTCTTTGACTTCCGGCAAGTCCCTTCCAGTTCTCTGAGACTCGGTTTCATTCTATATGAAGTGGGGGCAAACAGCAGTAATTACATCATTGCATTGTGAGGATTCAGCGAGACGTTGGGAGGGGTGTAGGGGGGTGCGCGGTACCTCGGTACCTCGATAGCACCAGGAGAATGTGAGCTCTTGTTTCGTGGCTCCCACAACCAGTGTCATTATCACCGCCATCGTTAAGTGATTATTTCCATTCTTTAGCTGGTTCCCTCTGACTGGGATAAGCAGCAAGATCCAAATATGTGACAGCTGCTGTCTGAGAAGTTGAAGACGAATCCGAGCTTGATGCCCCTGAGGTTCAGAATAAAGGGAACCAGGACCAGTTCTAGGAGCAAAGCTTCTGGTCTGGACAGGGCGGTGAGCACAGTTTCCATCTCCTGGGGAACTGCTGGCTTGTGTAGAGAAACAGTGTGATAGAATAGGGGAGCTCTGGGCAGAGTGCTGGGGACTCTCAGTCCCTTGTGTGCTTAGCCACTCACCGCCGTGAGACCTGAGCTAAGCCCCTCTCTTCTTGGCCTCCACCTGGAGGAAGAAAGACAGAACAGGGGTTAGAATCTGTGGTCAGACACTGGCACTCATAAACCATATCTTTTCTTTGACCTACAACGCATGTCAAAAAGCTTTTGATCAGAAATCAGAAACGTGTACATGAAAGTCTTGTCCTAAAAAAATAAATAATGTGTGCAATCTGGCATTTCGACCTGCCACCCATCTGCTTCTGGAAAACGATGAGCTCCGCATGTCACCACCATTCCCTCCCCTCTACTGTATCCCTGACTAGGAGACTGTCCCTTGGCATTTATCATTGTCCTTGAAAGGATGTTTTTCTTATAATACAGATATGCTTTTCTGCATCTGATTCAAGCCAAACCAAGGCGGGGGGGGGGGATGAAAGACGGGCCTCCAGATCCTTGGATTTCAGCAAAAATGAGCTAGAGTGTATTTCTTTATGAAAGAGAAGTCTATTCCTACCAGTCTGTAGGCAGAGCCAATGTGTGTCAAAAGCTACAATCTGAGAGGTGATTGTAAAACAAATCATTGAGGTCAC
Source organism: Ursus maritimus (assembly GCF_017311325.1). NCBI lineage: Eukaryota > Metazoa > Chordata > Mammalia > Carnivora > Ursidae > Ursus > Ursus maritimus. Next base: position 75,942,078 of record NW_024427107.1, read on the forward strand.
GGAGGCCAAACCACCTGCTGTGTGTTCTTCGTGTCTCTGTCAATGGAAATGCTGAAGCCTCGGCTCAGGACACAGTGAGCCCATAGACAGAAAGGCAGCTCTTGTTGGGAGGGCTCAGTCCCTATCCCAGCCATGTTTCACTGAGGTCCGCGCCTCTTACAAGTATGGGAGTGGGGTTTTAGGCTTTAAAACTGCATGTCCAGTTTTGAGGGAGCAGTGTCTGAGACTTTGTCCCCCAGCAAGATCACACTTGGGTAACATCTATTGGATTTCTAACTTGGGGTAGACAGATGGGACATCTAGCCTGTCCCCCTGGGCATTAGTCACGTGGTGAGGGTTTGTCCAGAGTAAAAATTTGGAAATTCAGGAAAAGACCGTGGCTCTTGGGAAATAAGACAGTAACTAGGTCACCAAGTCTTGTCCTCACTGCCTCCTTGGGAGGGAGAGACAGAGAGAATAGAGTTAACTTCTCCAATCACTCATTTCTCCATCTTTAAAATGCTCCACCTTTCACAAAATACTTAGGGGAAATGAGTAAGGTAATAGCTATGCTTTATGATCCAAAGTCACTATTTTTAAAAAGTATTTTATTTATTTATTTATTTTAGAGAGAGAGAAAGACAGTGCATGTGCGAGCAGGGGGAGAGGCAGAGGGAGAAGGAATGGTTCTCAAGCAGACTCTGCACTGAACATGGAGCCCGATGTGGGGCTCGAGCTCATGACCCTGAGCCGAAATCAAGAGTTGGACGCTCAACTGACTGAGCCACCCAGGTGCCCCCATCCAAAGTTAGTATTTAAATAGATGTGATTCTGGAAGAGTTTGCCATCGTGGGAAGGACATGGACTTAGAAATCTCTCAGCCTGTGGTCAGACCTCGCTGGGCCACATGTACCACTTCAGCCTTCGGATCTGCTTGCTTCCCACTCCTTCATCTCCCTACGTGTAAACCAGGATCCAGTCCAGTGCCCTGAGACAATGCGCGCACGGCCCCTGGCACATGGTGGGAGCTGGAGAGATACAAACTATGTTTCTTTAAATCTCCAGTCCCCAGCACAGCCTCGAAACACTTGACTGGGTCCAATTTCTGAGTGTGGAGCCCTGAGTGGATACAGAGAAACAGCAACCCTACCGCTAAAGAATATATATTTGTGTCCTGGCAGCCCAAATGATTTGAGCTTCACGTCATAGACAATTGTCAGACCAAAATAATCCTTATCAGGATTTCAGCTCTAAGATTCTTTTTTTGTTTTGTTTTGTTTTTAATCTTGGCCCAAAACGATTCGCCAAATTCTAGTTGTATATTTTTATTGAGGAAAAAAAAAAAGAAAAGAAACCCTATGATTTCACACTTTCCTGTTACTGTTTGCTCCCTTCTGACAGCTTTCTCTACTTGGATTGGAATTCTGAGTTTGTCGTGGACAGATGAGGTGAGACATTTTAAAGTTGCTGATGTTGTCAGTGAGCGCAGACAGATCTGCTCAGCCCCATGCTTCCATTTTCCACCTCGCCAATCCCACCTCCTGCAGCCTCCCCGCAGCCTCCCCGCAGCCCTGGCAAAGGCTCCTGGGGGCGTCTGCATGGCTTCTCCGTGCCTAGAATCCCTCCCCGCCTTGTGCACCTGCTCTCATGCCCTCGCCCTCACGAATAACCCCCCTGAGTGTTTCCCTCGTCCAGGCCAAGTGGGTTTCTCCTCCCACGGGGCCGCCGTTGGGCGTGATGTTCTCCTCTCCTTCCTGTGTTCATTCCACAAGCATTCCCTGAATGCCCATCGTGTGGCAGAGTCACAGATCCATGCCGAGGGCTCGAAAGATCTCCTTCAAGTCACGGAGCCCATAATCTGGCTGGGGAAATGAACGACTCATTATCGGGAAATGACGAATGTGTGAAGTACCCCAAGGAGGCAGATGTTCACCACTGTTACCAGTCAAGTGTGTAGATGATGCCGTGGGATCACCACGGCTAACACACCGCAGCCTAGCACGACTAACGCAACCGCCTCAGTTCTCCATTGCTGTGTAACAACTAAGCACGAGCTAGCAGCTTACAGCCACACACATTTGTCACCCCGTATTTCTGTGGGTCAGGAGTCCAGCAGGTCCTGGCTGAGTCCTCTGCCCAGGCTGCCACAGGCTGAATCGACGTGTCAGCGGGGACTGTGCCCTCGTCTGGAGTCCTGACTAAGGAAGGTCCCTCGGGGTGTTGGCAGAATTGATCCCCTTGTGGTTTTAAGACTAAAGTCCACATTTCCTTACCAGCTGTCAGCCAGGACCACTCGGAGCATCTAGAGGATGCTTGAGAGTCATTGCCACGTGGCCTCCACCACACACCCGCTCATGCTTCAAGTCTTCTCTTGAAGGCCTCACCTGATTAGGTCAGGCCCACCCATAATTTCCCTTTTTATTAACTCAAACTGATTAGGGACCTTAATCACATCTTCAAAATTCCTTACAGCTGCACTTCTACTACTGCTTGACTGAATCACCGAGAGAAGGCGTGTATCCCAGGGAGCAGGACTTCAGGGGGCCTGCTAGAACGCAGCTTGGCACAGCACCATGAGGGTATTTCTGCCTCTCGCAGCCCCTGGTTGTCCACTCTGTCCCGGGTGCAGCCCCATATGACCCCTCATGGTGCACACTGTCCTCACCATGGGCTGAGCACCTGGCCATCACCCACGGACAGTGTGACCCCGGGAGTGACACAGGTTAATCCTCTTCGTATGTCTTTGACCAAAGACCATGAGATGGTACTGAGTCACTTCAACGAATTTGGGGAAAAAATTACACCTTGTGTTAAAAAGAAGAAAAATTGGAAGTCTTCAAGGGCAGCACCTATGACCATCATGTGGCTAAGAATACAGACGCGGGAATCAGACTTCTCCATTCACAAGCTGTGGAATTTGGGGTGAGCTGCTTCGTTTTTTGGTGCCTTTATTATTTTCATCTGTTGGTTAAAAAGACACGTTAATAGTATAACCTAACTTGGAGTTTGGGCGTGAGGGTTAGGTTAATGAGAACGCGTCAAGCAGTTAATTTTAGGAACAGTGGCTGTGCCCGTGACTCATGAGCTGTGTTCAATAATGAAGAATTCCCGGCTCTGTTGCAATACTCCCGACTCATCGAGAGCTTGTCAGTCGGCATCCAGAGAATCGCCAAGCGAGATATTAGGCCTATAAATATTTGCTGAGCGCATGTGTGCTCCTGGAACTGTTACAGGCTCAGTGCCGAACAGACACCGTTCTGCCCTCACGGAGTTTCCATTCTAGAGGAGGGAGACAGAAGATGAGGAACCCTTGCACCAGATGCGGAGAACTGGCATGGAGGAGAAAATCCAGGCGAACAGGAATCTGAGATCAGGAAAAGGAGTAATTTGCATACGATTCTCAAGGAAAATCACACAGTTGACACGTCTGTGGAGAGCAGAGGAAGTGATACAGCCATCTGGCTATCCCTGGGCACAGCTGCAGGCGGGAGGGGGGAGTGCAGCAAAGGGGCAAAGGCCCTGGATGTTTGAGGCCCATCAAGGACCCAGCGTGGAGACAGAGTGGGAGGCTTGGAGGAGTGGCCCAGGGAGTCAGGGTGGGGGCCAGGAGCACGGAGTGAGGGTGGAGCGGGAGGCCAGCGAAACGAACATCAGGCTCTGCAACTCGTCAGGAATCCTGCCTTTCACTAGAATGAGTAGGGACCTGGTGGAATGGCTGGAATGGAGTTATGACATGATTCACATATTTTCAAAGGATCTCTTTAGGGTTTGGGGTTTGTTCTGAGTCCAGACTGCAAGGCTCTGACCTCCAGACTGATTTATGGGTCGTGTCTCAGGCTGGGGCATCTCTGATGGCCGCCCTGCAGGGCTCTGGAATCCTACCTGTCTCCCCCTTCAGATTTCTCCCCCACCCTGGCCCTGGGTCAGATGTCCTCCTTTTGTTTCTGAACCCAAGGCTCTGGATGGATGGGATGCTCTGGAATTTTGCCTGGCTAGGCACTCCTTGCTCACCAGCACTAGAGAATGTCCCCCAGGCTGGACAAGGACGACTCTGGGTCAGGTTTCCCGACAGGGACTATAAAAACACTTAACCCCTCCACCCACACGGATGTGAAATATGGCTCAGTCCTTCCAACCGGGGGCAGGGGTAGCAGTCGATTATGTTTCTGAAGCCAACGGCACAGGTGGTAATGAACGCTTGAGGGGGGAAGAAATATTAACCATGATTCATTCCGGCGACTGGAGGACGAGTAGTTCTTGACCATCCTGATTCGATTTTCATCTTGTGTTAGCAGCCGCAGGTCAAGGTACCGTTTACCCCCTGCGGTGGCATCATCCAGATTGACACGCAGGTAATTACGCTATTTATCTTCGTACAAAACTCTCTCAACTGGGAACCAATTATTCGGGGCTGGAGAAGGCCGGGGACAGAAGTCACTCCGGCAGGAGAGGAGAACATGAGTCCGTGATGGTGGGCTGGTGCGAAGCCAGGGAGATGCGCTCGTCCAGCAGGAAAGGCGGCTCGTGTCTCTGGGGTTCTTGTCACTCAGGTGCCGTCGTTCACACAGCCTGGTTCTGGGCCCTGTACCTGGGGCTCCTTCATTGTGCCCACAGAGCCTCTAGTTGGTTCCCCAGCCTCCCCGCCCCCCATTCCTGGCTGCGGGGTGCCCTCAGAATGGCCCGCCCCCGTGCACATGCTCGCCTTCCATTCCTCCTAAGTATGTCCTTCAACAATCTCTCTCCAACTCTCCCTCTTGTTTTCTCGGTAGTTCACGCACACCACCTAATAGCGAGTGACCGCTTTTCTGAAGCACGAGCCAGAGGACATTACTTGCTTGCTTCAGAGCTTTTACTGGCTTCTTATTACCTACACAATAAAATCCTCAGATTAGTCTCATATCCAGATGCTGCCTGATTGGCCTCCAATTGCTTTTGAAAAGCCTCTTGCAGCCTCACTTTACAAGAGACCCAATCGCTGCACCGTCCACTCATGCCTCTTTCGCTTTGCCCTGGTGTGTGGACCGAGGCCCGCCTGAGTGACAGGTGCCACAAAGACAGGAAGCCCTCATCCGTGAGAGCCACATGGAGGGACAGGGGCCACACCTTGGGGAAGAGGCCAAAAGTAAGGTTGGGGATGTTGAAGGAAGTGAGCTTGAGCTCCCAGTCCTAGATTTCCATGCATACATTTGCATATTATATGTATCTGGATGTATTTATGCAGGCGTCGGTGTAGATGGACTGTGGATGTGGACGCAGGTGTGGACGTAGAGGCACAGATATAGACAGGTGTACATTGCGTGGATGTGGATGTGGACGCGGACCCTGACCTACAGACATAGTCACGTCCACCCCCACATCCCTCCCCAATCTTCTTCCAGCAAAATCCCTTACAAACTTCTCCACACTGAGCTCTCCAAACTCTCACTTCCGCTGTGTCCCTAACCAGCCCGCGGGGCACTCACCCCCCTCACGACCCGACGACGGGCCCCAGCCACCTCGGGAGTCGCTTCCACCTGCTCAGCCCACGTGCTCAGCCTCCACCACGCCTGGCCTTCAGCAGCAGCCCCATGGTGACCCCACTTCTGCATGAGGACCTTGACACCAATCAGGCTGGTTTCTGCCTACTTTGCTGCCTCTTTCCCGAGCTTTCCCTGGACACCTGCTGCTCTAGGAACTCAGGAGCTGCCCTGTGCAGGGCCGGGCACTTCCCTCCCGGAGCGCGAGTGGAGCAGAGGTGGCCCCACTGCCGTGTTGCAGATACATCTCTGCTGAAAGCTCTCAAATGTTCTCCCTTACCCGGGTCTCCTCTCTGCATCCCAGGGACACACGTCCAGCCCCACTGGGCGTCTCTTCGAGGAGTCTTAGGCATCCCAGTTAACCTTTCCAAAGCAGAACTATTGATTGCCCCACTCAATCACTTGCCAACTTCCCCCACACTCAGGCCAAAATGTAAGCGTCCCCCTCTCCCTCCTGCACACCTCATAGCAGCACCGTCCTTCGGCAGGACCTCCGAAACATCCCAAACGGCCCATTCTACCTCCCTCCCCCAGCTGCCAGTGGAGTCCCAGCCCATCCTCCTTATCTGCACTATTGCAATACCTTCTGCCTGGTCCCCTCGCTTCCCATCCCGCTCCCTCAGATCTGCCAGAGGGTCATTCCTGAAGACCTTTCTTATGTCTTTAGCACTCTTAGAATAGAACCCAAGCCCCCTCCTCAGTCTCTGAAGGCCTGATGAGGCTCTCTCTTCATTTCCCCAAAGACCCTGCATTCAGAGTCCCTCAAGTATGACATGCTGCTTCCTGCCACAGGACACTTGCACTGCAACTGGAGATTCCTCCTCTTCCCTCCAGAACTTTGCTCGGCTGTTTCTTTCCCAATCCTGAGTTTCAGTTCAAATGTGGTCTCTGAGATTGTCCCTGTATTCTCCCTGAGACAGGTGCTCTACCATATTACCCCATTCTATCTTGTTTATAGCCCTTTTCAATATCTTTGTATTTTGTGTATGGATGCCTGTGTCTTTAAGAGTTACACTGTCTCTCTATATCTCCACTAGAATAAAACTTTCTTTAAACAGGAATAATTATCCTTTACCTGTTGAATCTCTTATGCCTTAAATGGTGTCTCGTTAACGATTGCTCTCTGGTAAGTTACAGAGCATATCACGAGTACATGGTGCTGTAGCCCAAGGATGTCGTGCCCAGTGTAATCCTCAGGGAGGGGAGTGGAATTCAAGGAAGGGCCCCTGAGGGGAACGCATGGCTCTGGGGACACACAGCAGAAGTGGATCTTCACCCCCCTCCCCCGCAGAGTTGGTCTCTGCTCCCATCTGGGTGGTCAGGTAGCCTGGTTTGCAGAACGAGTCCACTATCTGGCTCCACTCCTGGGTGGTGTTTGGTGTTAGGTCTGATTCTCGAGTAAGCATTCCGCGGGTCTTGAAATAGGTAAGCACAGATGCCAAGCAGAGTAAAGGGACATGTCCAGTCTGGGTGCCAGAGCCCAGTGAGACAGGAGGAGTTCCATGTAGGGGCTGAGGGAGAGGACAGCGGGCTCAGATGCCGAAGCCACGTGGTGAGGAAGACGTCCATGGGGCTGAGGGGGATGGAGGGTTGGCATCTGGGCACCGGCTGATGGATAGCAGCAGGATTGAGGTTCTGGGGTGTCTAAGTGGGAAAGGACCTGAAGGCTGTAATGCTTGGAGTCGGGGCTGGAGAGGCAGCTGCCACGCCACACAGAGGAGACCAGATGGCCACACCTGTGGAAGTGTCTGGGAGGAGGAGTGGGGAGGGCTGGTCACCGTTCTACGGCTGCCAAATCTGGGAGAGGGCATGCTCTGAAAACTGGGGACATGGACCCTGGGAGTTGCTGCCAGACAGAGCTCAGAGGGACTTGCCTCCCCTCCCCCCGACCCCACAGGGCATCAGAGATAATGGAGGCTGGGACCGACCAGAGGTGGGGAGGAAACCCATCTCCATCCCGCAGCCCCCAAAATGTGCATGTATTAGAACATGGTCACCTCCATTAAAATTCCAGATACAGAGAATGTGGCTGTTAAGGGCCGTGCTTTATGAGGCTTCCTGAGCCGAGGCTCCAACAAATGGATTCTAAACAGAGAAAAGCCCTTGACGAGAATGTATTCAATCAAACAAAGCGAAGAGCCCTGCTTTTTACTGGAGGGCAGAGAAACCCTTAAGTCTGCAACAGAACAGGCTTAGTCTGAGAGAGAGCCCATTGTGCAGCCCTGGGCCAGCGAGGGATGGGCTGCAGACCTCCCCCGCGTTCAGCGAATGAACATCCTGTCAGGGCAGGCCACACCGGGGCGGGGACACTCAGCTTCTCTCCGGAGAGGACCTCTGTTCTCAGCAGGGAGATTCCTTCCACCTGCTGAATCAGTCTCCGGGCCTCTGCCACCTTGGCCCGGAGAATGGAGACGGGAGCCCGGCTCTCCTTGGCCTGCAAACCTGCAGGCCGGAGAGCAGGGCTGGGCAACCTGGAGGGGCTCTTCGGAGAGGGGCTGTCCTGAAGTTGGCTTGGAGCGAGAGCAGGGGTGAGGGAGGGGCAGGTGCAGGAGGCGGAGGGGAGAGAGGCAGAGGCAGGAGAGCCAGGAGGAGGTGAGGGAGAAAGCCAAGGGGAAGGCCAAGTAGCCCTTGGACAATGCAAGGATGACCACGTATAGAGGAAAAGAGAAAAGGAGAGAGAGAGACAGCAGAGTGAGGGGGAGAGGTGGATCTGTCAGAGATGGGGACTGGACGGAGAGAAAGAAGAGAGCAGAGAGACAGGGCGCTGCGGGCAGAAAGAGGGAGAGAGACACAGAGGGAGAGAGACACAGGGAGAGAGACATACAGGGAGAGATGGGGGAGAGTAAACCAGAGTGGAAGCAGGAGGGAGGGTGTCGGGGGCAGGTGGAGAACAGTCCAGTTTGGGGAGAAGGGGAGAGGCAAAGGCCAGGGGCTCTGTCCTGGAGAGAAATGAGGAGGCAGAGTTGAGAGGTGGGGGATGGGAAGGGAGGGAGGAAGAGAGCCAGCAGGGAGCAGAGGCCAGGAGGGAGAGGACAAGGAAGGGGGAAAGGGACAGGGAAGGGGGCAGGAGGAAGAGGAGCAGCGTGCAGGAGAGGAGGGGCCAGGCTGGCCTTGCTGAGTGATGGGGGGGGAGCATCTCCTGAGAAATGCATGTGCCGTCTCTCCCCACACCTCCCAGGTCCCCCATGAGGGGACACCTCTCTTGGTTCAGGTCTGGAGAGAGTGAAGGAAAGGGAGGCTCCCACACACAGAGCCTCAGAGCTGGTTTCACCTTTTCTCTCGTAACAGAGGGGAAGACGGAGGAGGGGTGGTCACCCTGTCTCCACAGCTTAGCCTCCTTCCCTCAGAGAGCAGGCCACCAGCAACCCCAGGCCTCCTGGCCAGCTGACCCCTGAAGAGAGGACGTGGCAGAGCCCAGGGATGAGGGCCTGGGCCACAGACACACCTCAGGGAAGCACTTCCATTTTCCTGAGCAGCGCCCAAACCCCAATCTAGAATCTCCAGGGCCCTGCAGGCCTTGGACCGGTTCCTCAGGGCAGAGCTCCCAGCCGGGTCCCTAGCTGATGGCAACAGTGGGAGGGTCCCCACTCCCGCAGATTCCCGAGGGTCCCAGGAGCCTGCAATCTAGTGGTCGTGGGAGCAGGAGTGCCCACGGCCAGCACAGGGAGCGGGGCAGGCCAGGGAAGCAGTTGTTGGTCAAGGGCTGACCCCACAGGTACAGGGTCTTCTGGCCCCCAGCTCAGGGCTGATGCCACAGGCAGGTGGGGTCCAGGTAGAGGGGGAGCGAGCCCTTCCGTGAGGGGCCCACAGTCTGCGGCTCTGCTGAAGGGCTCCCGTGGCTGCCCTGGTGACAGCCCCAGCCCCTCTTCCCCAGGGGACATACCATCGGTTCTTCACGAGTCACGGTATAGGTCCAGATCAGTGTCCTGGGATGGCCACAGTGGGCCCACAAGCCTCCTGAGCTGTGACCCCTGCGGCCCAGAGGAATCCCCGCCGAGGAGGGGGTGTCCCTGCGCATCCTGACAGTTCATCTCCGCACGCGCCCCTCAGAACGAGACAACCCTTGTTTCTGGAGAACATGACGGAACAATAGACCCGCGGGCTCTGCAGTGTGGCCTCTCGCGGGAAAGACGCGTTAGAGTCGCTGGGTGAGTGTGAACGTGCAGCCAGGTCTGGAGCCCACCCCAGTCCCTCCCGAGTCTGGTCGCTGGCGGAGAAGGAGACGCTGGCCACCGCAGAGCCGCCGTCGGCCTCAGGCCTCGCCTGCCCGCTGCCCCGTGACCTGGAGAGCGTCACTTCAGCTCTAGAGGTGAGGCCAGCGCTACCTGCCCCAGGGCGATGAGCGGGCGAGGAGGCCTCAGGCACGCGGTGGCACAAACACTGACAAATGATCTTTAAAAATGTTTCCTGTAGAGTCTCCCTTAACATCTCTAGATTTTGTCTTTCATGGCACTCAGGAAGCTGAATTGTCAGGCTCTGCTCTCCTTGCGTGTTGCCCAAAATTGTGTTCCGGAATGAACTGTATCCAGGTCTCTCCCGACGGTGGCCTCCTTGAGAATGGGCTGCGTGCTGTTCACCTGGCTGCCCCACACCGGGCGCCCCGTCTGTGGAGCTTACCCGAGCGAGTATTCATCTGGGGACGGACACTTCCAGCCCCATCTCCGCGGTGTCCTTTGTCCGTGGGACCCCCACCCACTCCGACCCCTGGAGAGTAAGCCCTGCTCTGAGTGCAGTCAGCTCTGTAATTCCTGCCAAGTTTTCTATTCTTGTCGGACTATGGGGAACCTTCCGGAAGGGAACCAAGGTGAGACTGGGCCAGACAACCTCACAAACGTCTCCATAGCAACAGCTTGTCCTGTCATACACAGAGGATGGTGGTTAATTACGCAGTCAGAGGTCAAGTTGTGGGCGTGAGGCCTCCTTGAAAGGGCAGGTCTCAGAGCAGGGCCGGCCTCCTGGTCTGCACTCCCCGTTCCCTGAACCCAGGGGTGGGAAGAGGTGGAGACAACTGGCCGCCACTCTTCAGCAGAAACGGCTGCAGAAACGGGAAGTTGGTCTGGAAACGGGCTGTGTCTCGCAGCGCTTTGTTTAATGCATCTCCTCGGGCCTCGCATACCTCGAGGACAGAATCGTCCCTTGTCCCCTTGTTCCCTCCCGTCTGAAGTGAGCCTCCCAGCCAGTTCCATGGTTTTAAATGGTTTTAATAACTTACCATCTACAGCCACACGCTACGCTCGCCATCCCGACCGCACGAAACAGCACCACGAAGAGAACCTGAAGATAGAAAGCAAAGGAAAGGAGAAGAAAATGATGGCCCTGAAATAGTGCCTCCCTGACCATGTCAAACCGAGCCAGAAGCGCAACCCCCTTCCTCTTAGTAAATTAACAATTGGCACCTCCTTTCCCAAGGGGAATGTGTGTGAAAATGCCCGTGCGGAGCTGGCTCCCGGCAGACAGCCTGGAGAACGCGCTGGCTCCGGGAAAGAACTGGTCGGAAGCAGACAAAGACCACCAGGTCCAGGCTGCCATCTGGGGGCTCCCTGCATGCCCCAGTCTGACCCTCCTGGGAGCTGGAGAGGTGAGCCGTGTGTGTGTGTGTGTGTGTGTGTGTGTGTGTGTGTGTGTATGTGTGAGAGACACAGGTTCCTAACCACTTTGGGGCAAAGAGCCACTTCCGGCCCCTCCCAGCTGTGTTTTGAGGACCACAGGATAAAACCTAAGGGAACATGTTTTGAAAACCATGTAAAGCAACTATTTGGTTTGAAAACAAGGGTTTCTCTAATGGGATTTAAGTAAACAAATGAGCAACGTTGACTCGGTTGTCCTTAAAGAACGACAATGGGGTGATGTTGCAGGTAGACCAGTTTGCCCCATTTTATGGGTCAGCCAACCATACCATGGCCATCAGCTCCTGAAGGGCCGGAGCGGGGCAAAGTAACAGCTGCTGAACTTGGAAGGGGAGTTCTTGCAAATCCCGGCTGGCAGCGGCCAGAGCCAGAGGGCAGCAAGTCAGCGAGCGCCCAGCCTCAACAAGACGCAGACTGGAGGACAAAGTGATCCCTGAGCCAAGACCGACATTCCAGGCTTCTACCCCCGGAAGAGCAGTGAGCTTTTCTTACCAGTTCCACACAGGGGAAGCCCCAGGATCCCAAACACATGCCGTGGTCTTTGGAAAGCCCCCGGGCTGTCACCATTCACTGAACCTCCACTGTGTGTCCGCTGAGCGTCTGTGTCAGACAGCAGGCCTTCTCCTCCCAGGGCACAGAGCCAAATCTCTCTGCTCCTTCCCCAGGGTGCACCAAGGAAAGGACAGAAAGCTGCAGGGACAGGTTCTCTGTTCTCTGCTGCAGCATTTGGCAGCTGGAGAGTGAGGGCTTGCTGGAAAATACGCGGCAGGTTGGGATCTAATGCTCTGGGCCATCCGTGTGGGTTGCATGTCCCTTCCCAAAACACAGCAGTGTTCTCGGTAAGGATGAAGCCCTCGCCTTGGCAGCTCTGGAAATCTTTGGGGTGTTGGAGTCTGGCCAAGCTCTGTGTTTTCCTAAAGCCGGAGGCCTTGAGCTTGGGTCGAAACAAAGGTCAGTCTAAGAAGTGGGCAGCATAAGGCACCCAGGGTGCTCGTCCTGGGAGGAAGGCTTGCGGGTAAGGAGACCCCACAGGGCTAAGCATCTCCTGGGGAGAACTCTCAGAACACATTACTGATACCGTCCCCCCCGAGATCCTGATTCAGTGATTCTGGAGCAGGTCTGAGAATTTATAGCGTCAAGAGCAAAGTTTCCTTGTAACATTGGACTACCTGGCACGTCAGGTGACAGGAAATGGCCAACCAAGCCGCCCCAGAACAGAGCGCGTGGGCTCTGTGTATCCTTGCCCACCTGCCACACAATTGCTGTGAGGACATGGGCCACCCGGTCCCGTTTGGGTGCTCCAGTGTCCTGGTCTGTAGAAGAGCTGTTCCCGAGAGACCATCCGTGGACACCTCCCTGAAAGCAGAGCCTGATCCAAGGACGGAGGGGTAGTTTATTTGAGAGACAGGCAGGGAGGCGGGGACAGCCGCAACAATGGGTTACTGGGCAGATTGCCCCTGGGGACTACTCGGGTCCTGTTGCCCCAGGGACGGTCTGAGAACCAAGACACAGTCCCTCAAACGATCCTTCCAGAGTGAGAGAGGTGGAGGCCTTCCTCCTATGCTCCCACACCCACAACAGAGGGTCGCCCTGAGTGGGAACCAGCTGCCCTGCACTTCTGGGGACACTTCAGGACACTGGGACAGCCACGAGGCCAAAGCGTGGACAGCATGGTGATGGACAGCCGAGTGGGACCCTGGCCCCGCCACGAGGCCCACCCACGTCAGGGACACTGAGGGCAGGGGAGTGCCAAAGTGGAAACCAGACCTGCTTTTCAAAGCAGCAAGAGAGGCAATGAGAACGTTCCTGGTTGGGGGCACTGAAGCCCCCATCCGTCCCTCTGTCTTCCCAGCTGCTCACGAGGCCCCTCCAGGGCCCCTGGGGCCGCAGAGAAGCCTGGTTTAGAGACACCACTGCTGCATTTCTTTATATATATATATTTTAAAATATATTCTTTACATATATTAAATATATTTATATATATTTTTGTCGTTGTTATTTTATTTTTTAAGTAGGCTCCACGCCCAACATGGAGCACAACACTGGGCTTAAACTCACAACCCTGGGATCAAGAACTGAGCTGAGATCAAGAGTCAGAGATCACCGACTGAGCCACCCAGGTGCCCCTTTTTATATATATCTGTATGTGTGTATATATATTAGTTAGTTAATAGTTAGTTACTTTCTTGCATTTCTTTACTCGTAACTCCAACTTTCTGCAGCTCTTGGTCCAGGCACCAGGAGCATCATGGGTACAAGCATCATCCATCAACATCCCCTCCGTTCAGAGGTGGCCGTGCTCCCGCATGCGCGTCTCTGGAGGAGTGGTCCCGCCAAGGCTGACGGAGATTCCCTAAGGAAACTAAAGAGTCCTGTCTCCTGGGGTGCCTGGGTGGCACAGCGGTTAAGCGTCTGCCTTCGGCTCAGGGCGTGATCCCGGTGTTATGGGATCGAGCCCCACATCAGGCTCCTCCGCTGGGAGCCTGCTTCTTCCTCTCCCACTCCCCCTGCTTGTGTTCCCTCTCTCGCTGGCTGTCTCTATCTCTGTCGAATAAATAAAATCTAAAAAATAAATAAATAAATAGAGTCCTGTCTCCTAAGCCCACCCTCCAAGCCCACCTCCCAACACACACACACACTTCCATCATCTACCATATTCATGTATTCTAAATTGGAAACTATGGAAATACTCAATTGTACTGATGCTTTCATGTGATTCCAGAAATGCATCAAGCCCTATGCCTGGGAAAGGATCAGAACAGACAGCGCATTCCTCCTGCAGTCCGAAGACACAGCCACTCCCAAGCCGCACCAGGGAGCTGAGCATCTCCAGGGTCCCTGGAAGAGGAATGCCCAGACCCTTCTCACTGTCCTGCTCCAGTGTCTGAGAACTTCAATGATCAAAACAGCATTCGGTCTTACCAGGTCATTCTTCCTGTGCTGTAAGCCCTTCTTCTCATTCCATTCTTAGTGCACGTGATGAACGGCTTAAAATTCGGGAGCAAAATGCAAAGTGAAGAGAGAAGGTGTTCAAGGCGTCAGAGAACTGGATTCCACCCAAGGCTCTGTGGCTTGAGACGGGTTTTCTCTATGCCTCAGTCTCCCTCTAGACAAGAGTACTATCTTTCAAAACCACTGGTGGGTCATGACCTCTAGTTAGTGGATTGTAAAAAATGAAAGAGAACAGCGAATGCTGGCCGTGAAGTATGGTCAGGATAAATACGCCATCACCAAGCATTTCTGCTTCTGTATTTACATAAGCATACCCTGAGCCACGGAGACATTGGACATCTTGCTGCGGATCACGGTCAAAAATGTTTACATCCCTGGATTAGAGGGTTTCTAAGGCTGCCGACACTGTTTCCTCGAGTCCTCATGTCGGACATGGTTGTGAGCAGGTGAGCATGAAAACGGCTCAGGGAAGAGGTTGTCTGTCTGCAGAACAACCGTCCTTGAACCCCGAACCCCAGAATCAGCACCAAACAACTGAACGAGAGCAGCTTCAGAACCTATTTTAAAATCATTACAATATACTTCTGCATACATGGAACTTTCCAGCACTTTTGTCCCCAAATCGGAAGCATGCGGCACAGAGGGGATACAGAGGAAGGGCTTGGTGAGCATGTGCTCTGTGAGTCCGTGCCTGGAAGAGTGACAGACAAATGGATGGCTCCACCAATTAGGCAATCAATTCGTTCAGACACGAACCGACGCTTCACCAGGGATTCTCCAGGGCCCATGCTGAGTCAGCCGGTCTCTGGACACACTTCAGCGGGATAAGGCCTCAAGTCTGGCTGAGGCCAACCTTCCCCTTCCCCAAGCCTCTCCCCACTACGACCTGCATGGATGTGCACATTTCTGACGGCTTCTGCCAAAATGTAGAAGACAGAGCTGCCCAGTGGAAGGTATGATAATGCTCGCTCACGCCTGTGTGCATCAGCACGGGGCCTGACCCTGGGGCTCTAGGCTCCCCAGAGGAAAAGGACTCATCCCACCCTTACGGGGTTCGCAAGCATATGGATGCTGGAAATAAGAAAGGTATCGCCAGGGGCGCCCAGGTGGCTCAGTCGGTGAAGCGTCTGCCTTCGGCTCACCTCATGATCCCAGGGTCCTGGGATCGCATCCCGCATCGGGCTCCCTGCTCACTGGGGGCAGCCGGCTTCTCCCACTGCCCCTCCCCTGCTCGCGCACTCTCTCTCTCTCAAATAATAAAGCCTTTAAAAAAATTAAAAAGAGATAAAAAGAAAGGAATCGTCATGCGAACTGAGGAGGAAGCTTGGATTTATTGAGCACCTGTTTGTGCGGGCATGTCAGGTACACACATGCACTCCACGCACGTTATTTCCAAGGCAGAGCCCTGGAGGCACAGATCTCCAGCTCCGGCCAGTGCCCCAGCCAACTGCCCAGCATCAGGAACACATGGCAGTGGTCACTGGACCCCTATTTCACACTGAAGGGGAGACCAACAGTAAAGAGCTTGCAGGAGTCCCATCCACGGCTCAGAAGTCGGATTAGCGTGCTTCCTCCACGCCAGGTTCTCTGTCTTTGGCCAGACCCAGGATGCCACGAAGCCTTGCCAACTCGAGCACCACGATTGTGCATCCGAGAGCCTGAAGCAGTGAGGAGGCTGAGTCTGCTCCCCGGGGACTGATTCCGGGCACCCCGTGTGCACTTGCCGTCAGACAGTGAGGACATTCTTCACGTCTGCACATCCCTTCTCTTCCTGATTCACGTGTCTCTCCTGGGAAGTGGCGACCTCTGGGCATGACCGAGAATAGAAACCCATTGTCTCACTTTCTTAGTTTCCTTCTGAGGAAAGAGGTAAATCTGGCAAGTGTCTGGTCAGGGTTTCATAGCACCAAGAGTTTCCTTAAAATGGGCAGCTCCGCGTCCCATGGGGGCTGTCAGAAGAACCGAGAAAAAACCTGCTGCCCCACGATCAAGTTCTTCTGCTTTGGAGGAGAGCAGAAAACCTGCGGAGCATTATTATATGAAATAATAATAATAATAATAAAACAATAATAATAATATTAATAATAATCTGACCGACCGGCAGCATCTGTTGGTTTTAATAATGTTGAGGTCTCTCAAGAAAATAAGACAAAAACAAATGATAAAAGCAAGAAAAAAAAACACGTGGCTGTAATGTTTCAAGACCTCTGGCTTCTTATCAGGCTCTGAGTTCAAGTTTCAGAAATCCACTGTCGCCTCCTGGCATTCTGGAATCTTCTAGGGGCCCTTCACGTTAGCGGGCCGGGCAGCGAGGCTGGCGAAGTAGGCACACTGGGAGGGGTCACACTGGCCAGGGGGCCCGGGCGGGCCTGGGGGGCCGGGGTGTCCCGCTGGTCCTGTCTCCCCTTGAGGGCCGGGAGCCCCGGGGAGCCCGTCTTTTGCATAGCCAGGTTCCCCGGGTTGACCTGGCCCAAGGAGAAGAAAAACAAAACAGAAGGTGTTCAGGATCCTTCTGGGGCAAAGCAGCCCTGCTCTCACTGCTTCCATTCGGTATGAACTGAGGACTAGAAATGTCCTCAGAGAAAATGCCCCATGGGCTGGGAACTCCGCCTGGGGCAATCACAATGGTCCACGTGGGCACCAGGAAGCAGGGGCACCTTAATCTGAGGACCGGGGATGCCATCACTGTTCGGACTGGGGCATCAATCAGGGTGCCCTTGGAGAGAAAATAACAAGGGCAGATGGAGGGCAGGGGTATGGGGCGGACGAGAAACATGGCTTCCTATGTTCTCATGTGGTTCTAGGAGATGGAGCTGAATTGTGAGTGGGGCACCAAGTCCTCATCATTAACCATCAGCCCCAATCCACTTGTCCTTTGCAAGACCTGATGATGTTCTATTACTCAATATCCAACTTGTCCCAAATATTCCGTAGTTTCTAGGCTGTGTCTGTATGTTAAATGTGAACTACATACTTGGACCACAGTCACCTATTCTGTAAACTATGGTCAAAGACAATATAAATAGGGTGTAAGTAACTGACAGGGAGAAAACCCAAAATTTAGACTCAGAAATATTACCTAGAGACAGACTTCTATTTCTCCATTTATTAAACATCATCATGTCTTATATAATCAATCTAGTGTCCCTTTTTGCTTTGGCCACTGGGAAGCTCATTGCTAAGTGTATGGCTAACCTTATCACCTCTTAAGTCTCCATGTTAGAAAATCTGAGTCTCCCTATAAAAGAAACCAAAAGTACATTTTCCCTTCAGAAAGATCTTTAGACATTTCGTGAACTCTAAAATTCATGAATGCTTTGGTAGTCATTATTTAATCTATGGTCCTGCCTCGACCAAGCCTGAGACCAGCAATGTCACTGACTCCTTCTGCGGAGAAATCACTGAAGTATAGTCATTACCTCAACCTCATGCTCATAAAATTATTTCCTCTTTCAGAATGGTTTCTGTCCCGCATTTTAAGCTTTATTTGGAATTGCCTTATTTAAGAAATATTCTTGGGGCGCCTGGCTGGCGCAGTCAGTGAAGCACATGAGTCTTGATCTTGGGGTTATGGGCTCGAGCCCTATGTTGGGTGTAGAGATTACTTAAAAATAAAATCTTTGAAAAATAAAAATAAAAAAATGAAAAGGATTCTTAATATTAGAAGCTACTGGAAAGTAGGCAAGTTGTCAAAAATAAACACTGAAAATGTATTTCTAGTCATTAATGAGAGTAGCAACACGCATCTAGTGCAGGAAATTTGGAAAATCAAGAAGATAGAAATATTAGAATTAGAATGATCTATATAGGTCTCATACTCAGAAATGACCTCGGGTGATCACATAAGCTAGAATCAAATAAAAACAGGAACTTCACTGTGGTAGAATTTGGTAAGGACTCAGGCTAATGTCTTCCACCTCCTACTCGTACCCCCTCATCTCGGGCCACCACCCTGCTGTGCTCCAGAGATCCTTCCACGCGGCCAGCTCGTCCAGGCTGTCTAACGGCGAGCCCCGCGTCCCAGGGAGCCCTCACCCCTCCCCCTGCCACCTGGCCAGCACACCCCAGCGTACATTCTGAGAAATAGTGATGGGGTGTCAACACGTGTGTAGTAGAAAAAAGGACTGCACGTTCAAGTGAGTGAGAAATGCTGCCGTGAACAAAATAGCATCATTTGTTCCTGCGAGGCAGCGTGTCGGAGAATTCACGAGCGCCGGGAAGCAGTCAAGGGGCACAGGCTTCCCCGCGCTGCCCAGTCTCATTTAACCCCAAGCCTGCTTTCCTCAGGACCATTTCACAGGATAAACCTCAACAACTCATGGGATATACTAGTTTATTTTAGGAAGTCAAGAAGCTGGCGCTTTAGAAAGATTCGATAAAAACACATGAGTGATGGTCCCTCCTCTCAGATAAACCCAGCCTTTCTTCCCAGCCATCCCTGAGGCCCTGCGCTGCGTCACTCCACGGCAGAGGGCCACCCGCCCCGAGACTCCGGACACTCTCCCTACCTGGGATGCCGGGTGGGCCCATCTCGCCTCGGAGGCCAACTCCAGGGGCACCTGGGTCTCCTTTGGCTCCTCGCTCACCTGTAAGAGGGACACACACCTTCGGTGGGAGAGACCCAGGGTGAGGGCAGAGGCAGGGAGGGGCCCCGGGAGCAGGGGCAGGTTCACACGGCGCTGGCCCTTGCAGGAGAGACCTGCTGTCGCCCAGAGCACCCACATCCCGGTGAGACATCTCCCTGCGAGTGGCCCTTTTAGCTGCAGCTCCGAGCCACTCTGTTCCATTCTAGCTGGCGTCCAATGCCCCATGTGCCCAGAGACGGCCCGTCGCATCCTCAGCTAGCGCTAATCTCAGATGCGGAAAGAGGGCATTTCATGTCGCCCCTGCTCCAGTGGAACACCAGGAAGTGGGAGGGAGCTGGTTCGCTCTTCCTGGCAAAAGCGTATTTTTACAAAAATGTCAAGTATGAAATCCTCCTGTGCCTATGAAAACACTACATGATGCCAAACCCAGAGAGTTACCAAGCTGGGGGGGAGGAGAGCAGGATCCATCACGCACACGATTGGAGCATGGCTCCTTCCCAGGCCCCTCCGTGCCAAGCGCGGCTCCTCTGGGTCCTCACTCACCTTTGGGACCCATTGGTCCAGAGGGTCCTTCCAGACCCCCCTGCCCGGGCTGTCCTGGCTCCCCAATGGGGCCCGCCCGGCCTGGAAGCCCATCCTTTCCGGGGGGCCCGGGGGGCCCGGGTCTGCCTTGAGATGACTTCATGTGCGCTGGCGGCCTCTGGGCCAGGAGGTAGGCGAGTCTGGCTGCAGAGGAGGGAACACAGAGATGCTCGTGAAGGAGGGTGACGGACAGGAGACGGGCTGGAGCTCACCGCGCAGCTCAG
Source organism: Ursus maritimus (assembly GCF_017311325.1). Taxonomy (NCBI): domain Eukaryota; kingdom Metazoa; phylum Chordata; class Mammalia; order Carnivora; family Ursidae; genus Ursus; species Ursus maritimus. The sequence continues at coordinate 75,961,544 of NW_024427107.1, forward strand.
AGCTCAGGAGACTGTAAGGAGCCCAGAACACCAACAAGGGCAACCCCCGCAGAGCACAGCCAGCGCGCCTGTCCCCGGGCAGCCTCTGCCGGCTGTGCACCTCGGGCAAGCTGCTCGACCTCTCTGAGTCTTCACGTCCTTGTCTGGAGAATGGAGGCAATGCCATCACGGCCAGCCCACCAGGCGGGTGTGAGGACAGGCACTCGAGATGAGGTGTTAAGACTGTGCTCAGGGCACGACTGGCGGCGGGGACAGGAGTTATAGTAATTGTCAGCTGGGGAAGTTGAGGCTGGGGCTGAGACTTAGGGGCTTACAGAGCGATGCAATGTCACATTTCTCATCTATACACCGAAGGGCTGGATATGACGTCATCAAGGATCCTCACGTGTCTAAAACGTGAAGACTACAGGATTGGTTAAAAACCCAGAGATCCAATGGCTTTCCACCGCCCTGGGGACACAGTGGCCATCTGATGGCCACCGAGAGACCGTCCCACGTAGTCAGGCCCAGCTCTTCTTCCTACAGGTGGGTGACTGAGCCCAGAGAGGCTGCGGCGTCGCCCAAGGCCCTGGTGTTTCGGTGGTAAAATCAAGGCAGAGTCAGGGTCTTCTGAGTGCCCTGGGGATTGGCTTCCCACGAGCACCGACCTCCCATCTTCTGCACGAGGCAGCAGGCGGGGTACGGAGACCCGTGCGAACGGCTGAACTTCTCTGAGCCCTGATTTCCTCATCCTTAGAGCAGAGCTGGTGCTTCCTCTTCAAAGGGCTGTTTGGAAGAAAAGACTCCAGCCAGCAGGTGCTCCACCGGAACTTCCATCCAAACAGGTCTTATCTCTGCTCTTGGGCTGGACATTCCCCAAGCGCAGGAGCCATTTCTGTCGCTGGTAAATCGGAGACTCAGAAAGCAGAGCTCAGCGATGCCCACAGGGAGACCTCTGGATACCACGTGCCCAGCGGCCCCTGCCGTCCCAGGCCTGGTTTCTTTCCTGTCTTCAACCCCCACCCCCTGCCATCTTTCCCAGGTAATGGTCTTGGGCTCTCCTGTGAGTGGAGGGGACCATGCTGGCCTGGCCACTCTAGGAGGGCTGGGATGGGGGGCATCTTGTCCAACGCTGTGTCCCAGGCCCGACACACAGTCTGACATACGGCTGGTACGAAGAACTCTCTGAGACGTGAGCGTGTGAATGAACACGCCCTTCCGTTTCGTCCATCTGAGTCCCGGCGGAGTTATGGTTGTCTGACCTTCCCTGTCGCAGGCTGGCCAGGACTTTCCTCCCCTAACAGCTTCCAGCACCGAGGGAGGGGGGACAGCCCCCAGTCAGGAGCAGGTGGTGGTAAGAGGAGGGATTGCCGCCTGCACCAACTCCTGCTCGGAGGCCTGTCAGGTCTGCCGCTCGCAGTAAGTTCCCCGGCATCTCTGCTCCGAACACTCAGGCATGCCCCCTGCTCTTTGGAGCCTTCCGTGAGTCACCTCGTGAGCGCTCAGGAAACCACCTGACCTACGGCGAGCCCCGCACGCTGTTGTTACTACTGCCTTCCGACCTTGCTCCCTCTCGGAGCATCTGCAAGGTACCAGGCTCATGCAAGACTGTGGATTTAACAATAAATCCAACACAGTAGGACCGAAAGCGATCTAGTTCCGTGAAAGCACTGTATGTCCCTGCTCCCCTCGGGACTGAATGCACAGAATAGATGACTGATGGTGGCAGAGCTGCTTCTGCTCCTGGGGAGCCCCCCTAACTGGAGGTATCCAAGCAGAGCAAAAGACATGGTCTGGAGAGGGGTCTGTGTGTCCAGGGTCTACACGGTGTTCCTCACGGTTCTGCACCATTTCTACACGTGAGCTGCTCCCCAGAGCCTTTTCCAAACTGGCTCGGGAAATACTGAAGGGGGCAGAAGGGACTGCTTCCCGGGCTCTCAAGAGGCCCTTGTATGCCTGGCTGGCGTCAAGTCCAGCTACTCACTTTCCAGCTGTTTCTCGAGCTCTTCTTGGATAAGCCGTCGCAGGGTGTCCATGGAGGGCGACTCCCCCTGCAAGGGAGGGAAGGTGGAATTACTTATCTCCCCCATAACTCCTGCTCCCCAAGATCCCTGATGGCTCTGGAAAGCAGGAGGGGCACAGGCAATGTGTAGCCCTTTGTCCTGGTCCAATCCTCATCACACCCAGTATCGCCTCCCTTTTCCTTGGTCAACCCCAGTATCCTCCTGTTTGATACAGTGACCTCTGCTGCCCTTCCGCTCCTCAGCTGGACCTTCTCCCTGCAAAAGCCATTTCCCCAGTGCTGACCTCAGAGGTCTGGCTCCGCATCTCTCCCTGCCAAAGTCCTGTCTACTTCCAGCGCCACTCACAGGCTGCCTCCTCCACGGAATGGTCTTTGATTTCCCTGACCAGCCGCTGGGCTGCTGAGGCTCCCAGGGTCTGGCTTCCCTTGCTGATTCTGCCCGTCCTGTGCCTGATTCATAGACGCTGGGGAGTCTAGAGTTGGGGAGTCTGGGCCCACACGGTGACATGTGATTCTTAGAGGAAACTGTGAGAGCAGCTCTCACACCACAGCGGCCTCTTGCCCGACTCCTGCAGGGCAGGGACCCACCCTCAAAGGTCTCCCGGCACTCCCATCTGCAGCCCCAGCACCTGGCATGGTGCCCAGCATGAGCACGATGGATTCCGTGTCCTTATTCTGTTTTTTCTTTTCTGGTCAATCTTTCATGCTCGTCCCAGAACTTGCATCGCTGCTCACAGCAGCAGGACTAGGAGAACCCAGCGAGGGCCCAGGGGGCTGGGGAAGCACCCCGTGTCCCACGGTCCCCCTCCTGGACGTGGCTGGGAGCCAGGCTCTGGGAAGTCACAGAACCGCAGAGCTTCAGAGCTGCCGGGGATACTGGAGGTCACCTAGACCTGCACTCTGAGGACAGGAGGGTCCCCAGGGGACCACAGGGGGGCTGAGAGGGGAAGGCGAGCTCACGCGGACCCAGAACCCACACCCTGCCCCAACCACTTCTTCCCCAGGCGGCTCTGCTTTTTTCTCCAGTGTGGGCTCCCGTTACAGGTTTGTGTAAAACAAGAGTTTTGTCACTAGAATAAACTGTGTTTTGAGAAAAAAAACAAGAACACTAAACAAGCCTGTCATTTCACGTTCGGGAAAAGCAAGGGCCAGAGGGAACATGAGTGCCCCAGACAGGCAGAGAGCGGAACGGCAGAGCCAGGCATCCACTGGATCAGCCGGCCATCCCGCAGGGAAGCTCGCGCTGGAAAGCCCGCTGCGGGCTCATCATCTTTAACGCATGGTCCTGGAGCAGACGAGCACGAGAGCCCGAGCCTGAAGAAGTCAGTGCTGAGGACTCCCTGCCACAGAGGGCAGGGCAGGACAGGGCCTCTGCTCTCCAGCACTCCCTGAACTACGCTTGGCTCTCTCACCTAGTCAGCATGGAAAACCTGTCAGGAGACCGTCTCCTCCCCCCCTTCTGGCAGATATGGAAGGGCAGGCTCAGGTGAGGGTCTGGGGCCACACACCTCACCAGCATCCCCCAAGTCCGAGGCAACTCCAGCATCCTTACCCTCAGTCCTGGAAATCCTGGCTGGCCCGGAGGCCCCGGGGGCCCAGCCAGTCCATTCTCCCCAGGTGGTCCTTGAGGGCCCATCAGGCCGGTGTGGCCTTTGTGACCAGGGATTCCAGGGTCCCCAGGCTGTCCCTTCCCACCAGGAGGTCCTTTGTCACCTTTGTTCCCAGGATCTCCCTGGAGGAGGGAAGAAGAAGGTCAGTGAGCAGAGGGCTGGCAGGTGCACCCAGTGCAGACAGGCCCGTTGCAACTGTGCACAGCCCTCCGGTCCCCAGGTCATCTCTCCTGGAGCCCTGCACAGGAGACCTCAGTCCTGGCAGACCTGCATCTCAGAGCCAAGACCGGTGAGGACACGGGCTCTAGACACAAAGCCACCTGCTGCCGTCGCACAGGTAGTCAGCAGAGGACAAGATGAGAACTCTGATTTCCAATCCTGGTCTATATGGCTTCGTCTGGGTGGCTCGGGAAGGCCGGCCACTGAGCCCGACCACCAAGCGGCCACTCCTCCAGGTTGCTCTGTCAGCTAGACAGACACAGTCACTCTTTCAACAGAGCCGCCCCCACTTGCAGGTGACCTCCCACTCCCTACTCTTGGCTTTCATGGGTCCACGTGGGATGACATTAACAGGGACTCTCTTCTCCCCATCTCTGACCCAGCCCCCGAAGACCTGGATCAATGGATTGGGAACCACGGGGACCACCGGACCATCCAGTCCTCTGCCCGACGTGCTCCTGTGGCTGTGACCAGCAAGTCCTGGTTGTTGGTGGGTCTGAAAATAGGTGGCCACGTTGGCGAGCTCAGGGTGTAAGCAGGTCGCAGTAGGGGGAATGAGAGGGGAAACAAGATGGTGGCCGGAAACGGGGCATGGCCATGGACATGAGGACAGGGAAGACTGCAGGTATGAAACTATGTCCAGCCTCTGTGCTTGAGGAGAAACAAATAACGGACAAAGTCCGCTATGTCCCAGGGCTTTAACAAAAGGCACATGCCGGTTTATAACACATGCACCCACATGGTTCTGCATGCACAGACTCTGGAGGACGAAGGGAGATTGTCCCGCGATGGACCCTGGGAAGGGGCCAGGCGCTATAACGGGCACCAAGGTAGCGGAGCGCCTACATTTTATTGCATCCGCTTTTTTGCAATTTGCAATGGTTAACTGTATGTCTGTATTGCTTTTTCAACTATAGATAAAGGACAGTGAATTTCAAATGAGTTTAGTCCCATCTGAGGGACAGTCCTGACTTAAATTTCTCAGATGTGAGGCACTTCACGGGGCCCGAGTCATCTGTCGGTGATCAGGGGTCAGTGACGGTCCTGGTGCTCCGAGCTCCCGAGGGCCGAGGCCCTATCACAGCTGGGGTACAGCACTTCCTATTCATTGAACGTCTCCATATCACTTTGCAGGGGCAGGACTTGTCCCAGACTTCAAATGTTCCCAGGAGTGCAAAGGAATGAGGAGCCCGACAGCTCCCTGGCAATGCTCCACGCAACCACTTAAGAGGGAAAAGGCAATTCTCCGCTTATTGATTAGGTCTTAGAGAAGAGATTCCTTTTTGTGGTCTGAACTCCCTGGCTGCCAGCCAGAGCTCCCAGGGGCACCTGTATGGCACTGGTGTGGGGGGGCCCTTCTCAGCCACATCCCCCTTCCTTGGCTCCATCCTTAGAAACCAACGGCCAGAGCACAGAAGAATCAAGTCACTGAGAAGGAAGGAGCGAGGGAGAGACACCCGGAGGAGGTGACAATCTCTGACACTCTCTGATTCCACTACTCTGTCTCCTCTGGCCTGCAGGAGAAACCCAGCTCCTCACCCATCAACGTGCAAAGAAAGCAGAGATAAATTCTCCGCGGGACCACGGAAAACAAGCCGGGGGTGGCGTGTGGGGTGGCGGTGACAGTCACACGGTGCAACAGCGTGACGGGGACGGCTGACCGAATGGAGGGCTGTGATTCCTCTAAAGGGAGCGGCAGTTGTCTTGAGTGTGAGAACAGCCCCGCCCCCACTGGCATTTGGGGGGGGGGGAGAAAAAACACCAAACTAAAAAAACTCCCCCTGTTGTTTTTTGGAGGAATGAAATGTAAAGAAAGGCTTCCTGACTGTGGCGCTAAGGCAATTCATTATGGGAAAAATCTGTTCCCTTGTCACCTCCAGCGACAAATCTGGCTCCTGGCAAATTGGCATTTTGGGAGCTGAGCACGTCACGCCCAGGCGCTCTTACAGGGAGAGAGGGAAATCTGTCAAAGTCTCAGAATGCTCGCCTTTGAATTTGTAATTGCAGTGATTTTACTCCTTAAAATAACATCCAAAAAAGGAAAAATAACAACATTCGCTACAACAATCCCTCTGTGGGCTAATGATTTTCCAGGGAACGGCAAACCTGCAGGCTCCCCGGGCTTGGCTGTTGCTCGCTGACCGACAGTGACAGAGTCCCTGTGCCATCTTGCAAAGGTCACATTTGGTAACTATCCCCCCCCCACACACTTACCCTGTCTCCTTTGTGTCCTGGCTCTCCGGGCTTCCCAGGGGCACCCTGCAAAGAGGATGGTTACTGACCCAAGGCACCCACCTGCGACCCCGTGTGCTGGACACAAGAGGTGCCCGGGAAACCAGGCCCCCCAGGAGCTCCTCTCTGTCTGTCCAGACACTGCAGGCGTCACATCCTTCCTTCTCTGCCCACCCTGGACTGACGGCACCAGCCCCTTTAGGGTCCCTCCTCTGCCTTTTCCAGGATAGATCCCTCTCACCGAACACGCTCAGGAGACCCCGCAGGGCTCAGGAGACCCCGCAGGACGTGGACTTTGATCTGCGCTCCCTGCCCCTGTGGCCTGGGCTACCTCGCCTCCCACTGCCCCGAAGGACCTCCGTGACTGCGCGCCGCAGGGAGCAGGTGGTTCTCCTGCTTCCTGGCCTCAGCGGCTCCCCTTCCTGCCACCTGCTGCCTACTCCTGCTGTCCCGCACGGAATGTCTGTCCCCCAAATGTAGATGTTTGAAGCAGAATCCCCAGCGTGACTGTTAGCAGGTGGGGTGTTCGGGAGGTACTCAGGTGTAGACAAGGTTATGGGGTGGCCCCACGATGGAAATAGAGAGATGGGCATTGAGACCAAGGGGCCAGCTCGTGTAATTAGGGCAGGACAGCATCCCATCCGCTGACACCTCGATCTTAGACTTCGCAGCCCCCAGAACCATGTCTGTTTCTCAGCCACCCAGTCCGGGGTAATTGTAAGGCAGCCAAGCTGACCAGTCTCTATCCCTCCATCTGTGATAAATCCCTTCAGGCCTCCCCTCCAGGAAGCTTTCCCTGACCACCCAGCACCTAGGGATTTCACACCCCTCCCAGAGGGCAGTCACTTTGGAGCGGGGGGACAGAGTGTTATAGTCCCCGCTGCCAGGATACTCCCTCTTTGCTCCTGTGACCCTCCCCAGCTGAACCTCTCTCTACCCACATTGCCCCCAGCCCCCCTGCCACCTCCCTTGCAAAGGGACATTACTGGCCAGTGTCTGCCCTCATGCATGGGTTCCTGGGCCACCAGGTGCCCTGTATCTCCTGCTGTCCCCAGACAAGGTGACAGGGGTGTTCCCCTTGGACAACAAGCACCTGGAAGGCAGGTCCTGCACTTACCCACCCCTGGGCTCCACTGTGTCCACCCAAACCCCGCCGTGCAAGGCTCGACACAGGGAGCAGTCCTGCTCCAGGGACAGATAGAAGGCATCTCCGGAGAAAGAAGTAAAGAGAGCAAACACTCCGCAGTTCTTCCAAGCCGAGGCCTCTTCTGTCATTTTGGCCCCGGCCCCATTCACTTCACCCCTTCACGCAGGGGCCACCTGCAGCCCCTGACTTGTGCAGAGGGGGGAGCAGGACACAGCCTGTTCTCATGGGGCTCACAGCCCAGCTGAGAGCTAGAGGGGGGCCCAGCTGATTCTTACAGACAGGCCAGACCCGTTTGATTCCCTAATGGAAGTACAAGGTGTTTTGGGAGCCCTGGGAGAAAGTGCATAACTGTGTTGGGCCCACAGAGCCTTGAAGGACAGATAAAATATAACAGGCAGAGGTGGTGGGTGGATGGAGGAGTGAAGACCCAGCCATGGAGACAGGACCGGGGGGGCGTAGTGTGCACAAGGCAGGAGGAGGCAAGGCTCACA